>NW_027508919.1:1652500-2055000 GCF_051911475.1 Siphateles boraxobius
GTGTGCGTGTGTATGTGTGTGTTGGGTGTGAAAAGATTTTCCCACTTTTTCGGTCATCCAAGCAGGAAAATTTTGGTCATAAACAACATACAGCTTTGAAAACTGACATGTGTAGTCAAAGACTGTTAAAGAGCTAAACCAACTGACAACACACACATCAGCAGCACGCATTTAAACACAGATGAGATCTCTTTAATACCTCAATCGTCACTCCTAAACAGCAATGGAGGTCAAATGGAGAATTCTTCTGCTTCTCAAATTGCTTCTCCTGAGAAAAAGAGCCCAGTAATCTCTCTTGCGTCTCCTGTAGAGTTTCAGAAGAGATTCAATAATGTCTCAGACTGTGCTCAGATTTGCCAAGACACGGCAATCTCTTGCATCTCTATAGAGGAATTTAAAGTTGATATTTAAATGAAACCCATTCAGACTTCTGAGCTATGAAAGGGCAATATCCAAGGAAGAACGTGTTCATCTGGACAGTGTTTTTCTGCTCAAACATGCATCAGATCAGTTGATCGCAAACTACCACACTCATAGAGATAACGCACACACACTCCCACTTCCAAAAACCCCATCATAGATCAAACCCTGATCACAAACAGACCCTCAGATAGAGATGCAGCCATTCTCACGCATGTAACTATGACGCAACTCTGATCTACTACTCAAATAAAACCACAGCACACGCCAAACATACGTCTGAAGCCAGCACACGCCGGCCCTTAGGCCAAGAACTCTGTGTGTGTGAGTGTGTGTGTGTGTACCTGGTATTCCCTACATTATGAGGACCAAATGTTCCCACAAGGATAGTAATACCTTTCATTTTTGACCTTGTGGGGACATTTTTTTGGTCCTTTATGAGGAAAATAGCTTATAAATCATATGAAATTAAGTTTTTTGAAAATGTAAAACTGCAGAAAGTTTTCTGTGATGGGTAGGTTTAGGAGTAGGGATAGGGCAGGGGTGTCCAAACTCGGTCCTGGAGGGACACTTTCCTGCAGAGTTTAGCTTCAAATTGCCTCAACACACCTGCCTGGAAGTTTCTAGTATACCAAGTAACAGAGGTGAGAGGTATCTCACAGTTATTGGGAGATACAAGGGTCTTTGGCTTTGCCACTGGAGAAAGCGTAATGGCTAACGTGGATCACATGTGCTTTGATAACCAATCACATTACAGCTGTGACGTCATTGAATTTCGTTCAGAGTTGTGCGACAGTCAATCACTGTTTGTGGAGACCAACACTGTTTGTTGGAGATAAACACTGCAGGACACTGGCCCTCCAAGATTAGACACCTCTGGGATAGACTATAGAGTTTGCACAGTATAAAAATCATTATGTATATGGAAAGTCCACAAAAACATGGAAACCCAACGTGTTTGAGTATGTATACACCGCAGCGTTTTCTGTATCATTAACATATAGTACTGATATCGGAACACTACACAGTATAGTTTTAACAAAATTACCTTTTTTTTATAATGATTCGAGATTAAAATCAAAAATGACCCTATTTGCTTTTTTTAATTCACCTTCCTGTTTTTTTTTTTTGGGTGAATGATGCACATTGTTAAAAACATTGTTATTTTACTATCAAGATACCATTTTATTTTTTATTTATATTTTTATATTTTTCCTGTGTTCATTTACATTTTTGTAAAAATATTAGTAAATTTGTTGTGCATTTGTCAAATTTAGTATTTTTTTGTGTTTATATTGTTTTTATTTTTATTTTTAGTTATTTAAGTACATCAAGTTAAACTACATGGAAATGAAAAATGTTGCTGATATATAAAAAGAAAGTTCCTTGTGTTTTATTTCAGTTCATATTTATTTTATTTAATGATTTCATTGTACAGTTTTAGTTGTAGTTAACAATAATAACCCTGGTTTGAATGGAAAAAAAGCTTGTTTATCAATAACGTATACATAACACACCCTCTGAAATTACTCTACTTTCTGCTGGAAGTTACTTTTTTGCTAGTTAACATTATTGTAAACTTTATGACAATAATAGTAACCAAGGGCAGATTGGGATACATTTTATATTCTTAAAATAGGTAGTTCTACAAATCTAAGATTATTGTATCTTATACACCTTTCTCATATGAATCTAGTCTCTAAGATCTGCTATAGTTACAGCTTCAGAGACTTCATCTTACCATAGATGCAGATGCCAAACTTTTCCATTGTCTGCATAACAGGAGAAAGTGTTGCTCAACCAAGCCTTCCTGCGTTCATCTCCGATCAAACCAGTGGCGGCTGGAGCTTTTCAAGAGTGAGGAAGCACAGATATAACAGATCAATAGCACAATATGTACTGAGATTTATTGATTTTTTGTATGTCGGCAATGCTGCTCCTAAAGGCTGTTTCTCAAACTACCTCTAGACAGCATTTCTGATGACATTTTTAAGGGGAAGCTCGTCTTCTCATGCAGTCTTAAATCAATCGCCACCGAATCAAACTCATGTGCGCCTTTCACACTTTTCATAGTAACATATTACTGTATTACTCAGTGCTTCAAATAATTAAAAAAGTAGGCAGTATGCAGTACATAGTGCGTAGCATGCCAAAAGCAGTACACTAGTGTGTTCTGAATATAGCCAACGCATGTGGATTCATTTGAAAGTGCAAAAGGGTACATGTTCAGAACAGAATAGTGATGCTTCACTTAGCAAGCATGCATTCATTTGCAAACCACTATAAAACTATGATTCAAACCTATTAATTATGTCTTTAAAAGGTTGCTATGCAACTTCAGCTCACATATTTTCAGGCCGCTCTAGAAACATCGTTCAGAGACTGGGCTGGTTGGCTCTAAGGCTGGACCTGGCAAAAGAATCCTCTGTATTCGTGTGAAGCTTCTGGGCTGAATTAGCATTGTTATTACAGTAAAGAGGAACAATGATATTTGAACTATGACCTCAGCACTGAGTCATTCCTGAATGTCAGATGACGAGAGGATCTGCTGATAGACTGTGGGAGAAACATATAAGATTATATTTAAGGAAGATTATCTAAATACTTCTTTTTGGGATAGTCTGTAAGCTATGTATAAAACATTATATTATGGCATGTCATATTTTACAAAAATAAATAAACATCGGTAACACTTTACAATATGGTTATATTAGGTTCTATAACTACATTAGTTAACATGAGCTAACATTGAATAATAATTCTAAAGGCAATAACATAAATTCTTAATGTCAGCATTTAATAATGCATTATTAAAAAAATCAAACTTGTATCTGTTATTATTTAACATGATCTAACAGTAAACACACTGTTGCTCATGTTTGTTGCATTAACTAATTGTATACATATATACATACGACTAACCTGAAACCTTAAAGAAATCTTTATATAGATATATATATATATATATATGTATATAAACAAACTAACACACACACACACACACACACACACACACACACACACACACACACACACACACACACACACACACACACACACACACACAAACACACACACACACATCATTGTAAGACATGACCCCCCCCCCCCCCCCCCACACACACACACGTAACCCCCATTCCCATTCCAACCACAAAAACTCATAAGTTTTCAACACCTCATTTCTCAACAATCAGATTATTCCCTATTCTCTTATTCATTCCCTGAATAAAAAAAGTTCTGTCTACATTTCATTTTCTCTTTCTCTTTCTGTCTCATTCCAGAATATTCTTCCAGAATTCTGTCATACTCCTTATGTCCATTCAGTTCTATAGGGTTTCTGATGGCCTGCAGTATTCCAGAACTCTCTCATCATTCCGTTTTTGTCACTTTCTAAAATTCTGCCACATTCCAGAATCCAGACGACTGCCGGCCTCCATATCCCTGTCACATCTTATATTCCCAACTCACTCTAAACAGAATCTGAAAAACTTTGTGGGCATATGTGTGTGTGTATATGGAAAAATGCCATCGGTGACACTAAAGAGGAGAGAGTGATGGAGGAGGTGTCATCGGATTCGCACTTGTTCTTTCCCATCATCCTTTTTAGCTTTTTGAAAAAGGGGTAATGGAGAGAGAGAGAGAAACAGATGGTTAAATCGTTAAATATTTTTTTTTCATTGTGAAAATGAATGTGCAACGTAATACATGGTTATAAATTCCCTTTTTCCCCCAGATACTAAAAAGACATTTTCATTTAACAGAAGTATCTGTTATGGTATCAGAGATATTGACCTTTGTACCTTGTATGGAGTTCAGATTAAATTAGAGTTGACAAAGGGCCGCGTGCTGCCGGGGGGTCCGAGGGCATCTTGACCCAGGCCGGGCCACACCGCACAGGGCAAGAGGGAGCTCGAGCAGCCCCTCCAGATGGAACGCGTTAGAGAGACGCACTAATGAAACGCAGACAGACATCAGGCTTCACGCCCGACTATTCTAATGCTGCTTAATTTGTTGTAGTATTTGTTGGACAAACGAGAGCTCTCGCTGGCTCGCTCACGAATCTCCGGGGGCAGGGGTAAAGATTCAAAGGTCACGAGGTGGAGCGTGGCAACACTTTAAAGCCAAGGGTTACGAAGGGATCAGGAACACGTCTAAAACAATACGCAGAAAATTGTGCTTGATCCAGTTTTAGAGCCTCGACAAGCGTGGTCCAGTACTTCAGATCCCAGCTGTGTTGACAGTGGAGACCTGCGCCTGCCGTCAGCAAGCAAAGACAGACTGAAAGAGAGCCACGTAAAGCCCCTAATCTGTGGAGTGGTAAGTGATTGTGGAGGAGCTAGTGAAAGGGGCACATGTCAACACACACACACACACACACACACACACACAGGCACACACACACACACACACGGTTCCCTCACAGAAAACCTTCTTCATTTTTACAATTTCAAAAAACATAATTTAGTATGATTTATAAGCTGTTTTCCTCATGGGGGCCAAACAGATTTCTGGTACTGCCATCTTTGTGGGGACATTTTATCCCCACAATGTAGGGTTTACCAGGACCACACACAAACGCACACACGCATATACATTATGCATTACATTGATCAAAAGTAAAGACTTTTACAATCTTACAAAAGACTTCGAAATAAATACGATTCATCAAGAAATGCAAAAAATAAATAAAATGTTTTCAACGTTGCAGCAAATCAGCATACGTATTAGAATGATTTCTGAAGGATCATGTGACACTGCAGACTGGAGTAATGATGCTGAAAATTCAGCTCTGGGTTGCACTTTATTTTAAGGTGACAGTAACATTGTACTTACTCAAATAAGTACGGAGTAATATTAATTAACTACTTGTACTTACTATAGAGTTACGGTTGAGATTAGTTACTTGTATCACAGGAATAAATTACGTTTTACAATAAATTCAAATAGAAAACAGTTGAAATTCCAAAATTGCAATAATTTCCCAACATTACTGTTTTTTGATCAAGTAAATGCAGTCTTGGTGAACACATAAGAGACTACTTTTTAATATATATTTTGAAAGTACACACACATGAGAGTGAGAGAGAGAATCGACAAAAAGAAAAATAATAAAAAGGATTTAAAGAATTGAAAAATGTAAAATTTGCCTCACACTCATTCTTAAGTCAAATTATTTTTTCTTATATTTCAAGTCTCATTCTTAAGTCAAAACATAATCAAGTACGACTCAAACAGGTCCATCTATGAAAGATCAGTTTCATGCATCTCATAATGTGGCAGTCTTCTTCTATGGTTGATCAAGTTGTAGTTACACTGTTGACTTGCTAGCTATATGAATACTGAGGTTTGTTACCCCCACAGTAACGCAAGAACACACGTTTACGTCACCATGAAATCAAAATGAACAATTCTTATTTCTTTATTGAATATTGCAGTATTTATTATAAATGATTTATCTATACACATAATTACTTTTTTTATTTCACATGCCTCGTAATCTTTAATCAAAATAACTTCTCCCTCTTGCAGCGGCATCTCTGATGATGTGTTTAATGACGTGAGGGCGGGGCAACCTGTCACTCACATGAGATCAACCAATAGCAAACCACAACCATCCAATCAATTCCAGATGGATATAATGCAAATGTTCGCGATGCCGTTTCACTCACAAATACATCACAATAGGGGAAAAAAATTGCAACTTGTGTTTCATGCTGACTTTAAGTACCTCATGCCTGCAACACATTGGTCAAACGTCATGTCTGCACTTGTGTACCTGAGTTTGTTTTAACCTCATGCTCCCTGGTGATTATAAGGTGCTTTATTGATGTGAATAATGAAGGAAGCCGTAGCCAAGAGTAATTACACAGCACATTAAAGGCTTTCATAAACAGTAGAGTTCCTTTTCTGCAAAGCAGCAAAATGATGGAGAGGAGAGGAAAAAAATGTGCTGAAAAAAGAAGAGGAATAAGGCTATAACCTGAAAGACGAAGAGGAATGTGAAACACAGGTAAGGAAGAGGAAAAAAAAACGACATCCAGAAAATGTAGAATCCAACACAAACCACATCTGCTCTCGCCATCAGCACGGCCTGAAAACCTGACCTCATATTACAAATATACACAATCATACCATACACCTTACACTCCTAAACACACACACACACACACACCTGCAACAGATGCCATCGCAATCCACACACACACACATGCATCCGTCTCATAATAAACACACAGAGCATATGTCAAGACAATCTGGAACACGTTGACAATACACACACACAAACACATATTTCAATCACACACTTGGGGTCATACAGAGGAGACGTCGCCCGCTTCTGGTCCAAGGGCAATGGACTGATCTGAAAAGTGTGCAAGAACATGTTATAAATCTTTTTTAAGCTTGGCTCTAAATTAAGTGGCATAATAGATTTGCTGAAAGGCAGGTGAGTGGCTGCTCATCATGGCACGATTTGTTCAGTCCACTGCTGATGCATTCGATTAGCAGAGGATTCTGCTTGGTCTGAAAGGTGCTGTCAGCTGTTTCACAAGCTTCCGATGGACTTAACACATAAGAGAAGTCAGAGACGCACAACAGAGCTTATTGGCTAAGATACAATTTTCAACTTGTATACATGGAATTAACACGCATTTCGCATCTGCATTCCATGTGGATATTTCATTTTTATTAAATTTGAAATGCATGTTTCCTGTAGCTCAAACAGTGTGTTGGCGCTTGCAATTCAAAGGTCATGGATTCGATTCCCAGGGAAAGCAAGAACTGATAAGAATGTAAAAATGTATACATTGAAATGCAATGTAAGATGCATGAATGTAAATGTGATTGGATAGCAGGCATGCAAAATCCAAAATGCTACTTACAGACTATCTCTGTATATGTGTTTTCAATGATCTGGGGCCAGTTGCAACAGCCATGTTATAACTTAGACCTAGTTTAAACACTGAGTTTAGGTCAATCAGTTTGTAGCTCTGCTTCAACTGTGCGATACCTCATGAGGGGAGACCAACATTTCTGACATGCCAGAAATTCATCCGACCATCCTCTGCCTTAAGAACAAATGGGGCAACCGAATAAAGTACAGTTAGCTACTAAGCCTCTAGTCTCGACTTTACATTTCAATTTAGCTAAGAACTGGTGCAACCCAACGCTATTCACAATGATTCTTAGGTGCATTTACATTTAGATTTTAATGGAAAAAAGTGTGATCTGATAAGTGAAAATGCATGTTAATGCTTGGTGTTTCAAGCTGTTTAGAGTCCAGTGCTATCACAGAGTTGGGTTTGATTTCTCACAACACCTATTTCACTGATAACTTTTAAGTAGCGGGCATTTTATACGTTCTGCTGCAAAAAAACAGACCCTTTAAAAGTTGTCTTTGAACCACGATCAAGCAAATCAAAACCTTTTAAAATATAATGATTCTTTTCCAAAACTTGAGGGGTGAACATAGAAGTTTATAAACGCATTAAAAATAGATGATTTGCCTCTGCTTGTGTCCCTTCTTCATTCCCTGATGCCATTATAATGAAATGGCAGAAAGCTTAAAGTCGGCAATGAAGCGGAAGTTGTTTTAGGAAGTTTCTTCCTTATTGTGATGTATATCCGAGTGAAACAGCTTCTTGAAGAAAAACAAATGTAGTGTGGGACTTGATTTTGTCCGTGGGGAATTGATTGGATGGTTGTGGTTTGCAATCAGTGGATCTCATGTGAGTGACAGGTTGCTCTGCACTCATCAGAGAAGAGAAGAGATGTCGCAGCGAGAAAGGGGAAGTTATTTTGATTAAAGACAATGAGGCACATGATTTTAAAATGATGTGTGTGGATAAATCATGTTTAATAAATACTGCAATATTCCTAAAATAATAATAATAATTGTCCATTTTGATTTCATGGTGACTTTAAAAATGAGTTTACAAAAAATAAGGATTCATATCGTCCATACGATTTCCAGGATATGATAATCTCCTTCCCAAATGCAACTCAGGGAAAGAAACATGACTTTCTTTTCCAGCTCCGTTCCAGCAAAGGACAAATGCTTCCATTTCAGCCGTGGCAGGGCAAGACGATGATGTAAGTTTGCTGTTTCTGTCGGCGGACACATGTCAGAGTCAGTCAGCTATTCAAAAACAATACCTGCTGCTAATTATACAATTACCTGTTAACCATCTCCGCCTGTGCTTTTCCTGCGAGTGGAGGAGAACGCTGACAGAGTTCCAGGATCTACCCCCTGTGTGCTGACCCCAGAATCCCTCCAACAAACACCAACAACCGCCGAGCTCCTGGGCCGCAGTGCCATACCTGTTAGTAATTGTTGGCAGGGTTCGCTGTGTTCTCCTCCATTTAGACAAGTTCATTTGGCTTGTCACTCCATTTTCTGAAGCCAACGGCAAACATTAGAACTTTTGTGTTCGCTGGGGAATGTTGGGTCTCCGCGCCAGGAACTTCAGGAATAAATTTACTCCAGTTGCTGGTATTTGCAGCGAAAAGACGTTTGCACTTGCTAACGGAGCTTTGTGAATTAAACTCATAGCTGACATTCATTGGGCCTGGCAGCAGAAGTAAGTCACTACCTGCGAGGACACACTGCTCCTGTCAGATTCACACCAACGTCCAAACGTGCTGCCAATCGGGCCGTTGGTCGTGTTGAACCAGCTGATCTGCATATGCCATCCTTAAACCCAAAGTCACTGAGCTGTATACTGTAGTGATATCCCAGGAGAAGGTGCTATTGGTCAAAAGTTGCTCTTTTATAGCTCAGTAGATTCCTACAAGATGATACTCATTGGGAGAAATAATAATAGTCACTACTAGTCATCATCCAGTAAGAGTCTAGAACTATAAAATAAATTTGGAGGAGCTCAGATCATTTGATGAGTTCATATTGACATCTCTGACTTTTGATTACAGACTTTGGTATCTTGGCAAATCTGAGCACAGATTCCGACATTGTCGAGATCTTGTCTGAAACTCTACACAAGCCAAAATCGGAGATTGCTGGGCTCTTTTTTTGCACTCGAAAGCAGGAGTTTTAATCAAAAAGTCTGAATTTTTACTCACGAAGAGAAACGAGACAGGAAATGGTGTTTTCAACCCATCTTACTTCCGTAACGTGACATATAGATATAGTTATCTAGATATTCTTCCTTAAATATTTAGGTCAGCACTTGACATAAAAAGTGTCTCTATATGAAAGGTGGTGGAAAATAAGAGTGATTGATGACATCAAAGTAAAGTTGGGTATCACTTTACTTGAAGCCTTTTCCTTTCTTAATAATTGTAACCAAAGTTAAAATGCATTACAATATTTTCAGATTACCTGTTATATCTGAAGTTGGTTGTTTGTCGTGTTTTCATGCATTATACTTTCTAGAAGTGTAACAATGAATAGGTCATTATATGAATATCATCATTATAATGTATTTTAACTGTGATTACAATTATTCATGAATGCATTATAAGGTGCATTAGAAGAAGTAAATAATGCATTAAACATACTTCAAGTAAACTGTTACAGAAAGTTCTTTATGGAGAACATTTATAACATTTTGATGAAAGAAAAACATTAATAATACAATTTTCTATAATTTTCACAATTATTCCAGAGGCATGTATTTACAGAAAGTAAATAGAAAGTAAGTTCATTATAGCTTTATAGCTGATGCATGTAATTTCTGCACCACTAGTGTCTCCAAAAGGAACTGCAGAAATAATTATGTTTTTCAAACAGGTTACACAAATACTTGCATTGGTCGGCAAACAGATAGTCCCGCCCCAAACTCGCGTCATTGGTTGAGTCAGTGTTTCTGCATCAGGCTGCTCAAACAAACAGAGCAATATTGTGAGCATGCAGTGATACTCTGAGAAATCAACCGCCAAATGCCTTACAGCTGTCTCTGCAAATTAAATTGGGAAAGGAGAAAGTATTTTAACACCGAAATGATTAAAAACTTAAGCTTTATGTGATTTATTTGGCATGCTATCAGTCTTGTCATATCTATAAATTTACAGGATTGACTATAACAGTCAGTGAAAGAGCATCTGCAAGGGTTGCTCTCACTTGAGAGGAGTCATGTCCATGTGCTCCATGTCACCGGTGTCATGTTAAAGTTATCACATTCAACATTTCGCACAAGAACTGTACCGCAGCGATAAAAGTAAAGTTATCCCTCATCACCAAGACAGCCGTGATGGATTCCAAACACGAAGCGCGGATTGATCTCCGACTGCAAGAGTCGGCACCCTGCCACCTACATCGTCGCTAATAAAAACAATATTTCATCTCTTATTCTTGCTCGCTCACCCCTCAGTCTCCTTCATCTCCTCGCTGTTATATCACACACACACACACACACTCACACGTCTTGCTGTAATTAATTCCTGACCCGTTCCCTTCGCAGCTGTCCTCGCTTGCGGTACAAGTGGCTAACAGGTTCTCATTTCAAAGCGCCGCGTAAATTCCCGAGCTCTGCGGCACTTGACGTTTTCGCCAGGGCCAGTCATCAAAGACACTCAATAATGTGTCTCATACATTTACACATTGGGGAACGGTTTAGATTTAGTGAGTCACTGATAAAAGGAGTTTCATTGTAGATAACGACTTTATGATGAGATGTGACGCGCTAGTTCAACAGCCTTTCTATCATGTGCGGCCCTAATGAGAAACATGAGAGCGTGAACTACAATCACAGCCGATTCCAACACTGCGCTGGAACGGTACAATACTACAACCCCCCAAAAACCACAAACTGTGTTGTCACAGATCTTAATCCAGCTTATCTCAGGAAGGTTAACCGATAGACCAGAAGGTTCGTGACCACTTTGCATTAACGGAAGCCCGGAATCGTTCAATCTGGTCTATCAACCACAAATCTATAAAAAGACACGTGCGCTTTCCTTGTGCGGTTTAAAAAGCTCTTTACTGGTAACCTGTGGACTAACCTCACCACAGAGGGACTTTAATTTCCAGACCAGATCCACAATGATTATCATCTCTACTGCAGACGTTACAGAGAAAGCGGCCAGTGAAAATCTTACGACCGTGAAGGTGCAATCAAACTGAGATGTGTCTCCTGTTTGAAAGCCCAAGAGAGAACATAGGTTTAGTTTTACTCGGATAGGAACTCGGACTATTCATTTCCTTCTCTGTGGGCTTCGAGTCAGTTCACTAGTGTAATAGCGTACGCTTCTGTTGTTGTACGTCACATGCATCACACACATGACCAGCATCGGCCAATAGTGAGCCTACGTGTGACGTAGCTCTACGCTATTACACTACGTTAACTGACTCGAAGCCCACAGAGAAGCAAATGAATAGTTGAAATAAAGTCATTATTTTTGTTTGCTTTTGCGAACAAAAGGTATTCTCGTCGCTTGATAAACGTAAGATTGAGCCACTGTAGTCACTTTGACTATTTTAACGATGTATTTAATAACTTTTCGGGGCTGACAAGTTTCAATCCTTTAGAAGCCTATGGAGGAGTGATCCAGCTCTCAGATTTAATCAAAAATATCTTAATTCGTGTTCCGAAGATGAACAAAGATCTTACGGGGTTGGAACAACATGAGGGAGAGTAAATACTGACAGAATTTTCATTTTTGGGTGAACTATCCCTTTAAGTGAGAAAAGTTCACTCAAGCTTGTTCACCTAAAAAAACTGCAGTGCATATTTAGATCAATGAGGCCAATGATCAGACAGTTCGTAAAAAAGGAATCCAAAACCAGTCCTAACTAAAAGAAAAGAATTTGATAAAAGGATTGAATCCAATATTTGGCAATAACATAGCATAATGAGAGATTTATAAGCAATTCTTTTTGGCTGGTCATTTTTAACTGAAAAAAACCCATAAAACAAAAACAATGATGAGCAGTATGATTTAGTCCAATGCAATAACATTAACTGGCATTTTACGGAAAAAGATAATCATCTCTGTGTCAAAATGTCCAGAACACAACAAGAGGGTTAGGTGTCCCCCATTTCTTCACCTCTAAATAATATATTTAAGTAAACAT
Organism: Siphateles boraxobius; assembly: GCF_051911475.1. Lineage (NCBI taxonomy): Eukaryota > Metazoa > Chordata > Actinopteri > Cypriniformes > Leuciscidae > Siphateles > Siphateles boraxobius. The sequence goes on from NW_027508919.1 coordinate 1,664,955, forward strand.
ATTAGTCAAAACCATGCATGTGGTTTTTATAGTTGTTGACATGTCAGATTGACTAAACCAGAATGGAGGGAGTTCTCTGGAAATTTGATTGAAAAAATTATGTTTGGTGCCACTCAGAATTTACACACTCGACCTTAACCTCAGATAAGGACAGGGTCCTATAAGCGTTCAATCCCAAATCTGCAGCCATTACCACAGGCCAAGTACAATATAAATATGCAATACGCTTGCACATGTAAGCGTGTAAATATCAGTGTATGTTGTGGTGCAGCGACTATGCCTGCATGCACACACAGCTGGTCTCGAGTCTTTGTCTGACTCAGACTGTATTGAGCTGAAGAGATTGATGTTAATTGTAGAACAGAATGGAGGTATTAAACACAGTGAAACTCACAGCCAAACACATTGCCAAGACAGACTCATTAACCCACAGCTCTTCCTCTCATACCATCTCGAAGCAAGCCATCTCAAACAGAGACAATACGTGTGTGTGTGTGTGTGTGTGTGTGTGTGTGTGTGTGTGTGTGTGTGTGTGTGTGTGTGTGTGTGTGTGTGTGTGTGTGTGTGTGTGTGTGTGTGTGTGTGTGTGTGTGTAGAGCCTCAGCCAAAGATCAATAGCCCAAAGCTGCAAAAGCAAAGACATGGGCAATCAATAATGCCGCTACAAGCAGCAAGCAGGGACTGAAAGAAAGAGAGGGGGAAAGACAAGAGAGAATGAATTAAAGGGACAGGACAAAAATGTTATGCACTTAGCACAGGGTTTTCATACTTTTTGCCCAATGCATTTCCGTGACGTTTCCATGACCTTTCCAGTCGTTTGTGATTACTGGGTAAGGACTCACTAATAAATCATTCAGACCAATTTGTGAATCGGTTTGACTAATTCAGCGACTCGAAAAGAACAATTCGCTCACAAATCAGACATCACAATGGCTCATGAGCAAGATTCACTAGATACAAGAACAATATCTAGGCGATGAAATATTTTAGGGCATAATTAGAGCAGTGTGGATTCATTATAGAAATTTCCATGACTTTCAAGATTCATTTCCACAAACTGGAAAGCACGATTATAAAATTCCCCAATATTTCCAGCTTTACATGACTGTGGGAACTCAGTCTGTTCCCACTCATGACTGTTATTAGTAAATAACACAAATACTTTGTGGATTTTTAAGTGACTTAAGGTTTCACCTGAGTCCATCAGGATCTCAGTGTGTGAGGAACCAATTCATTATAAGTAGCTGAGTCTAATGTGCTGAAATCACCAGCCGTGCGTCCCCAGCACAACCAGGGCATCCAAAACAGGACAAAAGTATAAACTTACTGTACTGTGCAGTTTATAATATTGTGTGTCTGTGTGCGTATACTTGATCTATACTTGAATGCTATTGAGAAAATATTCTGGTTGTTGCATTTGAATACCTGATGTTCTCGTATGAGGGAATGAGGGCAGAGATCCTAGAGACGCCCTCTAGTGGAAGCACAGCACAGTACACAATAGGAAACCGGATGTTGGAGGTGATGGACATTGGGAAGACCGGAGGGAAATGGTCTCTAAATGTCAGGTGAATTAATAATGGTTCTTATCTGCCTCTTCTTTCCTCCTCTCCGTCCCTCCTTTCCTCTCTCTTCCTCTGAAAAACAACTTTCTTTCCAATGGCACATACTTCATGAGGTGGGAGAGGTTGAACAAGAAGCAAACATGAATGCATTTAGAGAAAGTCAATGTGTGTGTGTGTGTGTGTGTGTGTGTGTGTGTGTGTGTGTGTGTGTGTGTGTGTGTGTGTGTGTGTGTGTGTGTGTGTGTGTGTGTGTTACAATGGGTGGAGGGGACCAAAAGGATGACCTGCAAGTCCAAATCACTGACTAACTACTGACCCTCATGGCCCACTATTAATAATAATTGTCTTCCAGCTCACACACATGCACATGACTATTGTGTTTGAGTGTGTGCGTGGGTTTACTTAGTTATACTTTGAGCTAAAAAATGTCCCCAGAAGTTAGATAAATAGACAAAGGACATTCTCAATTAAGCATGATCAGGCTGCTTGGTTGGTTGGATTTAAAGAGGTGTTCAGCTAATCAGACTGGGAAACCATCAAATTGTCTTAAGCTTCCTTAATGTTTACCCTAAAGTTCACATATTCTCTAACGTTTTTAAATCGTTTAAAAAACAGCATGTTTTGAACATCCAGAGAACATAGAAATAATGTTTTCATAGCTTAATGAACGTTTAGAAACGCTTTTATAACATATTTTTGTTAGCTGGGCTAGTCTTGATTTAGGTCTATATAAAACAACAGAGGTCTAAGGTATGCCCTCATTTAGATAGTTAAGTAAATGTGTGTGTGTGTGTGTGTGTGTGAGAGAGAGAGAGAGAGAGAGAGAGAGAGAGAGAGAGAGAGAGAGAGAGAGAGAGAGAGAGAGACGAGGAGGGGGTTCAGGGAGGCTGGGTGAGTGTTGGCTTGGCTGACCGTCTGCGGTTCTGTCGCGGTGCTGAGAAATGTTCCTTTTGGATCGGACCGTGAGCTTTCATACCTCCCTCTCGCTTTCAAACGAACCGTCTCTCTTCACTCTGCCCTCTTGAGTTTTACAGTCATGAAACGCACTAAAAAGCATCAAAAGCACTAAACGTCTACCGTAAAGCGTTCTGGCTGGTCCTGGTTTACACGAGATTGGGGATTTTGGTTTTGAACCAGAGGCAGATTTTTACCCACATAACGTGTGGGGTTATGGTTTTTGACCCGGACTCAGCTTTTTTCTCCGACGCTTGTGCTATTTTGTTGCGCACGGTGACATTGGCGAGTGTTTTCGCTGTAGTCGGGCGACATCACACAGAGATTGAGTAATCTCGTTTGGATCCAATAAGTGTGTGTGTGAGGGGAAACGCAAAAGGAAGGAGAGAGAGAGAGAGAGAGAGAGAGAGAGAGGGGGGGGGGGGGGGGGCTGGGGGAGGGAGGGTGGATTGATCTGAAATCTTGTTCGTTTTTTTTTTTTTTTTTACTTGGAGTGATTTCTGCGCTCTGCCGTGGAGCTTCAGAAGACAAACGAGCGGAGAAGAAACAAGCCGCGTTTACGCACCGCGCGCGCAAAAACGCGTTGTTAGTTTTTACATCCAACGTGAATTTGTGAATGAAAGCGGCTGAGGAAGAGGAGGCGGCGCAGGTTAAGTGGACGCTGCATCCAGTGTACGGCTTGCCTTCTTTAATGCGCAAAAAGGAGACGCGTTTTACCTCATCGACTTAAGCCCTTTCGTCGGACAGACTTTTGCGCTGTTCTGGGGGGGAGCTGCAAACTTTCTTCATTTTTAAAAATAAATAAAAAGCTCAGATTGCATTCTTTCCCCCTTCAAACATTTTGGAGGTGATGTCATCGGCCCGTGTTTTGGCTGCTGTTGCGCTGGAGCTCCAGAATTGAGTCCGGGAAATCAGGTGCAGGGAGCTGCTGTCGCGGGTGGCTGGGAGCGTGTGCCTCTCACCCCTCCGCCTTTCCTTCTGCTTTCCTTTTACTTTCCCCCCATCATCATTTCCCCGTCTCAGCAGCCATGACCGAGCACGCTCCATGGTACCCGGGGTCCAGCTCGCCGCCACCGCGTCTTCATCTCTCCATCCCAGTCCAGGTGCTTTGCCTCCCGCGGCGCGTCATTTCGCCCGTGGCGGATCAGCATTGACACAGACCCTCTCGCGTGCGCATGCACTCCACGGAATTAATCATTTTTAATCCTTATCTGTGGAAGGACATTTTCAGCAGGAAAAGTTACGGTCGGACTGCTTGGAAAACCTTTTGCTGGCTGTCAGGAAAGTTTTTATGAGCGGAAACTGCGTATAGGTGTGGGTCGCGTTTGAACTTCGCTTCACCTGTTCGTCAGACTCCGGAGGATTCAGCTGCGCCCCGCCTCGCCCCGCCCCCTGCCCGTTACCGACCGCGGACCGCAGCCATCCGTAACGGCGGTGGTGCTCTCACACCCCGCTGACCCCGAGGCGCCCGTTGACGGTGAAAAGATGCAGTCCACCGGCGCCAGCGGGAACCTCTGCCGACCCTGCATTCAAACGGATTAAACAAACCGGACAGACGTGAAGCCGTGACCCGGAGAGCCGTTTCTCAAGCGCGCACGGAGCCCCACGGACGCGGAGGAAGCGATGTGGGCCTTTCTCTCCACGGTGGCTGTCTTGTAAGTCATTTCTGAATGACCTCATGCAGAATGAGTTGTAATGTTTAAATTATTAATGCTGCTTTTAAAAAAGGTCAATTACCACAGTCTGTGTGCCACACGCTTCACTTGACATGACAAACTCCAAGTCTTAATATGGGGTCACACACTACATAATGATCGTATGACATCACATTTCTGGGTTACCATGGACACAGATGTCAATCACACCCAGCTCAGGTAAGGCCCATCCAATGAAAAGAGCTCCAAAGGTGTGTCTGCCACTCTCCTTATTTTCCTTTATTTTTTTATTTTTTTGTTGTGCACACATGGCAGTCATCTTGAGATGGTTATCATTCCTTTCCCAACCTGCGGATGGGACCAAAGGGCCTCTGATAATCCATACCCCGAAAGGCAGACGGAGCGCCTGTCTGGTCCCGAGCTCTCCAAATTACTAATAATAACGCCCAAGGATAGTTGTTGAAGCAGGCACAGAGCTGGCACCTTATCTGCTGTCTGGAAAGAGCAGTGGCCATGTGACCTTCTCCGGCAGGAAACTGCCGTTTAGAGACAGAAAAACATCAAACAGAGCTTTAACATTCTCAGACAGTTGTGCAGAATTAGCCAGGAATTGTGGAAGTGAGACTAGATCATGTTTGCTTAGCATGTGCGCTTGTTCTCAAGGTTGGTGTCGTTTCAAACGGATTCACCGTCTAACGATAAAATGCACCATATTTGAGGTGGTTTCAGTTCAGGGTCTATAGAAACAGAAGACAGCAGGCACAGATGTGTTGAAAGCGAGAGGCGTCAGGTGCGCTAGAGGTTATTTGTTTGAGATGAGGTGAAGATAAGTTAGTCACCATTTATCAGTTGATTTCGAAGCTCTTCTCAGTGAAGCACCTGCGGTTCAGTGACTTGCTCAAGGCCATAGCGATAAGCAGTAGACAATGAAAGAAGACTTGATTAGTGCAACTCATGTAATCAGGACAGAAATGTACAAACCACATGCTCTACATACAAGAAGAAACATGAAATGCATGGAATTTAACCTATTTAAAAAACAATCAATTTCCTAATTTCCATTCTGCTTCACTGCACTGTAAAAGTTATTTTTGAAGTTTAATGGACTATTTCAGTCTTTCTTCTTGCAGTTTCTTTGTAATCATTTGAAATTTCTTGCAAAGCAAATCCTAGCCATTTTTTTTGTTCTATGCTGGTTGGTGCTGGCCTGGCAAAAGTGCTGCTGTTTTGTTCTGGTGAAGCAGGTGACCAGTGAAGTCTCACTTGCCAAGACTGATAAGAACATCAGAAACAAAATAGGTTTAAAATGGTGAACTTTATCATCCGGTTTCACAGACAAGGCTTAGGTCTAGTCAGACTAAAATGCATGTTTGAGCTGCTTGAACTGAAAGCAACTTGAATTGACAATTCTTAAAATATATCAGTGCCATTGTTTTGTTTAAAGATGCACACCAGTAATGTTTTTTTCCAAGGCACATTTATAAAAGCTACTTTAATGTCCTAATTGAACCAAGGCCTAATCCTGGCTTAATCTAAGCCCTGTCTGTGAAACCAGGTCTAAGAGGAGTAAAAATCTAGGAAATATATCACCATATCAGGACTGATCCAGTGACCTTGAGTGAGTGCTGCAGAAATAGAGGCTTTTACAGTGACATATCTTACATGCAACGGTGCACATACGGGACTTTCTGTTCCTGTAGATCTTTCAGAGAACACCACTGGAACATTAATCTTAAGACTCGCAGCACCTACAGCCCTGACTGCATTTCTCTTTCCTTCCCTGTGCTGCTATATTGTTTAAAGTTGGCCAGCGGTGTAAATTGTGCTTGAAGGGTGTGCAGGGTGATTTGGGATACGACTCCACCTCGCTGCGCTCAACTCTACACACGAACGCCTTCAGGAATCATTCTGTCTCAGGTTTGATGATGTCATCACCTTGCTTGTTTTGGCTGCCGACAATAGCGCTCAGTAGAGTAAAGCTCGCAGCTACTTTCTTTCTTTCTTTCTCCTTCTCTTTCCCCTTCCCCCCCACCTTTCTCTCTCTCTCCCTGGCAGGCCGCAGGCTCGTTGCGGTTTGGGAGGGATACGGAGAATCCGAGGTTGCAGCTGAAGTAGTTTTTTTTCCTCTTTCTCTCCCTCTCTCTCTCTCTCTCTCTCTCCCTCTCTCTCTCTCTCTCTCTCTCTCTCTCTCTCTCTCTCTCTCGGTGAAGCACTACTGTTTTAACAGCTGAGAGTTCTTACGGGACCCAGAGCCAGTCTCACCTGCGCAGCCAGGGTTTGGCAGCTACACCAACCGTACATGCACAGATCCGAAGCCAATGTGTGCTGATCTGCAGCCAGCATGCACAGATCTCGCATGTGCAAATCTGCATACCGTGCGGCCCGTGTGCAGTGTGCATGCATGACCTCTGCTGCCTATTAGAGAAACACAACACATGCATACTAATGCATTTCAGTCAAATGTACAGCATGTGTGTATAGCACACGCATACAAGCATCCGAGCTCAGTAAAGCCCTAAATATTCTTAATACACTCAATAACATTAATAAGACCTTGCTTATTACTGCATATTAATAAACCAATAAGCACAGAATATGGAAAACAAAATGGTTAATACTATAGGCTTATTACTTATGTATATATTAGCTATTTTACAAACACACATGACTGTTGAACAGTTTGGGGCCAGTAAGATTTTTTCACTTTTATTCAGCAAGGATGCATTAAAATGATCAAAAGTGACGGTAAAGACTAGCCTGGCTCCGCCCTCCTACGCACTTCCGCTCAATTTCATTTTCCTTCAGTACTACGTCTGGGATTGCGCTGTAGACTTTGGTTTTCTCCGATCAATTTTTTAACCGGGCCAATCAGCGAACAGAGGGAGTGGCTGAGAACGATGACGTTGATGTCGACTCGTGCGTTATTTTGAGTTGTAGTTCAAAATAAGAAAGATGCGAGCGAAGCCATTCGGTCCGTTGTGGCAATGCTGCCGAATATCAAGAAGTTAAAGCCGGAGCAAGAACAATCTTTGCTTAGTTTTGTGTTTATGGCCATCTTCCCACGGGGTTCGGGAAAAGACATATGTCACGACCAAACGTTAGCGATTGGTTATGGCAGATAGAGTGACTCTGGGCAGATCCAATAGTTTTAGACTTCAATAGAATACCCGCCTACAAGGAAGTTAACGCTTGTCAATGGAGCGGTGCCAGACTCTCTGTACAAATGAAATGTACGAGAGTCTGGTAGAACCAGGCTAGGTAAAGACATTTATAATGTTACAAAATATGTAAATGCTGTTCTTTTGAACTTTCTTTTCATCGAGGAATCCTGAACATAATTGAATCATGGTTTCCACCAAAGCAGCACAACTGTTTTCAACATTGATAATAATCAGAAATGTTTCTTGAGCAGCAAAATCATCATATTATAATGATTTCTGAAGGATCACGTAGATGACTGAAGACTGGAGTAATGCTGCTGAATATTCAGCTTTGATCACAGGAATAAATTACATATTACAAAATATTCACATAGAAAACAGCTATTTTAAATTGTAACTGTTTTACTGTATTCTTTTGATCAAATAAATGCAGCCTTCGTGAGGCTTTTTCAAAAACATTTAAAACATCTTACTGACCCAAACCCTTGAACGCTTAGTTCCTTAGTTTGTGTATACAGCTTCATACATATTAACATCAGAAATTCAGACAGCATAAATCAGTGCACACAGGTGGAGAGGAGCTGTTTATGTGAGCAGGTGCACACACACATAAACACACATGAGAACCTGGTCAGCACATGCACATCTGGTCAGTGATGATGCCGAGGTGTGTGGCCGGTCGGGGATCTCAGGTATGAAGGGTCAAAGAGCAGGTGTGTGTCGGCCAGACAGGTGAAGCCTGTGCCATTCGGTGACGCACCATTTAGCAACACGATACACTGAGTGTCTCTGTTCCATTTACATTGGTAATGTGTTTCTGAGGAAACTTCACAAACACATGTGAGCTCGCGAGCATATTGGGCCAGTATGAGTGTAGGTAACGAAAAGGGCCATCTAGATCCGTTCTGGAGAGCTTTCACATGCTTTTACATTTTCCTACAGCTTTGTTTAAACATCTTCAGCAAGTGGAGCAGTTTAGCAGTAGAGAAAAATGTTTTTAGGGTGCAGTGACACCTGCGCTTCATGACTTGTTTTATGTGCTGTATAAACACCAGGAAATTATAGAACAGAATGACAGATCAAATCCAAGAATCTGATTGGTTTGAATCGCTTTGACCACCCTGAAGATAATTCAGCATAAAGGGGTTTTGCTGATTATTATGGCCATCATAGACTACGTTTATATGCAGCCAATAACCCGTTCAAAACCGGAATGTTAGCAATAAACCGGTCATGCACGGCCATGTAAACACCGGCAAAAACCGGAATATGCTCATATCCCGGATTTTAAAAAACCTGGGGTACCCCTTTTCTAACCCAAATTTTTGGTCATGTAAACGCGTATCGGCATATCCCCATAATGATTTGTGTTCTGTGCATGTTCTATTCGCAAGGAATCTTGGTCTTTTGAGTAGAGGAACTTCTCGGCGCATACAAAAACCCGCGTGCAGTATACCGGAAGTACACATGGCGAGACGCAGCACAGCATACTTTTGGAGCGAGGTCAGTCCCAGCACCAAAGTGCAAACAAAGGTGATCGCTATCTGCCCCCAACTATTCATTATCCGCGTGCTGCTGCTGTTGTAGTTGTCTTTGGATCCAGGAAGAAGAATCGGAAATGACGCATATTGCGTCTTAAGGTGGTCCGAATGTCCAGATGCTAACTGTGCGTCGCCATTTACATCGGGATATTGCAATTCCATGTATACAGGAGTAACTCTCTCTGCTCACGCATGTAAACGGGTTATTCCTAATGTTTCAGAAACCCGAATAGTGACCTTAACCCGACCATAACCCAAATATTGGCTGCATGTAAACGTAGTCAGTAACTAACTGCTAAAAAACATCTAAAGTAGTTAACTTTTTTCCCTAATCACTTTAGAGCCACAGGAAAATTTGATAATAATAACAATAATTCATTACATTTATATAGCGCTTTTTCTCGGCACTCAAAGCGTTTTACATAGAAGGGGGAATCTACTCAACCACCACCCAATGTGCAGCACCACCTGGATGATGATGCGACGGCAGCCATATTGCGCCAGAACGCCCACCAAACACCAGCTTACTGGCGGAGAGGAGAGAGTAATTAAGCCAATTAGTATATATATATGGGGATGATTAGGAAGCCATGATGGACAGAGGCCACTGAGCAAATTTGGCCAGGATTACACCCCTACTCGTTTGGAAGACATCCTGGGATTTTTTGTGACCACAGAGAATCAGGACCTCAGTTTAACATCTCATCCGAAGGACGGATATATACTAATAACATAAAATTATGAATAAATCCCTTATAAAAAAAAAATAAGGTCAAAGAGGAAATTAAGAGGACTTATACAGTATACACTTATACAGTAAGAGGACTTATACAGTGAAAATAAGGTCAATGTCATATATAAACGGTAAATTATGCATTACTCACATTTCATGATAGTCACCACTGAAGAGTTTGGAACTATATGCGCATCTTCACTGCAAAACGATTTTCTTCCTCAGTATTTTCGTCTTGTTTTCCAGTACAAATATATAAACATTTTGAAAACAAGATACATTTACTTGAGATGCACTATGACCTGAAAACATATTATCCTTAAAAAAAAGAAAACAATCTGCCAATAGGGAAAGAATTATAGTTTTGTTTTCACTTTGAATTAAGCTTATTTTTCAGACTGTACTGGCAGAAACATTTTTTCTTGTTCTCAAAAAACGTGTATGTAAAATACAAGGATGGCACATTTCAAATCAGGTACTTCAGATTTGCGTGCGCCAGCCAAACAACTGCCATAAATGATGAATGGAAATTCTAACAGATAGCTTTCAAATATTTTAGACCTGCTTTGCCCTGTTTACACCTGCTATTAAGATGCGTTTTTTTTCCGATCAGATCACATGTGGACGAGGGAGACCGGGGTTAAACCCATACTCTTTTTGGAAGGACATTGTGGGATTTTTAATGACCACAGACAGTCAGGACATGGGTTTAACGTCTCACCCGAAGGACAGTGCTTGTTACAGTATAGTGTCATCATCACTATACTGGGGCGTTAGGACCCACTCAGACCACAGGGTGAGCGCCCCCTACTGGCCTCACTAACACCTCTTCCAGCAGAAACTGGGTTTCCCCAGGAGGTTTCCCATCCAGGTACTGACCAGGTCAACCCTGCTTAGCTTCAGTGGCCAACCAGTCCTGGGCTACAGGGTGATATGACTGCTGGCAACATTTTGTCCACGTTTAACCACTTCTGTCCTGATTTCTTCGAGGGGAGGGTCTATGAGAGGGTAAATGTATGGGTTTTTTCAGATCTTTTGATCTAATGGATGAAATAAGCTCACAATTTACATATGAACGCGACCAGAGATGCGGAGAGCTCAGCTTTAGTTTCTGCTCTGACAGGCGCAAGACCAGACGAACGCTGTGAGTGTGTGTGTTAGTAATCAGGACTTTTGAGAGAACACTGTGCTTGGTACCTTTTTCCTCTTCAAACCAAACTTGTGTCTTCAGCTGACAAAGTTTAAATCCCATCTGGCTAGAGCGCTTCCCATAATGTTCACGCGTTAGGTCAGTAGGTAGAGAGTTGACGGTCTTCTGTGGCTGTTTTCAAACACATTCGATCACATGAGCGTTTACACTACGAAAGCAATCCGGGCGAATACGCTTTCCCCTACCTCTGGAAGTGGACGAAAGTGGACAAGCTCAAAATGTTATAGACCCCGTTTACATCTGTACTTAGCGCCGTCCACTAGTGATCCGCTCGAACAAAACGCATCTTAATACTCTGGTGTAAACAGAGCCATTGATTCAGCTCTTGTGAGGTCAAAGGTTAAAGTGGACATATTGTGGAAAACATGATTTCCCTTGTCATTTTGAATAAGAGTTTGCTGTACTAGGCAAACACACTCCATTCACAATGGAAACGAAGCTGTAAAACGACTTGTTTAGAAATCATCGTTATTATGACAGTTATGAAATTTACATATCAAAGGCAATTTTCGGAGCAACTCACCAACTATTCAGCACTGTTCAGCAACTGAGCCTACCGTAATGAACGACAGCATGAACACAGATAACAGGGAACGTTCTCAGAATGTTCTGGCAAGGTTATCTCAATGTTATGGACAAATGTTCCTTCAGTAACATTAATAAAACATTCATTCAGAGTTATCTGGTCTTTAATAATGTTTTCAAAAGTAAAACATTTTGCAGATTTTTATTTATTTATACATCGTCATAAAAGCTTTTACCTTCACGTATACAATGTTCCTCCAGACAAGTAAACAATCATCAGACAGACTGTTACTATACATCATGTGTGGGTAGTTGCCAAGCGTGCAACAACAGTGAACATGGGAAATGTGGTTTTTGTACACTGTGCTGCTGTTGTAGGGTGTGTGTTCCTGTGGTTTACTGTTTATTGTAGAGAGTGTTTAGCTGATGTGAACAACACATTTGAATGAGAATGAAATGTCACAGAGTGTGTGTGTGTGTGTGTGTGTGTGTGTGTGTGTGTGTGTGTGTGTGTGTGTGTGTGTGTGTGTGTGTGTGTGTGTGTGTGTGTGTGTGTGTGTGTGTGTGTGTGTGTGTGTGTGTGTGTGTGTGTGTTTAAGAACATTTTAAAGGAAAGCTCCATTTCAAAACAAGTTAAGCACAATGAACGGCATTTCTGCTAGTATTTGTTGAATATATCCTCCACACTACAGCATGTCAAGTCAAGTATATTTGTATAGCGCTTTTCAGAAATATGAATTGTTCCAAAGTAGCTTTACAGAGAATCATGATGTCAATGTGTATAATATCTTAATTTCTTAATGCCATGTAGATGTAATCACATTTAGTAGATTACAACTGGGCGATAATATAGTTTACATTTTGCGACAATACACGTAATCAAGCAGTTGAGATTTATTATATGGTATATATCACTTTACATGAGTGTATATACAACTTCATATAGAGAGCTGTGCAAAAATACAGTTTAATTATTGCGATGATAAGCAGTTGATATTTTCAGAACATTCAGAAATAAGCTTTTAACTTAATGGAAATATTTGCAGAGATGTCAATCTGAATTAATTAAATAAAACAAGCATTTAAAAATAAAGACAATGACAAAATCACAGAAGTCCATATGACTTTCTGTACTATATTCCAAGTCTCCTGAAGCATATGACACTTTGTGCGAGGAATAAACTACAATTTCATTCAAAATTAACCAATAAGCCATTATTTTATTTTATTTTATTTTAGATCTCAACAGCATTCATTCCCACCACTTTTACTGTAAGGAAAACAGTAATAAAAAAAATAATAATAAAAAAAAGTTGTAAATAAAATAAAAATGATTGAAGTATATGTCGTAAAAGAAAATACAATTTCAGTCTTTCTACAACACGATTTCACATTTAATTTAATGTGTTATTTGCTGTTTGTCATTATTTGTGAAATTTACTAGCAATTTTTGAGTAAAAATCGTTTCTACCACCAATTTTGGGTGAGTAAATCATCAAAGTTTTGGGTGAACTATTCCAACAACTTGTACTGAAGCATTCCTTTAATTGTGTGGTTTTGTCATGTTATGAGTGCATGTGTACATTAACTGTGTGTTGACAGGCATGATGGAGAGAGCGTGTACATGTGTGTGTCTGTCTCATTGCAGCTGTCAGCTGGTGAGACGCTTCCTTCTTCTCTCACATATCTCTTCATAGCTGAGGCAGTGTGGGGGAGTCTTTCATTCTCTACTTCCAGACAGGGAAACAAGAGAGACGAAGGGAGAGAAAGAGCAAGGGATTAAAAACGACAAGATGAGAAACACTCTCTCAATTCCTTTCATATCTCCTCCATTCCTGTCTTTTTTTTCCCCCTCTGGCATGTTTTCCTCTGTTTTCGGCGTCTCCACTGACCCTGGTGGTGATTTCATTTTGCGGGGTGAATTTTTGGGATGTAAACAAGTGACGGGCCACAGCTGAATCATCCAGAATAAATCAAAAACTACCGTCTTATCGCGATCAGAGTAATATTAATGTTCCAAAGAGATGCAACCTGGCCGCAATTCTCACTAATCATAACGTCAGACAGAGGAAACCTCATTGACTGGGAATCTGGTGGAGTGAACTCACTGATGCGCTTTTACATCAGGGGTCAGAGGGCATTTCTGGAATCGAGTGTGTCAGAGTCAATGGAATCGTGTTGCTTTTGAAACCATATAAGAAATCATAAGCCTTCTCTTTCGGCGGTCTCTGAATAAGCACACATATGACTAAGGCATCTGTTAAAAGATTAGATGTGTCATTTCTGCATCACCAAACTGAATCATCAAAATAATCACGGAAAAGAAACGTTTTCAAACACTCGATTGGTCTTCCATTGGTTGGACAAACAGATCAAACTCATGCAGCCATGCTATGAAAACAACACAGAGTTAGCCTATGATTGGCGTACTTATAATTTACATTGAATTCGCTGAACGTTCTAACATTCAAAAGGCAAAGTTTTTTATCATTCACTCTCGTCCAGATGAATATTACGAACAGTACAGTATAAATCTAATAAACATCCATGCAAAATATGGGATTGTTAAAGACCGTTTATACCCTAAACCAACCCTCACACTAACCACTAAGAGAAGTACACTTACAGCCAATTTATGAGCATACCTGTAGTTTGCTTAAAAGCCAACTATGAATGAGGAGATTTTTGACTAGCATCAACAAAGCATTTTGGCCTCACAAGTATAGCAAAACTTGTACACACACCCACACGCTCATGATCTCAGACATTCGGTCATGGGGAGGTCGCGGGGTCACTGGCGAGACGATAAGGAGGAAGTGATGTGTTCCGCTTTTTTTCTCTGTTCACACCCACCGTCGCCTTCTCAATGAGTGACATCACACTGACCACACCCACACCACCCAGAGAGAGCGATATCTGATTCACTGTTTTCACGAAACATTTGCCAAGAAGGACACAGGGAGGGAAAGACAGAGAAATGTGTGCACAAGCTGTGTGAGAGAGAGAAAATAAAGACAATATGAAGGTGAAACACAACCAGTGTCATTTTACCTATCACTGTTATTTTAATATCATTGATATCCTATTATAGTTTTTGATATAGATGTAATTTTTTTCATTTCATGTGTTTTAGTCATTTTTATTATTTATTTATTTGTGACCTTGGATCACAAAACCAGTCTTAAGTAGCACGGGTATATTTGTGGGAATAGCCAACAATACATTGTTAGCGCTGACGTCACCTTTTCTCGCTGTCGCCAATGGGAACAGGCCACCCGGGGAATAAGAGTGCACGCCAGACGTTTCCACAGAAGCTCTCGGCTCGCTGAGACTCAGACCACGCAGCTTTCTGTCATGACTTTGTATACCCTGTTAAGGCTGTGGTTCTCGTTCACTCTGTGTGATGCTGAGTTTATGCATGAGTGAACTCTTCCTGTGTTTAATTCTCTGATTTTATGTAACTTGCTCTACAGCAGACCGCTGAAAGTTACTAGTGCGGAGAGAGAGATAGACAGGTAGCATGTCACGTGACATACACTGCAACACGCAGGGATTTCGCTTTTGTCTAAACACATTAGGTTAGGGGCGAGTGCCACTCCCTGTATTTCTGTTTTCTGTTAGTTAGTGGAGATTAGGTAGGGCGTCTTGGACGCTGAAGATTATTGTTTTCTTCTTTATTTTCTTAGTTAGGAGTAGAGGTTATTTAACAGCTAGACTTCGTTTGGTTTTGTTATTTTCTTTTCTTTGGCGCCGTCCACGTCTATCTTTTTCTCTTTTCATTAACTTAATCCATCTTACAGAAATTCTGTATCTCATGTCCATTTATATATATATTAATCTATATTCGTATAGATTAATTCACTTTATTTTCGCCATTTACCTTGTTTGCTGAATAAAGGTTTTGGCTTTTTGCACAGTAAGCTTGATTGTTGGGTCTTTTGTACAAACCATGGCTTATATATGTCCCTCTTTAATGTCGCATTTAAATGTTGGACTCCCGAACCCCTAGGCTAATTCGGGGGTCGTAACAGGGTCAAAATTATCAATTCTTCTTTTATGCCAAAAATCATTAGGATATTAAGTAAAGATCATGTTCCATGAAGATATTTTTTAAATTTCCTACCGTAAATATATAAAACATTTATTTTAGTGAGTGAATGCAGCACAATCGCGAACATAAATGGGCAACTTTAAAGGCGATATTCTCAATGTTTCGATTTTTCTGCACCCTCAGATTCCATATTTTCAAATAGTTGTAACTCGGTCAAATATTGTCATATCCTAACAAACCATACATCAATGGAAAGCTTATTTATTCAGCTTTCATGTGATGTATAAATCTCAATTTCAAAAAAATGAGCCATAAGACTGGTTTTGTCATCCAGGGTCACATTTTTGGTAACACTACTATTTATAATGCATTATAAAAGTATTATTAATGCATTAATTATGCCTTGTAATGTACCTTATAATGCAATGTATGATCTCATGAGTAATTGTAACCACAGTTATAATACATTTGATTATAATACTTCATTGAACAGGCGTAATATATAATGCATAAAAACACATGACTAGCAGCCACCTTCAGATGTGCAGGGAATCTGCAAATATTTTAATGCACTTTAATGTACGTTATGAATAACTTTATAATGCATTATAAATTCAAGGCTTTTAGTAAAGTGTTACTCTTTTTTGAAATGCCTATATAGGGTTTAAGTACATGACATGATTTTTTTTTATGGTTTTAGTTTTGGTAAATGATAATAACATTCAAAGTTACAGTAACATTACGCTTCCCATACCGCTTTTATTTAGTTACTTTAAGTAATCAAACTCAAGGTTTTCACCTGGTGGATAATAAAACAGCTGAGAAAATCCCACAAACTTACACTGAGCCATATCTAGAGACCAGAAGATTACAGAACAAACCAAATGTGCTAAAACCATCCACGCTTTAATGACCTTATAGCAACACCTTAGTATCATGACAGTGATTTCTGCATGGGAATATGCCTATTTGCACATTAAACTAGCATTGAAGAATGCATTTTAACATCCCAAACATGACACAAGTGGCATCAGAACTGTAAAATCTGTTTGCAAACCACATCTACAGGCAAATGCATTAAACTGCAGCTCTACCTCTTCTGTTGAGCAGGTGTTGACCAGCATCATGAGGACTTCTGCGTGAGCTCAGCATCAGTCCACTCGCACTGCACAAGTCTCTACACAAAGAAAAATCACAATGGAGATTCTCATTAGTCCTGTAAAGCTTGACATGAAATAATTGACAGAACAATAAAAAAATGTCTTTCTAAATCTAAAGTTTATTGAACATTTTGACAAAATATGTTTTTTTTTTTTTTATGTCTGCATGTGTTTTTTGTTGTTGTTGAGTATCACATCAGGTTTTTGTGGTTCTATAGGTCACACGTAGGCTCACTATTGGCCGACGCTGGTCATGTGTGTGATGCGCAACAACAACGCAATTTGTTCACAACAAATGTGAACGTACAACACAAAAGCACTACGCAATCACACTAGTGAACTGACTCGAGGCCCACAGAGAAGGAAATAAGTAGTTGAAATAAAGTGGTTATTTTTTTTTTTTTTTGCGCACAAAAAGTATTCTCGTCGCTTGATAAACTTAAGATTGAGCCACTGTAGTCACTTGGACTATTTTAACAATGTCTTTAATAACTTTTCGGGGAACAAGTTTCAATCCCTCAAGAAGCCTATGGACTAGTATGGAGGAGTGATCCAGCTCTCAGATTTCATCAAAAATATCTTAATTCGTGTTCCGAAGATAAACGAAGGTCTTACGGGGTTGGAACAACATGAGGGAGATTAATTACTGACAGAATTTTCATTTTTGGGTGAACTATCCCTTTAAAGTTTCAGATGTAAAGCAGAAGACATTGGTCGTTATTCAGCTCAATTTAGTTCAATAATGCTTCATTGGTTGATCCGAAGCTGAAGCTCAAACAATCAGTCTCACAGTTTTACGCTGCAAATGGTTTACTTATAGTTGTCTCTACATATTTAGCTGGGATAGGAGAAAGTGTTTATACATCAGAAAAAATACACACGTCACCTTCAAGTGTATTTGAGCAGAAGTGAAACCTGTTCCTCAACTGGTTTCTATAGTTTGGAGTTTGCAGAGGCGTTAGTCCCGTAGGGGCCTGTGGTCTCCTCTTTGGCTGTCATAACATCGGACTTTTCACACTGACTTATGTTGAGCAGACGCACTGATCCGTCCTGCAGGCCTGTTCGATTTCAAAGTCACAGTCCCCTGCCAGAAAAAAGCCTGTGGTGATGGAGAACTTTACCGTGGGCCGAGCAGCGCTGCCCTCATCCACTCGCTCTTATACGCTTAAAATCTTACTCACACCCATGGACGTCCAAGTTTCCATGAAAATCTGAGTTATGCTTCAAATGTCAGGTTTTTCCCTTTTCCAACAACATGTGGAGATTAAACCAAGAAGAGAAGTCGCTGAAAATCAGCATTAAATGCAAATTCATCTATTTTCTAAATGCATGCTATAGATCTTATTGTAAACATTGGACCTTTTTCACATTTCCCGGGGTTCTTAGAAGCTGAAGTCACATCATATAACTTCTATCTACCTTATTTTTAATGTAAGAACGATAGGACATTTGTTCATTTTTAATATGCGAGTCTTCCTGTGTCATTCGTTTCCAGTTCTTTTACCCGTACAAGGACAGTCCATTATGCTGCTTTATATTGCAAACTGGTATTTATCATCACATTATTGTTTTGTAGAGCAAATTTACTGTTTACTGCACTTTATCATTGTTCTAACTATTTCCCTATAGCTTCTAATGAACCTGATATCTCGCATTAGGTGTTTATTTTTTTATTTGATAAGTATCAGCCAGCATTATAAGTGGGACAAACAAACTATTTCAGTAGGATATAAGACCCGAGTCAAGGTTTATTTTGTGATAATGAGCATCTGACTGTACATTAGCCTTTACATAAACTTCAAGCTCTTGAGATGTAAATTATAACATCCCTTTCCCTGTGGATCTGCTCCGTCAGCAGGGCTTTGGGTTGCAGGGTGGATTTGTTTTTGTTACCATGGTAGCACTCACCTGACCTTGCTCTCTCTCTCTCTCTCTCTCTCTCTCTCTCTCTCTCTCTCTCTCTCTCTCTCTCCTCAGGTATATCCAGATGATGCTGGTCATGTGTAATCCTCTACAGGTGAGTTAACCTGCTCAACATCAAACAAAATGGACTGTTTAATACACATTCCTGGTGTTATTGTGCACAATTTATCAGTACATGTTATTTCAAATATGTTTGTCTTAATAATTATAAATTTTCATTAATTTGCTAACACTTGACACTGTCACATTCTATAACATTAGAACAGTAATTTGGTGTAAAAAACAATTTTCACTCAGAAATTGCAAGTGAATTTCACAAACAATTATGAAACCACAAGTAACACATTGAATTAAACATGAAATTCTGAAGTAAGAAAAATTTACTCCATTAATCTTTATTTACAACTTCAAAAATTATTTTTTTATAGTGTAGCTAACATGAACTAACAATGAGAAATCAAATTTTCACAGCATTTTACAATCTTTGTTAATGAAAGGCAATCAAAATACAGTTCTTCATTGTTTGTTCACAGTGCATTAAATAACGTTAACAACTTTTGATCTTAAAGTAAATGTTGAAAAAACATTAAGATCAACAAATGCTGTAGAAGTATTGTTCATCATTTACTCTAGTTAACTAATGTTAACAAATGAAACCTTATCATAGTCATCAAAGTCATAGTCATTGTTTTAGGCTTCTGTTGTACAGTAGATAATGCAGCCAACAACATACACTAAGTAATTTAGTACTGGTTAACATAATATAAATCAATAAATCAAACATCGATAAATGTGAGAAAAAAAATGTTACCGCTGGTATACGTTGTAGATGCTCTGGAGGTTGTCATCCACAATCCACTGCAAACTCACATTCTGATATGAAATCAATGCCTGTGTTAACAATAAACACTATAAAGTCAAACTATAGGCCATTACCATGGTACTTTTTTGTTTTTACAATGATTTCACTACAGACAAATTTCAGATTAAGAAGGGAAGAAAGAGTGGATGAGGATGTGTGTGGTCTGTTCACTGCAGGTGTTTGGAGTGGATGGGGTGAACTTTAGTGTGCACGTGGAGAACCAGACTCGTGCACGAGACGCCATGAGCCGGCGACATCATCGCGTGTACCAGCTATACAGCCGCACTAGCGGCAAACACGTCCAGGTGCTCGGACGCAAGATCAGCGCCCGCGGAGAGGACGGAGACAAATATGGTAACAACACACACACACACACACACACACATGTATATCTCACTCTTCTAGCAAACACACATGAGAAGACTGACCACAGACAGACACAGACACACACTTCTAGCAAACACACATGAGAAAGACCGACCACAGACAGACACACACAGAGACACACACAGACACACACATGTATATCTCACTCTTCTAGCAAACACACATGAGAAAGACCGACCACAGACAGACACACACAGAGACACACACACACACACACACACACACACACACACACACACACACACACACACACACACACACACACACACACACACACACACACACACACACACACACACACACACACACACACACGCACACACACACACACACAGGAAACAGGAAAAGACTCAGCTACTGCTGATACAGTGATTTACAGACAGCGAGAGAGAAAGAGACGCCAATGAATTCTGTTTTCTTGTAGGATTTTGTTGATATTCCAAGAAAAACATCTCACTCTTAAATGTTCAGTATGGTTCTCTATAGAACCCTTAGTGTTCTTCACTCAATTTAAAAGAACACTTTATGCCAAAAAGGTTCCATACAAGGAGAAATCTTTATTTCTTAAATTATTGCATAATACTTTTTTAATGTTTAACAGGTTGTTTAAAATTTTCTAGGGATAAAGTATGTTTACATGCTGTTTAATTCATAAAATTTAATCAACATAAAAAATTGAATTAAAACAAAATGAATTCATTAAAACTAATAAATCCATAAAACAATCTGATGATGGAACCTCTGGCAGCACCCTTTATGATTCTACTATATAGATCTGTTTCTTTTAAGAGTGTATGTGATGTACATCGTTGCAGTAATATAAAACTATACTCATATCATAAAAAAAAAGTTTTAGTTTTATCAACTAGCTCAAATTCCCACTTGTTTCAATTCTAATATCTACCAAACAATTGCACATTTTCTGTTTTCAAAATTGTGAATTTTGAGTTTAAATAAATGTAATTGTGTCCGTCAGCCGCCCGACCTCCACATATTATTATTGGCTACTGAAAAAACCTGTCAGTTGACCACTTTCCTCTCCCCCATCCATCTATTCATCCATCCATGCATCCATCCCCCTCTCCTCTCAATGGCCTCAGATGTGTTTCAGAAGCACATTTAAAGGGCAAGGAAGTTGAAAATCGATATCTGCGCTCAAATCGAACAGCGGGCCCGTTTCATTCATGGATGAATCTCACAAAATAATCAAAAAGCCACAGAAATAAATTTTTTAAAAAGCATGAGAAAGAAAACATTTAGCATGTTTCCCCCTCAAATTCTCTTTTTTGTAATTTCATTACAAAACTTTCATTAACGCAGCAGCAAATGTTACTTAATAATATATATATATATATATATATATATATATATATATATATATATATATATATGTATATATATTGTTTCCCAAAGCAACATGAATAATTAAAATGACAAGAACACACAAGTTACTAAAATTTAAATGAAATATACAAAAATAAAAACTAATTCAAAATATATAAAAAAGATATCAATTATGTAAAGATACTAAAATAAAGCTGTACTGTAATACAACATTACATTTAAGACAGTCTAAATGAAATGTAATTGCGCAAATACTAACCCTTATTTATAAATACTTTAAATTTAAATAATTTAGCATAGCTCCCCCCCCCCCCAAAAAAAATTCTGTCAAAATTCTAAATTGTCCTAAAACAAGTTTCATTTTAATGAAGTAGAATATAATTTTAATAATTTAATTTTAATTTTAATAATTTTTAATAATGTGAGATTCGCCTCATAATGCTTACATTTTTTTATTGTGAAAATATTGTTCTGGAATCTTCCGGGTTTTTATGATCGACTCTACTCATCAGGAAATAAAGGGAAGAGAAAGACAGGGAGGGGAGATGGGAAGGGGGATTTAGGATGAATGTATTTACACAACGAGTGAGGGATGTCTGGATAAGGAGAGATTGGAGGACGACAAAGAGGTTATTGATCTCCAGTGACCCCTGCGCTCATAAAGGTCACGCAAGGAGCCATTTCAGAGCTTCAACTGCCATATCCTGAAACACACACACACACACACACACAGGCTGAATGACCTCAGTGAAATATAGCGTGAAATGGAGGTTTTTAAAATGAAGTGACAGAGAGGCTATGTTCAGAAGAGCATAGTACAACACTATTCGTACTATTTCTACAACGTGCCGTGCATTATGAATATTGTCTGGAATATGCATGGAAATCCCGATCACCCACCACATGTATCCCATAATGCATTACAAAGAACCGAAAGTGAAGCCAATTTTTTAAACACCTTCGACTCATTATTTGATCAGACTGCAGAAAGTTAAAAACATTTGTACAGGAAATTGGATTTAAAATGTAAAAAAACGTTGTTAACTGGATGTCAAATAAAAAAACATGCAGTGTAATGAAGTCATGTGACAACAGTGTAGCACTATATAAAATATTGTTGCATATTTCATATCTTTTATCAAAATGTTTTAAATCAAAAATCCGTATAGAAATGGAAAATATTCTGGCATTGTTGCATTTTGTTTAATTGTTTAATTATAATTATACATGTAAATAATAAGAAAAGACTGACAAGCATGAGTGTGATGGTTATCTATACCTCTGTCGACCGCTGATGTCAATTATATTGAGCTTTTATTTATTTGGCTTAAATCAGGTTATCAATCTCTCTCTTGACTGCTATTAATAGTTCCAGTCAAGGCAGCTGCTGAAACAGAGCCATCACATCAGATTATAAACCTTAATTATTTACGTCATTGCAAAACCAGAGCTCAACGTGATATTTTAGTAACGTCTGTCTGTCTCTCTGCCTGTCTCTTCACAAGCCCAGCTCGTAGTGGAGGCAGACACCTTCGGCAGCCAGGTGCGAATCCGAGGGAAGGAGACCAATCATTACCTGTGTATGAACCGCAGGGGAAAGCTCGTAGGCAAGGTGAAACACACTTCCTTCACTTTGTATCTTTCCTATATTGAAACAAGTTCAAACATAAGCATAAGCATTGTCACTTTGTATATGTATATTCTGTATATTGTATATCCTGTTTTTACGTTTAGGTGCATTTCCTTTAACTCTCAATGCAATATGTAACTCAAAATAACACATGTATAAATTAACATGGAAAAGACCACATTCACACAGCAGCAGAATACAGGTGTTAGTCCTGTATTTAAAGTAACTTTTGGGTTAAAAATTATCCAAAATAAAATTTCGAGCAAGTACATAACCAACTAGTGTGCAAAACGATCTGCTTGCTTTAGCTCGATTCAAAACGGTAAGCTTTTAATAATGTTTTTAATTCCAGTTGTAGTGGTCCGTGGGAAATTCCAGCATGTCTTTGTGTCATTACGTCACATCTGTACACATAAAGAAGAGTCTCGGCTAGTGGATATATTGCGTGTGAGGATGTTGGAGGTGGAGATTTATAGCCTTTATTTTCTCACAGCACTTGATATTATTGAACTTATCAATTTGATGGTGGATCCAGAAAGGTACAAACGACAATCACCAGTGACAGCTGGAGACTCACCCGCTGTAAAGTGCAGAAGACTTCGGTCAGACTTCAGAGTGTCTACAGAAAAAAAGAGACTGCAACCGGCCCATGCGAAAACAAGGATAATATCGGAAGCGAATTAAATGTATTCACGCAATGCTGATGTTGTTAACATTAACAATTTGAGAACAAAGTATAATTTGCACGGTTTGACGTGATATGATAAGCGATCGTTAGATTTAATCAGTGTGATTTACTGCAATGCTTTTTTCCCCTTAGTTGGTCAGAACAAAAGTGTTTGTTACATACTTGTTCAGATGATTTTTTCCGGTAAAAATTCTTATGTTGGTCATACTTCCAAAAAGTATAATCTTTGATTCTGAATGTCAGTATCCACACCGGCGGCGACTGACGGCCGCACATTCTCCTCAAAACACTGGATTCATCCGTGCTGTGCCGTGCCGAGGTACAACCCACGTAAAGTTAATAATTCTGTGAATAACTGCAATTGCAATTTCGAACAGAGATGGCGACAAAGAGGAACAACTACGGACTTTATGTCCACGTTCACACAGGAACAGTTATTTACGGGAGTGACAACCGAATTCTGTAACCAAACTCACACCCGTAAATTTTCAGGACTCATAACCGCATTCTCGGAAAACCCGCGCTTTGTGAACAGAACCGGACTGGGCTGCATTTCCCAATGGTTCTGGCTTATGCCGCTTTCAGGAAACGCAGCCCCTTGTCTGTCACGTCATACAGTGGGAGAAAGCTGTTCTACGCTGCAGAAATGCGGGTTTTCGTGTGTGGTTTCGGTAACTTACAGCTACGGAGACATAAGCTGTGTCGTCTGAAGGTTTTAGATCCAGTCACTCTCCACCCAGATATTAAAGCTGCTATCGGTTAATGAAGATTTGTTGGATGAACTCGTGGCTCGTTTGGACTCTTGTCGTGGCAAAAGCGATTTTCAGTTTAAGTGAGGTCGCCATCTTTGATAATACTTAGGTCATTGGTTAGAGACTATGAGCTTGACTCCTGTTCATACACACAGTATTCGAGACGCTACTGTAAGTTCCTGTGTGAACGAGACATTTCGTGACTCTGATCTGTAAGTAAATGCAGTTGTCGAATCCCCAAAACTGACCATGTTAAAGTTGCATCTAAGGATGTGTTCACACTTGGCATATTTGGTTGGATTAAAACGAACAAACCCTGGTTTGATTGCTTTGTTAATGCGGTTCATTTGAATAAGTGTGAACGGTGCCATCTGAACCCTGGTGCCACCAAACAAGCGGACCAAGACCCCTGAAAAGATGGGTCTCGATCCGCTTACAAATTAACACTGGTGCAGACTGTGCGGTTCTAATGAAATATGAACGCAACAGGGACCTTGACAAAGACATGTAAACAAACCAAAAATGGGACATGATGTCGGAAAGAAGTGACTCTAAAAAGGACAGAATGCGCAAGCATACCTGTTTTTTCTCGTCATAATCGGGATGTTGACCATCACTGTTCAGTACAGGCATAAGAACCGCGTCTCCTCGCAGAAGATCTTCGTTTGTGTGTGACGGAGGATTCCTGCTGCTGTTTTGACTCCTTTACGCATTTTCTCTCCTCTTCATGAGTTCATCTGGTCGAAAAACCATCATATCTACACACATACAGCGAGCGCATTTAGTCCTGCATTGTTTTGATCGTAAGTTCTGTTGCAAAATATACCTAATAAAAGCCAATTAGGTTGTGAACATCTTTATCCATTTAGATTCCGTATCTTTAGGTTCGATGTTAAAATGCCACTGTGAACGCTAAGCGGACCAGGACTTTATTTTTTTTTCTGGGTCCGCTTAGCATTTCTGGTTTCTAGTCTTAGGGTGTGAACACACACCCTAAGCCTACATGAAATCAAAAAGGTTGAGAACCACTAATATAGATGATCAACAAACATGGATATGTGTGACTATTAGTCCATGTTTTTGTTTTTTAATTTTTTTAAATGTATTAAACATATAACGTTCATGGTCAAGCTAACACATGCACCCTCTTTGTTTGTGTATGTTTGTCTCCATATGTGTATATGGACTTTTCTCTCTTCTCAGAAGGCCAGCAATCGTAGCGCAGACTGTGTCTTCATAGAGAAGGTTCTGGAAAACAACTACACAGCGCTAATGTCAGCACGCTACACAGGGTGGTACGTGGGCTTCACCAAAAGAGGGCGCCCTCGCCGTGGTCCGCACACGCTTCCCAACCAGCAGGACGTCCACTTCATGAAGCGCTTCCCGCCCGGAGAGCAGCCGGACTTAACGCCATTCCGCTTCACCACCGTCAGCAAGAGGAGCAAGAGAGTGCGTGCCGCACGGCCACGTTAATGCGCACGCCAATATCCCACTGCTAACGTTTACATGAGGACTAGGAATAAACAAAAAGACAGTCCTACTCCACAGTCCAGTGAAAATGACACTGCTAATGCAAAGCAGGACCGTCTTGTCTTGTTTGACCATACAATGCCATGGTATCACTTTATATTCCACTGGGTTGGACCTCTACAACCCTAATAATAAATACTAGCTAATTTACACCAGAGCTGTGGTTTACGACAGCTCCCTTCTGACACGGAGATGACTAACCAAAGCAAACACAAGCAAACGGCCGGCCCAGCGCTCGGGCGGAGGAAGCGTTAGGCTGCACATCCAATGAAGACACGCAACAAAACACAACCACGCTGGCCTGATCGTGTTGCAGTTTTCCTAAGACAAGACATGGACGTGATCCCACCTAAGGGAGAGGAGCAGATATACCTGAAGAATGAATGAAAGAAAGAAAGACATGGACATTCAAGAGAGAAACAGATAAGAGAAAGGCTACTCTTATATGGGAGTGCTCCTTGGATAAGACCGGATTTAAAGGACATGGTCAGCCAAAAATGAAAACTTAGGCATCATTTACTCACCTCATGTCACTCTTAACTTGTATGCGGTTATTGTGTCTCTTTTACACACAACAGTTTATAGTGATCATGTTCGTCAAGCTCTCGAAAGCACAAAAAACACCATAACAATGATCCATCCCGCACATGCATCATATTCCAGGTCATTCGAAATCATGCAGCAAAAGTTATTATTAAAAGATTTCTTTATTATTATTATTATTATTATAACTTAACAAATTCATAGCTCTTGTCCATACAACAACAGCTCATTAGACAATTATAACTTAAAGTTGCAATGAAACGATGATTCTTCCGTATTGTGATGTACATTCAAAAGTGTGATTTCCAGACCTGGAAAAGTCATGGAAACTAATCAAATATTTCTATAATGAAAACTTTTTTATAGTTATATCGAGGGCTAAAATATTTTATATTTAATTATTTGAATATAGTATCTATCCTAGTTTGAAGGTTGGAACCAAGTAACATCAAATGTATTCTGTTCTGTATTGTGATGTACCTCTGAGATTATTGTTGATTGTTGATCAGTTGTTGATTGGATGTTGAGATGTGGGCGTGGCTCTCAAAAGAGAGCTATCAGGGGCGGAGTTTAAGCACACTAAAAAATTGGAGAATCCTGTATACATCAACAGAGAGAAATCTGTCATTTCAGCAGAAGATCTAGCTATGGCTTTTGATTAAACATTACGAGGTTTAAAAAAAATTAACCTAAACATGGGTGAATTCTTCATAGATAGGGTAACATTTAATTTCATGGCTTGCACAAATCATTATATGACTTCAGATATATAAAGATAGTGCACAAGGACCATAGTTATAGTGGTTTGTTCATTTTTGGATCATGAGAGACGTGGTCACAATGAACTGTAAATGTAAGGCGAGTAAATAATGACAGAATATTCATTTTTGGCTGAACTATTCATTTAAAGCTAATGAACGAATGAATGTAATGCTGTATAAGTGTGTGTGATGGCGTATTTCAGGTTGCATTAAAGACCATGAGGGATATAATCATACGTGACTTATAACAAAAGAAGGCCATTGCTGGATGGACGGAATTTGCCAGAACTGGAATGTAAAAGACAATAATGAGGAAACTCTCTCAAAGCTGCACCAAAAACAAACTAAACGACCAAAGACAAATGGTGACCAATGACAGTGACACCCTGAACAGCGAGGACAGCGGGATGTGGTGGGTCGTCACAATATGACACGAGGAGCAACGTTCCTGTTTGGATTCCATGTGGAATGCTGCTACTGGGAAATATAACGGAGAACCAAAGTCTTATACCAGCTTATTAAAGGAAAAACATTACAAAACCTTTTCTAAATATAAATATATATATAAATATATATAAAGATTAATGCTGACTAAGTGATATTACTTTGACTGCTACTATCATTGTTGTTACTATAAAAGAATTTCACTTATTTATTTTATCTCTGTGTACGGCAAAAACCTTTCCAAAGCCAGTAAACTCTACAGAAACATGTCCGTGTTTCAAAACATACATGTTGTGCGAGTCATCATTATCATCAAACAGCTAACGAAGAACCTTACGGTCAGCGATTCATGAGTTAGTACCAGCATTTTCTCACTGTATTTACCTTTGTTAGTCCATGATGTTAGTCATCTGAACGAACCCCAAACCAACAGTGCACGCACACACACACACACACACACACACACACACACACACACACACACACACACACACACACACACACACACACACACACACACACACACACACACACACACACACATATATATTAGGGCTGTGAAAAGATTAATCACATCCAAAATAAAAGTTTGTGTTTACATATGTGTGTGCACTGTGTATAATTATTTTGTATATATATAAATACACACACATGCATGTATACATTCAAGAAAAAATTGTTATTTATACATACAATATTTTTATTTATATATAATATAAATAAATATATACACAATATACATGCAAATATTTCTTAAATATATACATGCATGTGTGTGTATTTATATATATACAAAATAATTATACACAGTGCACACACATATATTATGTAAACACAAACTTTTATTTTGGATGCAAATAATCGCGATTAATCTTTTCACAGCCCTAATATATGTGTATATATATGTATATGTATATATATATATATATATATATATATATATATATATATATATATATATATATATATATATATATATATATATATATATATATACACACACACACACACACATGGTATATAACATGTGGACCTGTTGCTTATAATTAAAGCAGTTAAAACACACACACACACACACACACACACACACACACACACACACACACACACACACACAGTACTGTCACTGACAACCTGTAATCCCGGCAGTCTCTGCCCAGCTGAGTCAGCGGGAAAAGCAAAGGATTCCGAGAGAGAAACAGACTGTTCTGGAGGCGAAGTGGTGGAAAGATTTGTCGGCCAAACCCAGAGGAAGGTGTATGGTAATGCTGGAGGAGGAAAGAATGTTAAATATGTGCGTGAGAACACAGGGGTGACCTGAGACCTGCAGGAATTATGGGAAAAAAAAACATATCCCACCGACCCACAGGAAACACACACACCCTCCATCTCTCTCTCTCTCTCTCTCTCTCTCTCTCTCTCTCTCTCTCTCTCTCTCTCTCTTTCTCTCTCTCTGTCTCTCTCTCTCACACACACACACACATACGGTCCATGAGAACCAGACACGCAGAGGTCACGCTCACACATATTCATACACACCCGCGGTATGACACACACCGAACACGTCTGACACACAACACACCCTCAACCAGATGGACGCGCAGACACACTCATAACAGCTTCCAACACTGCGTTAAAATATGCTGTTAAATGCAGCAAATTACTGGTGAAAAACAGGTGAATCACAAAAACATGTCCAGGTCATATTTCACACACAAAAATCTGAAAGTAAGAAATAATTTTTTGCATAAACAAAAATTAAGAGCATTGAGTCAGGAAGAATTAACCATATTATACGCCAATTTCTTATTATTTTAATTAATTATATAAATCACTCATTACCATAATGCAAAATAAATAAAAACAATACTACTAATAATAAAGTATTTCCACATCATAGTGCAATTTGTAGTGGTAAATTGAATTTATACTGATTTAATAATAATAATAAGGTTATCATTGTGAAAATCTAATAAGTTAGGTTTTTTAAACTTTATGGTAATAAGAATGTTTAAAAAAAATGAAAATGTTAATTATATATTATTATTAAATAATAATTAAATTTACATTACAAATTGCTATTATTATAAATAAATAAATAAATAAACAATATAATTATAATTATTATTTATTTTTTACTTTATGGTACTAAGATTTCTTTGAAAATACAGCTATTATTATCATTAATATTAAATATGTACACATAATGTATTAAAGTGATTACAATTGAATATATTTTCACTTTAAGGTGTTAAGAATTTAAAAATATAAAGAAAAATGTCAAAATGCAAATAATAACTTGGTGGTGGGGGTATTATTACATGTTGCTTATACATGATGCTAAATATAACTTCTTGTTTTTAACCTTTGATGTTGGGGTGAAATTTGTCCTCAGCTTTTGTTCATAAGACTCGTACAAACGCACACAAACCTCTTCTGTAACATCCAGCCACGAATATTCACTAGAAGGCCACTAATATCCCAGTGTACAGACTGAATCCAGGTCATATTGCTCTGCAGTGAATAACCACAGCTCCATCACACACATACACACACTTTTCAGCACAGCAAACCACAACGACATTGACACGCCGCAGCCAGACCCACAATGTAAAACAACGACCGGCTTTAAACATTAAGTGTTCCTTCTCTCTCGCCGATACCACAAACAAATTACTCCTGACACACATCCTCTCTTTCCAATCCGTAAAAGCACGACAATAAAACTCTCCGAAGACAAATGCCCTTTCTGAAGATGTATTTGGTTGAAATGGGCTGAATCGACTTGCACAACTCAACATTCCCAGACAAACATTCTCATGTTGGCCGCTGGCTTTAAAACGCTCTGCGAGCCAGAGGAATTGTTTGAAATGGGGGAGAGTCTCTGAGGTGCGCCAGGAACCGCTAACAGGTGCAGCGCGGCAGGCCCACGTTGAGGATTGTCTGTGTTTGTTTGGGAATGTTAGGGAAAAGTTTATGGCCACAGTTTAAGGCCGATTCAGACCTCTTCTGAACCTGCCTGTGCTATTTTCTGCTCTCTATAAGTACTGATCTGTTGTGAATTTTATGCATGTATATGATAATAGTAATATTAATAATAAAACATCATTATTATTATTGATATTTTTATTATTCCTAAAACCTTGCTTAATTTACATTGTGATAAATGTAATGTCTTACCTTTAGTGATGATAATAATAACAATAATTGTTATTATTATTATATCCAGAAATTTAACCAGATTCAGACCTATACATAATGACAATAACAATTATAATTATAATTTCTACAAATTTGCTTAATTTACTTGATGACAAATATCATATATATATATATATAATTTTTATATTTATTTGTTTATGTTTTTTTATGTTTGATGATTAATTTTATATTAAGATTTTATTATATTCAGACAAGTGCTTTAAGCAGATTCAGAGCTCTTCTGAACCTGCATGTACTAGTTTGTTCTCTCTTCTTGCTGGTTTTGTTGTGAATTTTTCCAATCTATTCTGGATGAGTTACATTTATGCATTTAAATGCTCTAGTTTGCCAAAGAAAATCCATTGAGGACATATTAACATTTCCAAGCATAAGTCCACACAGGGGTGAAGGTGGTTGGCAGGGTGTCCCATCCTGAGCGTAACGTGTTTTATCCAACTGGAACAACACTACCGGCCAATCACATTTCAAGGGACTTGTGCAATGCGATTTGTGCAGGTTGCACAGAAACCAGTCAATCACATCACTGTTCAGACCGTTTCGAATCATGTTTCTCCAATAGGAGCTAGCATAAGGTTTGATTTTTTTGCATGCCAAATAAGTTTCTAAAAATGTTAAGTTCAGATACATTTCTGGTAACAGTAATAGAAGAGATCCTGCAAAAGAAATCCTTCTATCAAACTAACTTGTACTAACTGCACTAACTTGCTTACATGCTATTTTCCTTCCATAATGCAATGCATTTCTGTGGTTAAAGGGAAATAAAGCCGTACAGGTTGGGAACGACATGAGTGTGAGTAAATGACGACAGAATTATCAGTATTGGGTGAACTACACTTTTTACACAAAATTCAACAAGACAAAAAAAATCAGTTTCATACTAGCTTGAGGATCTATTCTATGGACGGAATGAAACACCACCAACATTTTACAACATTTCAAACCCCTCAGATCTCGCCATCTCCGAAAAGCCGAGCCAATGTTGATTCTTGCTTTATTACAAGCTCTAGCACGTTCTGTTTTAGCCGGCAGACTAATGTTCACCATTTTTATTTATTTTTTAACGGGTGATTCCCCGGTGGTTGGAGAATTATTTTACACACTACACACGTGAAAGTAGCTGGAGCAACTTTTCTCTATTTACGGATATGAGGAGACACACCCAGACGAGTGACGTATGAACGCAGTTTCCCGTGAAAACCATCCTGACAGTCTAAAATCTAAACACTTATAGCCTAAATTAAATTAAAGTTTTCAAGATAAGCATATAGGCCTATACTTTTCTCTGGAAAAAATGTGTCAGTTTTATATGAGATCTTTTTGTTTCTACATACAGATCAGTTTAAAGTTAAAATGAATCACAACTGACCCTATTTACATGCTCCTGGTCTTATTATGAAGGTGTTAACAATAGACTGTTTTAATGTTTTTCTATAGTTGATAATCAATTAGGATTTTCTTGAAGCTTAAACTGGTAAATTAAAGGTCAGAAACATACTCTAAACCAGTGATTTTCAAATCCATGGAAAAATAGTGTAGAAAAGACAAAAATAAATAAATAAAAATAAGATTAAAATAAAAAAAATATATATAAAAGATAAATATATTTTAATTAATTTAAAG
This sequence comes from Siphateles boraxobius, assembly GCF_051911475.1. Taxonomy (NCBI): domain Eukaryota; kingdom Metazoa; phylum Chordata; class Actinopteri; order Cypriniformes; family Leuciscidae; genus Siphateles; species Siphateles boraxobius. Next base: position 1,697,216 of record NW_027508919.1, read on the forward strand.
ATACAAGTAGAATGATTATATAAAAAACACAATAATGTAACTAAATAGAAACTAAATATTTTGAAGACAATATTTTAGACATATTTGTAATATTGATTTTTCACAGCACAAATTGGGTCTTTCTAAAATAAACTACATTGATGACTTTTAAATTTTAGGATGGGATCCTTCACAAGGAAAACCCAAACCATGCTTTGATGAATCCTAAGCATGTATTAAAGGGATAGTTCACCCAAAAATAAAATTCTGTGTTCAATTACTCACCCTCATGTCATTCCAAACCCTTAAAGGGATAGTTCACCAAAACATGAAAATTACACCATGACAAACCAGGTGTATATGACATTCGTCTTTCAGACGAATACAATCCGAGTTATATAAAAAAATGTCCTGGCTCTTCCAAGCTTTATAATGGATGGATGAATGCACTTTGATATGAAGTCCATCAAAGTGCATTCATCCATGATGAAAGTGCTCCATACAACTCTGGGGAGGTTAATAAAGGCCTTCTGAAGTGAAGCGATGTAAGAAGATGTAAGAAAAATATCCATATTTAAGACTTTATCGACTAAAATAACTAGCTTCCAGGACACGGCCGTACACATTAATTACGTTGGAAGAGTAACAGTAACACTTGACCTTGACGCACAATGTAATGATGAACGCAGAAGCGCAGAGGATAGAGCAAAACAAAACACCAGTCACAATTAGAAGTCTAAAACGAAAATTTTTAAAGAGAAATGTCGGAAGAGCTTGAGTTGAGTAGGACTGCCCAGCCCTGTTTGTTTGAACCGCGAGAGAAGTCAAAGCTTAAGCTACTCGTACATCTACGTCATACATCGTCAAGTGTTACTCTTCTGGCATAAGTCGACTTGCGTAGGCCGTCTGCAGGAAGCTAGTTATTGTAGTCGATAAAGTTTTAAATATGGATATTTTTCTTACAGGAACGCATTGCTTCACTTCATAAGGCCTTTATTAACACCCCAGAGTGGGACTTTTATCATGGATAGATGCACATTGATGGACTTCAAAAAATATACAGCCATTCACTGCCATTATAAAGCTTGAAAGAGCCAGGACATTTTTTTTTATATAACTCCGATATTTGTCTGAAAGAAGAATGTCATATACACCTAGGATGACTTGAGGGTGAGTAAATCATGGGCTAATTTTCTTTTTTGGGTGAACTATACCTTTAAGACCTTCATTCATCTTTGGAACACAAATTAAGATATTTTTGATGGAATCCAAGAGCTATCTGACCCCCCATAGACTGCAATGTTATTACCACTTTCAAGGCCCATAAAGGTAGTAAAGACGTTGTTAAAATAGTCCATGTAACTACATTTAAAACTTAATGTTAAACCTACAGTTAAACCTTAATATCAGCCAGCAGTCATATCACCCTGTAGTAGAGATGCGCGGATGGGCTATTATTTCATCCGCAACCGCATCACAAAACTCATCATCCGTCCGCACCAACGTTTTTGAACAATTTTCAAAACCGCACCCGCCCGCGATCCGCTGATACAAGGCGCTGCTGATGACAGCCGCGAGACTAGAAACCGCCCACCAGCCGCCCGAATTTAATTAAAATATTTTTTTTCGTCACGTCTTCCACCCGATCCGCGGTTTATCCGCGGAGTCCGCGGCTATAACCGCCAACCACGGATCTCTACCCTGTAGCCTAAGACTGGTTGCCCACTGAAGCTAAGCAGGGTTGAGCCTGGTCAGTACCTGGATGGGAGACTCCTGAGAAAACCAGGTTGCTGCTGGAAGAAGTGTTAGTGAGGCCAGTAGGGTCACCCTGTGGTCTGTGTGGGTTCTAATGCCCCAGTATAGTGACGGGGACACTATACAGTCAAAGAGCACCATCCCCCGGATGAGACGTTAAACCGAGGTCCTGACTCTGTGGTCATTAAAAATCCCAGGATGTCCTTCGAGTAGGGGTGTAACCCCGGCATTCTGGCCAAATTTGCCCATTGGCCTCTGTCCATCATGGCCTCCTAATCATCCCCATATATATATACTAATTGGCTTCATCACTCTCTCCTCTCGGCCAGTGAGCTGGTGTGTGGTGGGCATTCTGGCGCAATATGGCTGCCGTCGCATCATCATCCAGGTGGTGCTGCACTTCGGTGGTGGTTGAGGAGATTCCCCCTTCCATGTAAAGCGCTTTGAGTACCTAGAAAAGGTATTTTAATTAATAAAAAAATAATTAATGTTATGAAGCGACGAGAATACATTTTTGTGCGCAAAAAACCCCAAAAAAAACAATTTTATTCAACAATTTATTCTCTTACGTGTCAGGCCCTGTCCCAAATCGCACACTTCATATGGACTTTCGGTCTTGTGGACTTACAATGGCTGCCACGTGAGCGCGTCTGTTAAGACCATGAGACCGAAGTTGGGTGTCCCATTTGTCATTTTAGGTCTCAGAAGGGTCCAAGTGACTACAGTGGCTCAATCTTAAGTTTATCAAGCGACGAGAATACTTTTTGTGCGCAAAAAACAAAGAAAAATAACGCCTTTATTTGCAACTATTAATTTCCTTCTCTATGGGCCTTTAGTCAGTTAACGTAGTGTGATTGCGTAGAGCTACGTCACACATAGGCTCACTATTGGCCGACGCTGGTCATGTGTGTGATGCGTGTGACCAACAACAACAGAAGCTTGCGCTATTACACTAGTGAACTGACTCGAGGCCCACAGAGAAGGAAATGAATAGTTGAAATATAAATATTTTTTTTTTGCACAAAAAAAGTATTCTCGTCGTTTGATAAACTTAAGATTGAGCCACTGTAGTCACTTAGACTATTTTAACGATGTCTTTAATAACTTTTCGGGGCTGGCAAGTAGGGGTGTGCCATATCATACCGTCCACGATAATACCGGTATACATTTTTACATGATAAAAAAGTGTCATATCGCGATATCAATGATATAGCGACGCAATGACATATGGCGCATTTACGTTCCCTAGCACGCACAACAACAACACCTGTCTGAGCGCGAGAGCAGCCTGTCAGCCTCCGATGATGATTTAGCAATTTCACAAACAGCTTGAGTGTTCAGCGGGGCTGCCGACGCGCGTCTTCTCACACGCGCGTTTAGGAGTCGGGACATGACTGAATGGTCTCTTGCACAATCGGGCCATCAGTGCATCGTAACTAAAGTTTATAATTTTCAAGTCTTCTTAATTCTTATCTGTTTAAACATTCAAGCGGTTTTAAACTATCCAGTTAGCTACTCGCGCACTCTCTGAGAGAGTTGCACTGCGTGCATACATAGAGTACAGCTCGCGAGAAACTAAAGTTATTTTTCGCGGATTATATTGATCATATTAATGGGGGGGAAAACGCAAAATTGTGTAAAACTTCCGGTCTTGGTAAGTATACTCATAAACACAGTCGGTTATGTATAAAACGCATGTGACAGTGTGACAGACAGTATAATGAAAACAGCAATGGATCCGTGCACTAGCTGTAAAAGTGACAGCAGCCATAGGCTATGCGTCTGTCATTAATGTTGTCGTCAAAACAACAAAAGATAGCTTTAATTGTAATGAATGAGAATTATTAGCCTATGTATTTAATTTAATCAGGAAACAGAACTAAAAGACTATGTGTTATTTTACATTTGATTACTTTATTATGTTTCTGTAGTATTTCTGAATACTGGTGTTAGACCTACATTTAACATTTAATTCAAAGATTGAAATCAAGCTTCCTTGTGTTGTGTAAACTCGTAACAACAAAATTACCACATTGTAAAAACGCAATAAGTGAGCAAACATTTAGGCGAGATAAACATAATAAGAACATTTTCAACAACAACAAAAAAAATGTCTATATCGTCATAAATATCATTATCGCAAATATTCTTGAAATATCGTGATATAATTTTGAGGCTATATCGCCCAGCCCTACTGGCAAGTTTCAATCCCTGAAGAAGCCTATGGACTAGTATGGAGGAGTGATCCAGCTCTCATATTTCATCAAAAATATCTTAATTCCTGTTCCGAAGATGAACGAAGGTCTTACGGGGTTGGAACAACATGAGGGAGAGTAAATACTGACAGAATTTTCATTTTTGGGTGAACTATCCCTTTAATGCTTGGATAAAACAAATACGTCTTCTTCGATTAATAATAATGGACGTGATTTCGAAAAAAATAGCGAAAGTTTTGCGCAAGCCTGTAATGGAAACGTGCCTTTTGTCACTGTTCACGTTGTAAACACAGTGCACCGCTTCCGGATTGCGCTAACATCACATCCATTCACTCTGAGCAGAGTCTGACACAGAGGGACATGAGGGTGAGTCATTAATGACAGAATTTACATTTTTGGGTGAACTAACCCTGTAAGAACGTAAATATGGTCAATCTAATTCATTTTATATGTTGAAAAAAAGAACAAAAGATCTTAGATAAAACTCACCCCATTGAGTTAAATCATTATAGAAAGAGAGAGAGAGAGAGAGAGAGAGAGAGAGAGAGAGAGAGAGAGAGAGAGAGAGAGAGAGAGAGAGAGAGAGAGACACTATCGGGGAGAGATACTGAACAACACTTTCGGCTCCACTTCAATGAAGTGTTTATCGCACAAACCAAGACAAGACAGGATTTCTGGAGGACGAGTCTGGGATAATCCACAGCCCACGGGCTACGGTTATTATTTAATCAATCAGGCGCTTTAACCGGCAGCTCATCAGGAGCGTTCAGGCTTGTTCTGCCTGGATGAACTCGGGTCAGTGTCAGTCGAGCTGGAGTCTGTCTGTGGGAGTCCAGTGACACCTAGCGGCCGCTCTGACAACAGCTGGGACATCATGCTCTGCACGTTATTACTACTGGGGGTCAAAGGTCATATTGATTGTTATTGATAATCAATTAGGATTTTCCTGAAACGTACACTGTTAAATCAAAGGCCTGAGGTCAGAAGCATACTCTAAACCAGTGGTTTTCAAACTGGGGAGCACTGCAGGGTCTGAGGAAAAGTTGGGAGAAAAACGGTGTAAAAATGTAAAATAAATAAAAATAATAAAAAATAAACATTAATAAATATAGGATTAAAATAAATACATTATAAAGTAAATTAATCTAATAGTAGCCTACATTACTAAGAGAGGAACAACAATGTAACAATAGAAATAAATATTCTCAGATAATATTTTAGACTTAAAATATATATTTTTTTCATTGTATGAATTGGGTCTTTCAACAAAAAATGGTATAAATGCCTTTTTAATTCTAGGTCCTTTGCACAAAGATGAAATATTGCAGTCCGTGGCATCTAAAATATCGAAAACCACTGCTCAATGAGTTATCGTTAACTAAAACTACAACCATAAACATTTTCACTATTGAAAAAGACAAAAATAAAAAATAAAACTAAACTTTTGTTTAAAGTTGAAGTACTAAAACAAAAACCTAACAAAAAAAAATACTAGAACTTTAAAATAAAATAGTACAAAAATAAAATCAAATTCAAATATTAAGAAAAACTATTTCACGGATACTAAATTAACACTGTAACATACTGGATTGCAGTATTCAATGTGATTGTTTCCTTGTCTGACTTGTTATTCAGGTATGGTTAGCTTAATTAACTTTAACAAACCTGCTCAGGAAGATTTGCTTCACACCTCTGCTCATGACAGTAGTTGATCTGATCAGACAAAAACACAATTGCATTCAAATGCAATTTTGGACCGCGTCATGGAAATCCAGCTTATAAACATTTGTGCTCTTGTGTAGAGTATGTTTCAGACCTTAGACACACACACAACCAATACATCAACCATGGTCAAGTACTTTATTCGCAATATTTTTTCTTAAAAAACTCTCTTTTTTTAATATACAACACAATCTGACAAGACAATTCTGTTTACAACTAGATTCGGCCCTCGATGAGCAAGCAGGCAGAGAGAAAAAGAAACCAGACATTGAAAGACACAGACGTACAATGCCTAGCAGAACCAGACTGAAAACATGAGGCAAATTAAATAGAACAAAATCATAAAAACTAAAGACAAAAGAGGAAGAGGTATCAGAGCAGACAGTCATGCATGCTGACCACACCGCCATCCTGAAAAACAAATGTGTCCCTGGTCCTGAAGAGGCATGAAATCAACAGCGAGTGGGCAGAAAAGGCAACAGATGTCCTTAACCATCACCACTCTCTTTTCTTTTATTCCTGCGAGAGTTCGCAACTGTCCGAGTCTCTTTCTCTCACACAGCTGATCGTAAAGTCTTTCCTGGTTCATTTCCCTGTCCATCATCCATACGTCACTCCCAGAATCCCCAGCTTCTCCATAACAGAGTGATCCTTGTGTAGATATGAGCTGTTAGTAGTGCAGAGCTTGTGAGTACGAGATCATTGGTTTTCGGGTTATTTGAGCAGCAGTGGTAGTACAGATAAGGTTTGAAGCTGTCAACATCGGTGTGTGTGTGTGTGTAATTGTGCTTCTTTTTCCCACTAGATAAAGCAGAACAGCGTTTTGAATCTTTAGAGCAGCATGTGTCTGTGTGTTTGGCAAAGCATGGATCTGTGTAGGACAGAGAAGAGGAGGTGGATTCCTAGGCACAGTTCTGTGATGGACACGGCCAACAACCAATCAGCTCTCAGCTCTCCCAGGACACACTGGCACATAGAAGAGGCACCTGGAATGGAGAGACAGACCATAAACAAACAAACAAACAAATACAACATATGATAAATAAATTGAAACCATAATAACTACTACAATACAAACAAATTAATATTTTATTGCTTTAACAATATATACAATAATAATGACGACTATAATAAGCAATAATATGAATGAAAACTAAAAAGTATCAGACTAAATAGACCTTAAATAAATAAATAAGCTTAAGAAAGAATGAAAAGTTAATTGCAACTATAGTAACTAGCACAATATGAATAAATGAAAAAAAATCATATTTAATATGATATTGCTTTAACATAATAAATAAACATCAGCAACAGCAGTGCAGAGCCAGAGGAACAAAAAAACAAACAAACATCTGGTTCAGAAGTACGGGTGAGACTGAACTCAAAATCAACAGAAGTTCAGATGAGAAAGAACACAGAATGAACAAAAAACACATTTCTAATCCAAGAGGAAGAAAGATTTGTTCAACGCTTATCCAGGTACAAACACACATTCTGACAAACTGTTCAAAAGTTATGAGCAAAAAAAGCTATTTTTTAGATCTCATATCCTTTAGGTAGTGCTGTTCCCAAATTTGGCATGGATCCTCAGATTACGGTTATGATAAAGCATAAAAAATTTCGATTGATCAAGTTTGATCAAACTTTTGAAAAGTTTCGATTGATCAAAGTTTTGCCGCGATACAGCCTCTGAACCAATATTGGGTCCACATATTAAGTTCATGACACTTTTGAACAAAGATGAATTAAAATAATATGTTTAGCCATATCTGTGCGGCTCGGTCCAAAGATCATTTAGTGGAGTAGCATAAGAAACAGATTACTGTACTTTTCAAAATGGCTACTACTGTAATGCTCGGAGTCTTAAAGTAAAATGTTGAATGTGATCAGACCGTTGAGTGGAATCAGGTGTACTAAGTTTAATTTTTCTAGAACAACGTTTTCAAATGTTATAACCTTTTGAAAAGTGAATATTTGAACTGATGGTGGCGCTATAGAGTTGGTCAGTTTACCATTCATTACCATAACTAGAAGTGTGCCAATTCTTATAATTTTCCTACTTGTGGTTATATGGGATGTCATCGACTATATCCACCACAATATGAACAAATGAAAAAAAATGTTTTTAATATGTTATTATATCATAATAAAATTACTATAATAAACAATAATATGAATAAAAATTACATAGTTATAGAAAAAAAAAACATTTTAATTTATACATAAATATTTTTAAATTCTTTTTAAATAAAATTTCAAAATGACAAAATAAATTGCAACTATAATAACCACTACAATATAAACAAATTGATAGAAAACTAAAGAGAAAAGTGTTTATTAAAATGGGGGGGGGTGGAGGACAATTATTTTGGATGATCAGTGTATTTTGTCAACTAGAACCCCACAGAAGAACCATAATACATAATGAAATAAAGAGCTGGTGAATTGTTGAAAACTCTGGTCTGTGTGTACCTGCTATCTGGATTCTGGAGACGTATGTGTGTGTACCTGCTATCTTGAGACATATGTGTATGTCCGTGAGGGCGATCGCCCCTCTGACTGTCCATTGGTGGAGACATTCAGGAAGTCCCATATAAGGATTGTGTCATCATGGGAACTGCTTATAATCTGGAACTCATCAAACTGCAGTCGGAACACACGCCCAGAATGCTCCTGCGAGAGGTTGCCATGAAAACACACACTTAAAAGAACACAAAAACATACAGTACACACATGCAAACACACTCCAGAGGTTTGTCAGAAACGGTGAGTCCGGTGTTGGGGAGTAAACGCAGCAACACTGTTTAAATAATCACTTGGTTAACCTTTATGGAAATATATGTAAAACAGAATTCATAATTCTCAAATGAGGTGTCACCTAGGGTTGGGGAAGTTGGCCAAGCTACTAGAAGTACTAGTATTAAAAGCACAGGGACTGAATCGATTCTTTTTGAAATGGTTCACTGAATCGAACTGATCCACTAAAATAATCTGATTCCTCGCTATCCTATTTAATATTGAAGACAGGAATCCTATTCCTTCAGTGAATCAGTTTGTTTCAAAGTTTGTTTATTAGTAGATCTAGGAATCCTATTTTTTCAGTTTTAACGTTCCAAAAAGAATTGATTAACCAATTCATTTGACTCCTCACTATGTTCCTGTAAGTCCCTGTGGTTTAACTACTTGGATTTCTAATATCCTGCAGTTTCTCAAACTAGCTTCAAGGTAGCACTAGGTGACAGTTAGTTTGAGAATAACGAATTATGTTTTACATTCGTTTCCATATACATTAACTAAATGATCATTTCAAACTGTCTGAGGTAATTAGCAGTGTAAATAAACCTGCAGTGACCTCTTGTGGCTGTTGGTTTTATCATATGTGAAATTTACTTGCATGACAATGAAAAATGTATCCATAAGAATATGGAAAACCTATGGAAGCTTGTTTCGCCAATGAATACAAAAGTAAATAAACAGTAATTCCAATTGGGTCCTCACACCATCGGTGCTCGGGCCCTAAAAAGGTAATTGCAACATTTTATCTCACAATTCTGACTTTTTCGCAGAATTGCATGATACAAACTCGCAATTGTGAGTTATAAAGTCAGAACTGTGTAATATAAATCACAATTCTGAGAAAAAAGTCAGTCTTTTTACCTCAGAATTGGACTTTATAACTCGCAATTGCCAGTTGATATATCACAATTCTGAAAAAAAAAGTAAGATTTGCGAGATGTAAACTCAATTGCGAGAAAAAAGTCAGAATCGCAAGAAAAAAGTCCAATTGTGAGATGTCGCAATTGAGTAAAAAAGTCAGTATTGCGAAGATGTAAACTCAATTGCGAGAAAAAAATAGAATTGTGAGAGAAAAAAAGTCAGAATTGCGAGAGAAGTCAAAATTGTGAGATATTAACTCACAATTCTATAAAAAAATAAAATAAAATAAAAGAGTCGGAATTGTGAGATAAAAAAATCGCAATTATCTTTAAAATAGTTTTATTCCGTGGTGGAAACAAGCTTCCATACAAACCAGATAGAGAAATTTTACAAAACATAAATTAAACTATTTATAAATATGATAATGGAATTATTTTATTCACACACACACCACGAGTGTGCGCAGACATAATGTGCTGGCGGGGGCCCGAGGATCCAGAGCTGCCTGTAAATCCCAAACTTTAATTTTCCTGCAGAGGAACAGAGAGAATGTGCGGGTGAGTTATGGGTGCTCGATATTAACCAGGCTGACAGATGAACGGCCTGTCAGAAACAGATGGTGCTTTGACTGAGTGTGTGTATTCACCCATCATACGCTCCGCTCACGATCCTCTTGTTGTCGAATCTGATGCAGCGCACAAGCTCCTCATGACCCTCCAACACACGCAGACAAGCACCACACTCAATGTCCCACAGTCTGAAAACACACACACACGTATGTATCTACACTTAATCCGGATGCATTAGAGAATCTTTTTCTATATGTTTTGTCCTTCCATCCACATTGAGATGGCATTTTTGTCCTGCAAAAACTGAGCTTTTTTTCTTTCCAAGCTGTTTTTGTGTTGTAGTGTGGATTGACTATTCGAAAACGAGACACGATTTTCGTCAAAAAGATTTGTTTTGTAAGAAATTAGTACTTTAATTCCGCAAGGATGCATTAAATTAATTAAAAGTGACAGTAAAGATATTTATTATGTTACAAAAAATTCTGTCAAATAAATGCTGTTCTTTTTACATTTACATTTACATTTATTCATTTAGCTGACGCTTTTATCCAAAGCGACTTACAATTGCTATATTTCAGAGGTCGCACGCCTCTGGAGCAACTAGGGGTTAAGTGTCTTGCTCAGGGACACATTGGTGTCTCACAGTGGATTCGAACCCGGGTCTCTCACACCAGAGGCATGTGTCTTATCCACTGCGCCATCACCACCCCATTTTTAACTGTCTGTTCATTAAAGAATCATGAAAAATGAATGGATCATGGTTTTCACAAAGATATAAGGCAGCACAACTGTTTTTAGCATTGATAGAAATCAGAAAAGTTTCTTGAGCAGCAATTCATTATATTATAATGATTTTTGAAGGATCCTGTGACACTAAAGACTTGACTAATGATGCTGAAAATTCAGCTTTGATCACAGGAATAAATTACATTCAATTACAAAATATATATTCAAATATAAAACAGTTATTTGAAATTGTAATAATATTTCACAATATTATTATTTTTACTGTATGAAAAAAGTTAAACTGTATTGATGTTAAACACACATTTTCTTGAGGAATTAATAAGTCAAATATGTTTAGTATGGCGAGAACAATAACCATTGAAAAAAATAATTATTTATTGCAAACAGGCACAAAGATAAAACAGTTCAACTGCAAATCATACAGACACACATCGTCTCACCTGATGGTGTTGTCCGAAGATCCGCTGACCACGAGTCTGTCTCTGTACTGAAGGCAGGCGATGCCACGCTTGTGACCGTTAAGTGTCCGTACAAACTCACACGTGCTGGTGCTCCACACCTGCAGACACACACGCTCTCTTTTATCTACATCTGCCAATCATCCAGCGCTAAAGCTCCGCCCACTCACTGACCACTCCCACCCGCTCACCTTTATGGTTCTGTCTCCAGACGCAGACACGATGTATTTGTCGTCAAAGTCCACCACGTTGACAGCAGCGCGGTGACCCACGAGCACGCGGCGCAGACTGATGTCGGTGGCGGACGCCATGTCCCACACGGCGATGGAGCGATCTTTCGAACACGTCACCATAAGCCCGTTACAGAAGCGCAGGTGCAGAACCGCCTCGTTATGATGGATCAGAGTGTTGAGAACCTCACCAGAACCAACGTCCCATACCCTGACAGAGACAGGGAAAATATTACAGATTAGTGCACAAGATGAGGGAATGTGAGCTTGTGCACAGCTGAGACCTACGGTTATTATAACTAAGCTACAAAATAGCATAGCTACAAAAATGTGTACTGATTAAAGATTTAGTTAAATAAATAAAACACATTAAATGTGGACAATTTCTCATTGATCTACACTACTTTTCATAAGTTTACGGTTGTAGGATTTTTTAAAATGTTTTTTTGAAAAGAAGTCTCTTCTCAGCGAGGCTGCATTTATTTAATCAAAATACAGGAAAAACAGTAATATTGTGGAATATTATTACAATTTAAAATAGCTGTTTTCTATTGTAATATATTTTAAAATGTAATTCCTGTGATCAAAGCTTAATTTTCAGCATCATTACTCCAGTCTTCAGTGTCACATGATTCTTCAGAAATCATTCTAATAGGGTGAAGTGATGATGTACATTTGTAGGCCAACCCGAAGGTTTGCAGCACACTGGTTCCCTAAACAAAAACCCAATTGGATTTCTCTATAGGCTTTTGGATTATCGCAAAAAAAAAAAAAACTCTGTAGTCCCATTTACACCTATGTTAGCAACCTCCTCTTTCAGGACACGTGACATTAAATCACGAGTGGGCTGATAATGATGCATTTTATGTTGTAGAATAAAAACGTGAATGTATCTTGAGCTCATGATCACCACAGACCTTATTTCAGTCATTCAAAAAACCCATCAACCCTGGGATGATGAAACCGGAAGTGCTAACTCGTTTCCGAGTTTTGGACTACAAAAATGCGTCATCCCAACAGCACTATATGCTAATTTGTTGCTCAAGAAACATTTCTTAATAATCAATGTTGTGGAAACCGTGATTCTTTGTTTCAGGCTTCTTTGATGAATAGGAAGTTCAAAAGAACATATTTAATTGAAATAGAAATATTTTGTAACATTATAAATGTCTTAACTGTCACAATTTATTGCATCCTTTCGACACTTTGATTGCCCAGAATTTGCTTAAAACAGAACAAGCTGAAGGAATAACAGATTCCTTCACTGTTTTTCAACAGGTTTCATGTTTGAAAGCAGTAAATATCTCCTGTAATAACTGCTCCGCTTTATTAGCATAGCTGTTGGTAAAACAAACTGGACCGTAAATGACATGTGAACGACCTCACCAGCAGCTGAAACACCCTGCTCGAGCTGAACGCTGCCAACTGATGTGTTAATGCTCTTTAAACACGATCACATTACAAAGCCGTTTCCTTCTCCAGGTGTTAAACGTCCAGCCGTTCGCGCTTCCACTCCGAGTGACGTAAACCTGATTTATGCAGCTGGAGAGTTTGTTCCACAAAACTCTCTCAGGTGAGAGAAACACACACACACTCGCGCTGGAAAAGGTGACAGAGCTCCGGATGGAGCTTTAAACAGTTGCTAGGGAAGTGAGGTCATTGTTTTCATTGAGATTATTCAGCCGGAGGGAGCTAGTGTGTGTGTGAAACATTTTCAACTTGTTTTCTAATAAAGTTCTGATATATAGTTCTGTTATAGTCCTCATCTTTTTATTTGCATTCCTAAGGATTCACACACTTTTAGACTAAGGACTTTTCTAGTCATTCAGGATTACTGGATAAGGATTTTTTTAATCATTTAAAGACTCCCTGTGGTGAATGTTTTTAATGTTGTTTATATATCTATGTGGTGTTTTTAATATGCTTTAAGACAAACCATGTGTACATTCATAAATCAACACCATTGCGGAGTATTTTCTCCTTAAAACTGCAGTGAACCAAAAACACGAAAATCGCTGGTGTTTCTGACGTCACAAACTACCTTGTAATCAATCAGATCAACGTGAGTGGAGGCGGGGCTCATTTGCATATTCATAGAACTGCGTATACTAAAAAAGGCATGGGTGTAGTTACATTTAAACTATTTTAAGGCATGAAGAATTATTTAAGGACAAAATATTTAATTATGGCATTTTTTGTGATCAAAGATTAGTTTTGAGGGATAAAATGATTGACTACAGGGAGACTTTAAAAATATATACTTACAAAGAGTGTCCTCAGATCTAAAATATTTCTTTAGCCAGAAATCATAGGATTTCTTTAATCAATACACATCTCTTTTTAGCATTTATAATAAAATATTTAACATTAAATTTGGGAAATTTCTCATTGATGTACACTAGCATTCAAAAGTTTGGCTGGGGTCGGAGGGTTTTGTTAAGGTTTTTAAAAGAAGTGTCTTCTGCTCACCAAGGCTGCATTTATATGATCAAAAACACAATAAAAAAAACAGTAATATTGTGAAATATTATTTTAAATTTAAAAGAAAAGTTTTCTATTGTACTATATTATAAAATGTAATTTATTCCTGTGATCAAAGCTGAATTGTCAGCATCTTCAGTGTCTCCAGTGCCACATGATCCTTCAGAAATCAATATAATATCCTCATTTTAATGAAGAACCGCATTTATTTGAATAAATCTTTTGACATTATAAATGTCTTTACTGTCATTTTAGATAATTAATGCTTGATGGAAAAGTGTTAATTTCGTTTAAAAAATTCATACTGACCCCAATCTCATGGTGTTGTGTGTGTGTGTGTACCTGACAGTAGAATCAGAGGAGCCTGTCACTATGACTCTGTCATCATACTGCAGACACAGAACCGAACCAGTGTGACCCGTCAGAACCTTCAGACACTCCAGAGACTGTTTATCCCAGATCTGAGAGACAGAAGTTAAATGATGTACTATACACTTCTACTATGTACTATGTACTCAACTGTGCAGTGCATTAATATAATGTTATTTTGTCATTCAACATTGGAGGCTGATAGCCCCTCCCCCTTCGCTATGTAACAGTGCAACAGTGCCCACCCACTTTTTTAGTGGCGCTGGTTCCCGAAGTATTTTTCGCTTTCTTTTTTAACATAGGGATTTGAAAAAAGTCTTTGTTAAAGTATTATAAGCCATTAATCAAACCAAACAGCAACAAGGTGAATCATAACATTACAAACTTTGATTTGAAGCAAAAAAGTATGTCAGACAAAAGTACTGTGTAATTAACAGCTTTAGCGATAGAAAGAACAACAATCCCATGAAGCACTGAGAATAGCATAATCGAATTGAAAACGATTGAGAAATATAGAACTACTCATTTACAAAAGTTGCTTATTTATATATATATATATATATATATATATAAATTTATTTCAAGTTTATTGCAAAATATGGATATATTCAAATATGTATGTATTCTGAGAACGTAGGGACACCGACTTGAATACGTGATTCGAGGTGCTTCAACAAGATCTTTTGATGTGTTTTGCTTGTTTCGACTCTGATTGGTGGAATTTTTTGTACAGCATCAGGGGTAATATAGTTTTTCCCCCACGAATACTTCTGTTAAACACGATTATTGAAATAATACAGGATAACTTCTTCAACAGAAGCAAATACTGTAATTTGTCTTTAAAGGTTTATAAGTTATTGTTAAAAATAAATTTCCCTATGGAGAGTTTTCCCACTTCGAGAAAGCAACTGTTGAGTGCATGAAGTGTCCAACATATTTTGGAATTTTTAGTGCGAACACACTAATCACACACTATTTATACAACTAAATGGCACAGAATAGTGCATAAGTATACAAATTAGGACGCACACAATGTAACGACGATAACAACAGACATACAGATAGAAAGACAGACAAGTACTTTAATGGAGTTGTCTCGTAGGCCGCTGATGATCTTGTCATCGTCGTACTGAAGGCAGTAAACACCTTTACTGTTCTCTGACCGGCACTGAATCCGCTGAAGATTGTGACGCCCACAACGCCAGTTCGCCTCAATCGTCTAGAGAGACACAATGAGAAAACAGGAGACCGGATGAATGAATGAGGCTGGGTGGAGGGATGGATAGATGGATAAACTGACCACTGAATAAATGAATGAGTGATGGGATGGATGCTTACCTCAATGTCCTGTATAATTTTGGGATAGAGTGAATGGT
The DNA here is from genome assembly GCF_051911475.1 of Siphateles boraxobius. Classification (NCBI taxonomy): domain Eukaryota; kingdom Metazoa; phylum Chordata; class Actinopteri; order Cypriniformes; family Leuciscidae; genus Siphateles; species Siphateles boraxobius. Next base: position 1,712,775 of record NW_027508919.1, read on the forward strand.
AGTATGAATTGGGCGGGACCTCGTTTGTTCGGTTCTTAAATAAATATTTCTCCCTGGAGACAAAAAACAAAAAAGAAAAATACCAATCAGATACAAAGAAAGTAAAAACTATTTAAACAACCCAAATAATACTGAACTGATACATGATTTCATGATCATGAATCGGTTCACATTAATTTGATACTTCATTAATATTCTCAGCACATATTTTACACACAAACACACACAAGTAAAATACTAACAGCTTCTGCTAAGGATTGAAAATCATCACATGCATTTCTGGGTTTGTCAGAACTAATTATGTTTCACACTGATGCACGGATGTCGTCATATTTAGATCATAATAGATCATATTTCTACAGAAAAGTGATCAAATTTGTACCACTCCAGTCAACAAAAATTAGTTTTTAAAGCCAAAATTAGCAACATTGTTCTTAGCAGACTGATATTATCATTTTGAAAATGTTAGTACCTGACCAGGACAACAGTGTACAGATATTCAGCACAGCTCTGGCAGTATAACGTGAAGCATAAAAGTTTATGCATTGCCATTGATGTGTGAAATTAATTAAATATTTTTATGTATTTACCAAATGAAAAAAGCTATGATGTGTACATTTTAACAATCGAATCCAGATGGGATGTGTAAGAACAGTAAAGTCAGTTACACTGCAAATAGTGCAACTGACTTTACTGTTCTAAGTATTATCAAAGCTCAGCAAATATGAAAAAATATATATAAAAAGAATTGAGAAAGTTGTTACATTAGCTTAAGTCAAATCTGCCGCAATTAAGTTAATGTTATTATCATTAACTAAAACCATTTAAAAAAATTGTTACCTGAATAAAATAAACGTTAAAGGTAGGATAGACAATTTTTTTCATAAACACTTTGTTATTCTGGTTGAAACTATCTTCACATGCTGAGAAAAATCAATAATAGAAGTGGTCTAACTATTAAAACATGTACATATATCTTCTGTGGAAGACACAGGACCAAAACATGTTGGTCCAATCATCGCACACTCTCTCGTCTCGTGAAGCTTCGCAGACTCTGTGTTTGGGACGAGGCGTGGCTTTGGAGACACTCTGAAGGGAGGGTGGGATCTCACGCGTTCAAAGCTAGCTCGCTATTGCTAGCCTCTCCGAAATTGCCTACCCTACCTTTAACTGAAATAAAATAAAATATAAAAATATAATATTAAAAAAACAATATTTTTACAGCTTATTGTTTTACAGCTAGTTTCCAAAACAATATATACATATATAATATGTCACGTGTGTATATATATATATATATATATATATATATATATATATACACACACACACACACTATGTCATATAAATGTGTTGCTGAACCCAAAAAAAATTATCTTTTTTTTTTTCCATATAAGATTTTAGTGTTCATGACTAATAATTTTATTGAACTTGTCTTGTACAACGACAATAAAGAGTTTAGACAAAGATTGCACAGTTGTAAACACGTGCGTTCAGCGTAACAATGCAAATGAGCGTCTGCGTGTGTGTTTTTACCACTGATGCCGCTCTGACAGGCCTTTCCACAGCGGGTCCGTGCGCACCATCCTCTCGATGAGCTTCTTCCAGAGCATCCCGTCTGATATGACCCGCTGCCATTCTCGACAGACCAGCTCAGCTGAGCACAGAGAACGAGCGTCTAGAAACGAGAGGATGTTCTCCGCTATGTGATCCAGCCCCTGAGCTGGAGAAACAGAGAGATGTAGTGAGATTCAGTGGTTCAGGGGCGGCAGTGGCTCAGTGGTTCATGTAGGTTGTCTACAAACCGAAAGGTTGGTGGTTTGATCCCCGGTTCCACCTGACCAAGTGTCGAGGTGTCCATGAGCAAGACACCTAACCCCACCTGCTCCCGACGAGCTGGATGGCGCCTTGCATGGCTGACACCGCCGTCGGTGTGTGAATGAGTGAGTGAATGGGTGAATGTGAGGCAACATGTAAAGCGCTTTGGTGGTCATTGGGTCTGTGAAAGCGCTATATAAATGCAGTCCATTTACCATTTAGTGAGATTCAGTGTAGGTATGTGAAGTCACACATATCATGTTCACGAATTCGGTGAGGACGTGGGACACTGATGACTCGGCGACGTGAAAACCCCCTCATTGTACAGCATTACTACTGGTATTTGAACAACAGCAGAGCTGATATCTTTCTGACATTACTTGTAATGTAATTTAATGTAACTTATGATAAATACTTTGCTTGTTACATACAGTATACGTTAGGGCTGAACGATTAATTGCATTTGCGATAATATCGCGATATGATGAAATGCGATTTTGTAACCGCAAAAGCTGCGATTACACTGGTCACGTGACACGCAAAGAAAAGTAGTATGCAGATAAAGCATCAACTTGGCACGCTACGCATAGGTCTGCCATACAGGAAAGAACCGTTTATTGTTTATGTATGCGATACTGTGTTATTTATTCTCTCTCCAACAATTCTGGATCGATTCAGAGAATTTCAGAATCGAGTCTGAGCTTAGTTTTTAAACACAGATGCGTGGCTTTAGAAACAACAGTATTCTGCTTGCTTCCTCTCTCGCTCTCTCTCTCTCTCTCTCTCTCTCTCTCTCTCTGTGCATGCTGGGAAGTGGTAGGGTGTGGGAGTGTGATCACGGTGAGAGGGAAATTTGAAACTTTTTTCTTAACTATTCTTTTGGGAGCGTATTGGAAGGATTTCTATGTATTTTCTTTCGCAAAACTAGTTTGGTTTTAGTCTGTTATATTCTCAGTTTTTTTGGTTCGTGTAATAGTCTAGTAGCCTATTGCGTGACGGGGACGGAGATGGCGTCGCACGGGAGTGTGCAGACGTCGTCTCTGTCGCTCCGTCACGGCATCAGGTGTGTCACGAACGCTGGAGAGTCTGTGGAAGACGTGTTGTTGGATGTAGCTGAACGCGTTGGTCACAACAACATTGTTTCTGCATCCCGGATGAACAAAGCGGTGGTGGTTTTTCTCAAGGATGAACACCTCGTGAATCGTTTGATCGAAAGCGGGATCTCGGTAAGTGGTGCTTTTATTCATGTTCAACCGTTAGTAACACCAACAAGTAAAGTAACCGTTTCCAATGTTCCACCGTTCATTCCCAACGCTGATATTGAGCGCGAGCTTTCGCGTTTCGGTAAACTTGCTAGTGGGATCAAAATGGTTCCACTTGGCTGCAAAAACGCGGCTTTGAAACATGTGCTGTCGTTTAGGCGACATGTATTTATGTTCTTAAACTCGCAGACTCTTAATGTGTCGTTTCGATGCATGTATGAAGGCAAGTCGTACATGTTATATGCGACCGCAGGTGAGATGCGATGTTTCGAATGCGGTGGTGTCGGGCACGTAAGGTTATCATGTCCCAATAGAGCCGAGGCAGGCCCGAGTGGAATTGAAACTGGAGTGCAAATAGATACACATAAAGATCAGGTTGTTGTGATTAATGCTGAGAATATAAGGAATGATGAGGAAATTCTTACTGAGAAAGTAAATGACGAGGAGGTCTCTACTGAGAGTTTGAGGAAGGATGAGGAGTTGTCTGTTGAGAATGAACAAATGGATGAAGGTGGTGTTGAAGTACAGATGTCTGAAATAAATGATGACGTGGGGATGGAAGGTCAAAAAAGAAGAGATTGTGTAGTGACTGAGTCTGGAAGCACCGAAGATCAGAACAGTGTCAGAAAGGTAAATTCAGGTGAGCCTAAAGAAAAAGTACAAAAATTAGGTGAAGCTGAAATAAATGAGGCGGATGATGCGGATGATGAGGATGGTGTTTTATCTGATACTTCAGATTTGTCAGATATCTCCCAGGTACGTTGTGATCAGATTTACTCGTTGGATGAGATTAATTCGTTTTTGGATGAGACTTTTGGAAAGGTTGCTGAAGTAAAGAGTTACTTTTCAGATGTGAAGAAATTTGAATTTTCAGTTCTATATTGGCAAAAGAGGGTAGGAGAAGAAAAACTGAGTACACGAAAGAGGTTTCGCTTAAAAAAGATTCTCACTAAACTTAGAAAGGGGAAAACCCCAGTTAAATGTAAACCAAATTGATTTTGTGAAATGAGTTACAAATCAAAGGTGTCTTTGCAGTGCTTTCTGTTTTTTCTTTCTCTTTCTTTTCTCTCCTTATATCTGCTTATGGATATTTTGAGAATAGGATCTTTAAACATTAATGGAGGGAGAGATAGGAATAAGAGAGCAGTGATCTCAGAATATGTTCATCTCAATGATATCAATGTTATGTTTTTACAGGAAACACATTCAGATAATCAAAATGAAATTGAATTGAATAAATGGTGGGATGGTGAATGTATTCTGAGTCATGGAACAAATTTGAGCGCAGGCGTAGCGATTATCTTTTCTAAACATTTGGATTTAAAGATCCTATCTTCTATTGAATTAGAAAAAGGTAGGGTTTTAATAGCTATAGTAGAAATTAAAGAGTTAAAATTTCTTTTTATTAATGTATATGCTCCAAATTTAGGTTCACAAAGAATGGAATTATTTGAAAAGTTAAACAGTGCAATAAGAAAATATGATGATGGAAAAATGTGTGTAATAATGGGAGGAGATTGGAATTGTACCACTAATTTTGTTTTGGATAGGAATGGGCAAGAACCTCACTTACAGTCTAGTAATATGCTTCTTAAGATAACTCAAGAACTAGAACTGAATGATGTGTGGAGAAATAAGAACAAATTAACGAAACAATACACATGGGTTAAAATTTTAGATTCTACTGTGAAGGGAGCAAGACTGGATAGAATATATGTGAATAAATCAGACAATAATAGAGTCATGAATGTTGCTATATCCCCTTGTGGGTTTTCTGATCATCATATAGTGACTATTGATTTTAGTACGAAAAGTGTGTCACATCCAAGATCTTATTGGCATTTTAATGTCAAACTGGTACAGGATAAGTTATTTTGTGAAAAATGTCAATGTTTTTGGGAGAGTTGGACACTAGAAAAAGAACGTTTTGAAAATGTAATTCAATGGTGGGAGGTAGGAAAAGTCCAAATCAAGATTTTTTGTCAGCAGTTTTCTTGTAATAATACTGTGATTGTAAAGAGAAATATTGAATGTTTGGAGAAAGATATTAATGAAATGGAAAATGTAATTGATTTGAATGTTTCGGGTATGACTGAGGATTTAAAGAAAAAGAGATTGGAGTTAAAAACACTGTTAGAGGAAAGAGCAAAAGGTGCCTTAATCCGAGCCAGGATATCTTCCATTAAGGAAATGGATGCTCCAACAAAGTTCTTTTTTAACTTGGAGCATAAAGTAGTCAAACAAAAAAATATGCTTTACCTTCGGAAGGAAAATGGCACATTAACTTCAAACCCTATTGAAATGAGAAAAATCACAGTGGACTTTTATGCTGAACTTTTTGGGCCCAAAGATTGTGATCCTGAGAGTATGGATCAGTTATTAAAAGGACTGCCTAATTTAAAACCTGAGGACAGAAAAACATTGGACAAATTGATTACATATGAGGAACTTTCAGAGGCTGTAAAGCAACTGTCCACAGGACGTGCCCCGGGAGTAGATGGTCTGCCTGCTGAGTTTTATAAATCTTTTTGGAATATTTTAGGAGAGGACTTTTACATTGTAATTGGTGAATGTTTAAAAAAAGGTATTTTACCTAGCAGTTGTCAAAGAGCAGTACTATCACTTCTGCCTAAAACTGGTGATTTAGGGCTGTTGAAGAATTGGCGCCCTGTATCTTTAATGTGCCAAGACTACAACATATTGTCTTCGTATTGTAGACAATATTTACGTAACGTATATTACGTAACGTATTGTGTTCCAGGACGTACAATAATGGATAATCTATTTCTAATAAGAGATGTAATGGATCTTTCTATGAGTGATGATTTTAATATTGGGTTCTTATCAATTGATCAAGAAAAAGCATTTGATCGTGTGGGTCATGATTACCTTTTAAATGTGTTGAAAGCATTTGGGTTTGGGGAAACATTCGTTTCTTGGATTCAGTTACTGTACAGAGGGGCCTCAGTAATGCTTAAGGTTGGAGGGGGACTGAGTTGTCCAATACCTGTTAAGAGGGGAATTAGGCAGGGTTGTCCAATTTCTGGACAACTCTATAGCTTAGTTATTGAGCCTCTGCTAATTAAGCTGAAAAATAATTTGAAAGGTTTTCATATACCAGGGGATTTTAATGGGTTAAGTGTCTCTGTTTCAGCTTATGCTGATGATGTAACAGTGTTTATTACTGGACAAGAGGATGTTCAGATACTGTCTAGAAGTCTAGCTTTATATGAGAGAGCCTCTTCATCAAAGGTAAATTGGGCAAAGAGTGAGGGTTTTGTTGTGGGTCCCTGGAGAAATGGTGGGCCTCCTAAGCTTCCAGGGGGTTTACAATGGAATACAGAAGGAATAAAAGTTCTTGGAGTATTTCTGGGTAAAGAAAATTATAGACAAAAAAACTGGGAGGGAATGCTGGAGAAGGTGTCAGCCAAGTTGTCTAGATGGAAATGGCTATTACCTGAACTATCCTACAGGGGTAGAGTCTTGGTTACAAATAACCTGGCCGCCTCCATGCTATGGCACAGACTAAATGTGCTGGATCCTCCAAATGAACTGATAAAAGTTATACAGAAGAAATTTGTAGATTTTTTTTGGTCAGGGCAACACTGGGTTCCTGGATCTGCATTATACCTGCCTTTACAAGAAGGAGGACAAGCTCTGATAGACATCAGAAGCAGGATTATGACTTTTAGATTGCAAACAGCACAAAGAATATTATATGAAGAGGATCTGGGGTGGATTCGTGTTGCTTGTGCTATTTTAAGGACAGTATCTGGTCTTGGTTATGAGAAACAATTGTTTTTACTGAGACTTAAAGAACTGGACTTAAGTAATTTAACCCCGTTTTATCATTCAATGCTGAAAGCTTGGCTTGATAACTTCAATGTCAACAGACATTTTTCAGAACCAAAGGAGTGGATTATGGGAGAGCCATTGTTTTATAATCCACTGATACAAACCAGAACTCTGTCATCAGGAAGCTTGATAGACTGCCTGGCGGGAGCTGGACTCAAGAGGATAGGAGATCTGAGAGACCTTAAAGGATGGAAAACGGCTGCAGCTCTACAGTGTGAAACGGGTGTCAGATCTCTGCGTCTTCTGCAGCAGGTGTTGGAGGAGGTGCCGAGAGCATTGCCTGGGGTCGGCAGGGAAGCACTGGAAACTCAACCAGCTCAAGATCGGAGGAGAAAATATCAGTTCCCATCTATCAGTGTATCTGCAGCAGCAAAGGAAAATTATGAAGATGCTGACACAATATTAACTTTTAAGACCCCGGAGATGGGACAGTTTCGTGAAACAAGTAAAAAAGCGATCTACTTTACTTGTGTTAAAGTTGCCCATCAGACTGTGTTAAAACGAGTACGAGCAGGGAGGTGGACAGAAGTCTTTGGACCAGACTTTAAAGGATCCTGGAGGTCTCTGTACAAGCCTCCCATTGAGAAGCGTACAGCAGACCTCCAGTGGAGACTTCTTCATGGTGCTATAGCTACAAACAGACACGTGGCACACCTGAATCCAGCAGTGGGTAAAGAATGTCCTTTTTGTGGTATTGAAGAGACAATTGACCACTTATTTATTTTTTGTGTAAGGTTAGGTAGTCTTTTTATTGTTCTAAAAAATTTGTTTGAAGGTTTTGGTGAAGATTTTTCCAATCAGTGTTTTATAAGTGGTCCCAAATATACATATCATGAGAGAAGAAAAATATGCATATTAAATTTTCTGTTGGGTATGGCCAAAATGGCAATTTGGAAGACCCGGAAAAATAAGTTATTGGGTATAGGTACAGTAGATGCAGAAAATGCTTTTAAAGGCATGGTGGCTGCTAGAATTAAAATTGAATACACATATTTTAAATTGGTTAATGATATTCAAAGGTTCTCTGAAATATGGTCTGTGGAAGGAGTTTTGTGTGAGGTTTTGGATGATATGTTGGTTTTAACATTTTAAAGGTGTTTGAAGTATAAATGCTATATGTGTATATTGTATATTTATTGTATTTATTTATGTGAATTTTTGGATTATATGATCAGATAAGGAATATGGTTTCTGGAAAAAGTTAAATGTTCTAATAAAGTCGTGTTAAGCCCCTCTCTCTCTCTCTCTCTCTCTCTCTCTCTCTCTCACACACACACACACACACACACGCACACACGCGACACCGCTCGAACCTTCCGAAAAATAATCTTTCATAAAGTTCGGGATTTAAGCGAATTACAAGGACAGTCGCGGGCTTCATTGCACAGGTTTTGCCGCTTTGATGTTACTCTTGCAGTGCGCGGTCTTGGCCGCAGGAATTTTCCTTACAAATGCTCCACAAAGGCATTATTTATGTATTTTGGAATGCAGTTGGCTTATATATAAAAAATATGAAAATCACGGAGAAAGCTGCTTTCATTTTAAAATACTTACGCGCGCTTTGTAAAGAGTGCTCGTGCATGCGGCTGTGAGCGACTCATTGGTTAAATGTTTGCATCTCAAAATGCTTTTGACGCGAAATTAATGTAAACACGGTCAGTTATATCTTAAACCCACAGGACAAACCACATTTATAATTTCAAAAGAGATATGTGCATTAGTGTGAATGCAGCTTATCGTATAGGGGGAAAATCACTCCAGCTCGTGAATGGAAAACGTTCAGACAGCCTACTTTTAAATACTGAAAGCACTCTTTGTTTATTGCTTGTAATGTTTTTTTTGTTCCTCTTTATTTACTAGCTTTTATATTTTGAAGCTACATTAGTTTTTAGCCCATTTAAACTTGTAATGGGCTAAAAACTAAGGGCTTAACATGTAATTGGTTTAATTAATTGTGTTATTTATATATATATATATATATATATATATATATATATATATATATATATATATATATACACATGTAATTAAATACATATTTATGTGTTATTAAGATTAATTACTAAGAAAAAAATTAGATCGGATAATGAGCTGCCGAAAGATTCCCATCCTTACTGTACAATGATTTATTGCTTGTCTTTGTCGACTAATACAGGAGGTAAAGAACTTAAAGTAATCGCATATTAAATCGCAATGTTGGTTAAAAAAAAATCGCAATTAGATTATTTTCCATAATCGTTCAGCCCTAGTATACGTGCAACACTTCAGCCGTAAATAAATTATAAATGTTAGCTAGATTATGTTCACTACCTGTCTTGCGATGTGTGTTTATGCTGAAATATATTTAAAAAATGATGGTTTGTATTTTTAAAAACATCTGTTGTGTGTCGAGAGTTGGTTCATGTTTCATACTTCAGAACTTTAAGGAACAGTGAGCATTTTGCTGTCCCTAGTTTTTATGGTGCATTGTGGGACTTCTTAGGGTGCTTTCAGTGCAATGGAAGGATTCAGCGATTGAGACAGCCCTTAAAATGACTGACTCCCTGATCAGTGCCCTGACTACTGAACTAGGGAGCTGATTGAGACGCACACGCAGTCATACGGTGCAGGGATTCTTCACAAAGGAAGAGCTTCCTTGATGATTTGAGGAACGTCATAACAAGTGAACATTATATTCGATTTCATGACATCATACAGTTGCAGTCATATCTTGCACATTAAAAAAAAAAATTTAAGAAAAGGATTGTAAAATTTGCACTTTATTTTTAATTAGTACTGACTTGATTAAGCTATTAAACATTTTGTTGTTGTGCAAAATGCAAATTGTTGAAATATTTAAACATTTTTATTACTTCTTTCTTGTTAGTTTATGTGGTTGCAACTATGTTTTGTTTACATCTATGCTTTGTTACTCTTAATATTGAATTTGTGCTAAAAACAACAACAAGACAAACCTTGGGGAAAATATATAAATTAACATTTTGCAGATTCTGCAAGGTGCATATAAACTTATGACCACAACTTTATCTTAGGACTGTAAAACAATATATTTTTATTATTATTACTTAAATGCCTGAAGTCTGACCTCAAAGTCAATGTCTGCAGAACCATTTTTAAGTCATTATCCGTTTAAACTACCACTTTTATTGCACATCCTTTATTATCATAAATCATAAAAAGATTTATATGACATGTCATCAGATGTCTGTGAAAGTGAAGTGATGTAAGTGGGTTGTTCTGGCTGCATGCCGACAGTCAGATTTACTCTGCTAATGCGTGTGTTGGAGTAGGAGGATTTGTTATAGCCAATGTTTAAGGAACGTGTGCATGCGTTTAGTTACCTGGCAACGCAGTGATGAAGTCTCTCTGTAACATGGGTTTAAGGTAAGAGTTTATATGGCCGTGCTGGTAATGACACATGTGTGAGATCAGATGCTCCACGAACTCCACCTGATCAGATTCTGACCACTGATCAAACAACTGGATGCACAGATCTTTCTCCTTCTCGTAGTTCCCCTGAGACGGCCTCTTTCTCGATCCCGCCACTGAACCGTTCCCTAACTGGACACACGGACAACAACAGCACGACTGAGTGAAAGTGAGAACACAAGCTTGCCAAAACTTCACACTCAGTTCAAACCAGAGGTTGAGTTTATGTTTATGACATCAAGTTTCTTTATTTGCATATGCGGCCTGATTCGGACGGCAATTGTTTCTCATAGCTCAGTGATAAAACGATGATCCTGCGTTCAGATGAGGATTTATTCATGATGGAGAAGTGAGTTTTGTGGTCCAAAACCCCAGAAATGCACTTCTCATGTGGTCAGCGGTGTTAATTTAGTATTATAGACTATTATCGTTTTTAATCATATTTAGCATTAATTTTTATTTTTTCATTTTTATTTAAGTTAAACATTTTAGTAATTTTGTTATGTGTGTTTGTCAGTTTTTTTTAAAATATTACCGTTTGTTTTTATTTTATTTTATTTCATGTCAGTAATATTAGTGTTGTATCTCAACGAAATTAAAAATTTAGCAACTAACTGAAATGGTTTTTCTCATTTAATATTTTTATTTAATTTTATTTCAGCTTTAAAAATTCAAAAAAAATGTTTTAATAGTTTTAATTTTAGTTAACGGTAATAACCTGGTGGTCAGTCACATTTATTTATATATCCTATCTAATAATATGAAAATTGATACGCCATGTTTCAAATGTTTTTTTTTTTGTCTTGTATTTTCTCTTAACATTTAAAAATTTGGAAATGAGCAGAAATAAGTTAATGCAATCTCTTATTTGCATAAGAAAGAAAAAAAACATTTGGCCAGGCTTTGTCAACTTGTAAAATTAGTAGTAGTGAAACCCCTAATTTATATAAATTTATATAATACATATTTTAAAAATGTAATGCATATTATTCTTGTAAACAGTTTTTCAGAAATAAAAGTATATATTTAAAATACATGCATGCACATTACCATAAAGCACCAGAGTTACCGTACTTTGCTCAATTGATCCCTTCTTATAAATTCGGACAGCAATTAAATGACCACAGGACTTTGTCACAAAAACGGCAAGTCGTTTGGCCCGGAATTTTTAAAAACCATTAAAAATTTGATGGCTTTAGTTTTTGTTAATGATAATAACACTTATTTTTATGAGGGAGAAAAACACAGATATTCTGGATTCGAACAGCAATGAAATCACAGACTACTTCCTGTAAATGTTTAAAATACCTTCCAACCTTATGAGAAACAATTACTGTCTGAATAGGACTATTAAGGTGATAAAAGATGATGTCACTTTCAATGTTGAACTTGTGATATCTGAATTGGGTCACTGAGTGATTACATTTTACCAGTAATATACCAGAACAGATTTAACATCATGAAAACGGCATTAAATTAGGCATGTATAACAGAATCAGGCACATTCACACACACCTTGAACACTGTTGTCTTCTTTGGCGAGATGTCATCCGTGTTATTCTGTGACTCCATCACCGACATGTTCTACAGAGACACAGAGAGAGAGAGATAGAGAGAGAGATAGATAGAGATAGATAGAGAGAGAGAGAGAGAGAGAGAGAGAGAGAGAGAGAGAGAGTTGAGGTGTTAAACGTGTGTCTGACTGAATACTGGGTAGGGGATTCAGAAAGGTGCATTCTGGGAAAAACATTCCAAAAACATGTTGCACTCTTATAAATAACAGAATATGAGGGAGAGGAGGAGCTTGAATGCGAGTGGGAGGAGCTTCATTTTGAGCTGAAAATTGCTTTCATTGGGTGCTTAGTTCTGCGTTTAAACACACAGTGAGTCCTAATCACCAAGCGGTTAGAAAACGAACAAGTTCATGCATGTGCACCTTAAAAAAGTAAACACAAAGTTAAAGACAGAAAGCTGAACCGATGAAACCCGACGTAAATACACACGTATCACAAATAGACATCCTTAAACACATGCACTGTGGCCCTAAAAAACATCTGGCCATTTAAATCACACATGCAAACAAAATATCAGCATCTTCACTAAGTTTCAAGGTGTATGAATCAGCTTGTGTCTGTGATTTTTCAGTATGAAGTCAGTTCACACAGTTATAGAGAATCACATAAGGTGCGTTGGACTCGATCGGTGTGTGATATCAAAGTACAGCATGAGCGATTAGAGAGCAGATGGCTCCATATACTTCTGAAACGCTCTCGCTGTACTTTGATTTCACACACCGACTGGACTGTGCAGCAACGCTTCAAGTCCAACAAACACCTAGTAAATATCAACATGATCCAATAACCTCAAATAAACACTACTGAGTGCCAATTAACTTTTAATAAACTTTTAGCAATTGTCTGTGCGTGTTTCTCAATGGAAAAACTACAGAAATGAGATGGTGAGACTGTTGAAAACAGACAGGGACGGAGAGAAAGAGACAGGTGAAAGCAGACAGACAGACTCTCAGGCAAACTGTACTTCCTTTTCAATTTTCAATTCCAGATCTGACTATGACAACTAATTACAGCTCTCACTAAACTTGTATGAACATGTATGAACATCCCCTCCATATATATCAGTCGACCGCTCATCACATCTAGAGACAAGAAGCCAAGACACACAGACACACAATCATTTCATGAGACAGGGGAGAGAGGAGAGGAGAGGAGAGGAGAGGAGAGAGAGAGAGAGAGAGAGAGAGAGAGAGAGAGAGAGAGAGAGAGAGAGAGAGAGAGAGAGAGAGAGAGAGAGAGAGAGAGAGAGAGAGAGAGGGGAGAACAGGAGGAAAGCGGAGAGGAGAACAGGAGGAGAGGAGAGGGGAGAACAGGAGAGGAGAACAGGAGGAGAGGAGAACAGGAGGAGTGGAGGACATGAGGAAAAGAGAGGAGAGGAGAACCGGAGGAGAGGAGAACAGGAGAGGAGAACCGGAGGAGAGGAGAACAGGAGGAGTGGAGGACATGAGGAAAAGAGAGGAGAGGAGAACCGGAGGAGAGGAGAACAGGAGAGGAGAACAGGAGGAGAGGAGAACAGGAGGAGAGGAGAACAGGAGGAAAAGAGAGGAGAGGAGAACAGGAGGAGAGGAGAACAGGAGGAGTGGAGGACAGGAGGAAAAGAGAGGAGAGGAGAACAGGAGGAGAGGAGAACAGGAGGAGTGGAGGACAGGAGGAAAAGAGAGGAGAGGAGAACAGGAGGAGAGGAGAACAGGAGGAGAGGAGAACAGGAGGAGTGGAGGACATGAGGAGTGGAGGACATGAGGAAAAGAGAGGAGAGGAGAACCGGAGGAGAGGAGAACAGGAGGAGAGGAGAACAGGAGGAGAGGAGAACAGGAGGAAAAGAGAGGAGAGGAGAACAGGAGGAGAGGAGAACAGGAGGAGAGGAGAACAGGGGGAGAGGAGAACAGGAGGAGAGGAGAACAGGAGGAGAGGAGAGGAGAACAGGGGGAGAGGAGAGGGGAGAACAGGAGAGAACAGGCGGAGAGGAGAACAGGAGAAGAGAGGAGAGGAGAACAGGAGGAGAGGAGAACAGGAGGAGAGGAGAGGAGAACAGGGGGAGAGGAGAGGAGAACAGGAGGAGAGGAGAGGGGAGAACAGGAGAGGAGTACAGGAGGAGAGGAGAACAGGAGGAGAGGAGAGGGGAGAACAGGAGAGGAGTACAGGAGGAGAGGAGAACAGGAGGAGTGGAAAGAGGAGAGAGGAGAGAAGAACAGGAGAGGAGGGGAGAACAGGAGAGGAGAACAGGAGAGGAGAGGAGAACAGGAGAGGAGAGGAGAACAGGAGAGAAGAACAGAACAGGAGAGAAGAACAGGATAGGAGAGGAGAACAGGATAGGAGAGGAGAACGGGAGAGGAGAGGAGAACGGGCGAGGAGAGGAGAACGGGAGAGGAGAGGAGAATGGGAGAGGAGAACAGGAGAGGAGAGGAGAACAGGAGAGGAGAACAGGAGAGGAGAGAGGAGAGGAGAACAGGAGAGGAGAACAGGAGAGGAGAACAGAACAGGAGAGGAGAACAGAACAGGAGAGGAGGGGAGAAAAGGAGAGGAGAACAGGAGAGAAGAACAAGAGAGGAGAACATGAGGAGAGGAGAACAGGAGGAGAAGAGAGGAGAGGAGAAGAGGAGGAGAGGAGATTAGAACAGGAGAGGAGAACAGGAGGAGAGGAGAACAGGAGGAGAGGAGAACAGGAGGAGAGGAGAACAGGAGGAGAGGAGAACAGGAGGAGAGGAGATTAGAACAGGAGAACAGGAGAGGGGAACAGGAGGAGTGGAAAGAGGAGAGAGGAGACAGGAGAGGAGAGCAGGAGAGGAGAACAGAACAGGAGAGGATAACAGGATGAGAAGAGAGGTGAGGAGAACAGGAGGAGAGAGGAGAACAGGAGGAGAACAGGAGGAGAGGAGAGGGGAGAACAGGAGAGGAGAACAGGAGGAGAGGAGAGGGAAGAGGAGAAGAGGAGAGGAGAGAAGGAGAAGAGGAGAGGAGAGAAGAAGAGGAGGAGAGGAGAAGAGGAGAAGAGGAGGAGAGGAGGAGAAGAGGAGAAGAGGAGAGGGGAGAAAAGGAGAACAGGAGAGGAGAACAGGAGGAGAGGAGAAGAGAGGGGAGAACAGGAGAAGAGGAGAACAGGAGGAGAGGAGAAGAGGAGAGGAAAGGAGAACAGGAGAGAACAAGAGAGGAGAGGAGAACAGGAGAAGAGAAGAGGAGAACAAGAGAGGAGAGGAGAACAGGAGAAGAGAAGAGGAGAGAACAAGAGAGGAGAACAGGAGAAGAGAAGAGGAGCTACTGAAGAGAAGAGCAGAACCTGGTTGTGTGCGCGGGAGGAGGGGAGGCTCTGCAGGCATCTGAGAGCACACAGACTCTCTGCCACCGACGAACAACCCAGCCAGACAGAACGAGGCAAAGAACACTGTGTGAGAGAGAGAGAGAGAGTGGGGAGAGAGGGGGGGGGGGAAGAGGGAGAGAGAGAAAGAGAGAGAGAGAGAGAGGGAAAGAGGGAGAAAGAGAGAGAGAGAGAAAGAGAGAGAGAGGGGGGGATATAGTAGAAGGGAAAATAGAATGGGAATATGCCATAGGAGAGAGAAAGAGAGGCAAAACAGAGAAAAAAGGAGGAACGTATAAATTAATAAAGACCAACAAAAGAAAGTCAGAATGAAAGAAACAGCAAACCAATGGAAGGGGAAAAAAAGACAAAAGAAAAGAATGAACAATGGAAACAATAGGTAGAAGACAAAAAGAATGAACATGTCAATGAACAAAGAACGAACAAATAAGCAAACAAAGGAGATAACAAAAGAAAAAGAAAAATGAAAAAGAAAGAAAGAAATAAAGAAAAAGAAAGAAAGAGCATGCAGATAACAAAAGTGAAGTGAGGGGATCGAACAAGTGAAACAGCGTGAACAAGAGAAAAGAGGAGAGTCAGTGAGGAAAGTGAGGGGGGAAAAAACAGTATTAGACCAACACACACACACTGACACACACACACACACACACACACACCATCATGAGTGAGCAGCGCTGAGAAGAGGGAGTGACCTCATAAGCTCCTCCCCTTCTGTGCTCAAAAAATATGACCTAGTTTAGAGTATGGATAAGTGAACAAACATTAAACACTCAAGACATGCATGCACTAGAGTGTGTATTCCTGCACGCCAAATGTAAAGATAATCAATTTTTATCATTGTTTTCAATTAAATGTATACATTAATTATTATTACACTTTCAAAGTTTGGAATCATTAAAAATGTTTTATGAAAGATGCTCACCATGGCAGCATTTATTTGATCAAAATGATAATATTATTACAATCTAAAATTACTTTTCTATTTGAATATATTTTAAAATGGAATTTATACCAGCCATGATCTTTCAGAAATAAGTAATTTATTTATTACTTATTAATATTATATTATGTTGATAATTATTAATATAATATGGGCAATTCCGTGTCAAATCAATCAAATTTCAGAAACTTCCCCCTTTGTCAAAATGACAAATTTCACCTGAGATTTGGTGCCGACTTACAGGGGGTAAAAATGACTTTAAAAAGTTGGCAGCATCAGTATTTTTCCTTTAATTAGTCAAATCTGTTGACTTTAGCTATCTTTGTTGCATTATATGCCAACGGTGACAGTTCAAAGATGGGAAAAAACCTTTTTGTGGTTTTTTTTTGCCCGCAGTTTGCATGCATGCAACTCAAGAAGTATTAAAGATCTCTTAACATACTATTCTTTTGGTATCTTAATTTTTAAGGCCCAATATGGTTCATTTCCAGAGTTATGGGGATTTCAATGTGGCTCCATGAGTAAATTGCACATCTTTTCAGTGGTCAAAATCCAAACGTGGGTCACTTCGCATACAGTTGATACTTTCTTCTTTCAAAGAGGAATATCGAAAGGACAAATAATGTTGAAACCAGAAATGCATCTCGGTTTTTTTCTATCGACACAATTGCATAGAACAAACCAGTCTGAGTGCCATAAAGTGTCTTTTTCCAAAGTTTGCGTGGCCGTAACTCTAAAAGTATTAAAGATATCTCAATAGCCTTCTAGATTCTCAAACTTTTCTTTTGTAATCTTCATTTTTAAGGCCCTATATGGTTCAGTCCCATATATATGGGGACCCAAATGCAACTCCATGTCCAAATTGTATCCATTTTAAATGGTCAAAAAACAAACGAAGTCACTTTTCAAACAGCTGGTTATAGTTATTGTGTTTAAAGAAGAATGCCTGAAGAACAAATAATACTGAGACTACAAATGTATCTTGTTTCCCTCTATTAAAACAACTGCATATACAACATACCACATTGTATTTGTTTGTTGTTTTTTGCCGGGGAGGTGGAGTTGACCAATATATTAATAATTCATATTATTTCAATTTATAAAAGAATATAAATCAAGCTAATTAGATAAAATTGGTTATTTAAACCTTAAATTGAAGTGAGTCAATTTGGGCATTTCATGTCTTACCATCTCTGATCTTACTAGTTCACAAACTAATAATAACCGTTCAGAGATCTGTATCCAAAACCTGTAATAAAAGAATAAACTCTAAATCCCGTTCAAAACAAACCAGGCAGTGTTTCTCCAGGCAGCTGGCCTTGTGGCCTAACAGAGAGGGTGTTGTTAGGCTTAACCTAACATGACCCGAGACGAAGATCAGCATAATCACGACAGGTCTGGAGAGACCGAGCTGGCTAGCCTCTTGTGCATCGTTTAGATTCATCTGTGCAGATGAAGACTTAGGCGGGACAGACATGTAGAAATAGTTTGGGAACTAAATAATGTAAACATTGCTAATCAGTCATTTAGTAGATGTATTATGCGCATGCACAAAATCATACTCACATTAGCATCGTATAGACTGTGTAACATGATGCACATATAGATATTATGTTATATATGAAGTACGTCTATAGAATATATAGACTATAATAGAAATATACTGTACACACAGACTGTATATGATGACATATGGGACAGAAAAGTGGCATTAAAAACATATTGGAAAGTTATTGAAGGGCATATACTGTATGTTGTGAAGGGTTTATTAAGCACAAACAGATTCTGAATATTTGGATTCAGCATGTAGATTGTGATATAACAAGTTGGTTTCATTTGGATAGCGATTTTCACAACTCTGTATGCATGAACCACATGTAAAGACTAATAAATGAAGCATAATATATAAACGGTGTAATGAAGAACATATAGATTTTATCATATATGAAGCTTATAAACACTGCATGTGGCACATAAAGATCATAGACTAGGTGATATATGAAACACATAAAGATTGTTTAATATATGAAGCACATAAGAAATTGTTTAATAAATGAAGCACATTTAGATCATTTAATATATGAAGCACATGGAGATTCTTTAATGTATGAAGCACATAGAGATTATTTCATATAGGCTAGCACATTTAATTATTTCATAGAAGAATCACATTTAGATTGTTTAATAAATTAAGCTTGTATAGACTATATATGTAGCACATATATATTATTTAATATATGAATCATATCATTTAATATATGAAGCTCCTATAGATTACCGGTATGTGATATATGAAGCACATAGGCTATAGATTGTTTAATATACGAGGCGTATATTTGAATATACAAAGTGCTTATCGAATATTTGTGATACAGTAAATAAGGCTCATATAAACTATACGTGATATATAAGCTCATATATATATATTGTTTAATAAATGAAGAGCATATATTGTTTAATATATGAAGCCCATATAGATTATTTAATACATGAAGCCCATATAGCCAGTGTGATATATGAAGCTCATATGTAATACATGAGGCGCATATAGATTGTTCATTACTTGAAGCTCAAGGCAAGTCACTTTTATTTATATAGCGCTTTACACAATACAGATTGTTCCAAAGCAGTTTTACAATAACAGGAAAATTATTCAATGATGCAAACATAGCTTATACAGACTATATAATATGATATATGAAGCGCCTATTGAATGCTTAATATATAAAGATTAATTGTGCAATACATGAACGCCAAACAGACTGTGCTGTGCACAACACATCAAGTGCATATGTGTATGCCATATGAAGCGCATATAGAGATATATGATATATGACGCAGCGGTGCCGCAATGACTCTCCGATCCTCCAAACGCTTCCTCGACATTCATACGCGATGTAACGTTACTCGTCAAATCGAGAGCGGAAAGTCGGTTTAGTGACAAAACTAAAACAAACCATTATATCGCAACATGATAACAGTCGAATGTTTTATATCGATTCGGGCCGCTGTTGTGTTTTTGTCCTCCTCCCTCTCTAGCCCGCGTGATACTGCATTATAATAAAAACAAACACCACACCAGCAGCACGAGTATCATATATTCAGACAGTGTCTTATTTGTTGGTCCTCACGTACCATCAGCTCCAGAGTTTTGTCCTCCATGTCCGGATCCATATTATTATTGTTGTTCTGGTTGAATCCAACCGTGAAAATGGAAACCCGTCCGTGAACCCGAGTGAAGTGAGAAACAACATTAGCCTACATTACATGGAGACTCAAGGGAATTAGAGCAGAATAAGAGTCCTACTCCACAGTCCACAGCTTCGCACAAGAGCATTTGTTTTAAATGCATTCATAAAATATATTATTTTACTTTTTATATATATCTTTTTTTAATATAAATATAATATATACAATATAAATATATACTATTTTTCTGTTTTGATTTGCTGTTTGCTTGCAATATATGTGTGTGTGTGTGTGTGTGTACTATATATATATATATATATATATATATATATAATTTATTTTATAATATATTTTTTTCCAAACGGAGATGAGAAATTTTGTGGTGAAGCATGCTTTCAGGTGATTGGCATCTTCTGTTTTGGGTCTTTCCCCATCAGTAGAGAGAGTGAGCAAAACAAACAAACTAATCAAAACGCGTACATTTTTTAAATACTTGTGATCAGACTATAATTACTTTTTTATAATTTCATGTTACTCTGGCAGTAAATTATTCATAATTAATTGATTCTCCTTATTACTTTTTTATCTTTTAATTTTTCCTTTCTAAAAATCGACTGTTTATCTATGTTCAGGTCTTCCAGGTTTGTGGAATTGCACACAGACCAGCCATTAAAAAAAAAAAAAAAAAAAAAATTAAAACACGAGACCGACACAGCTTGATCACTGGATTTACAGAAATCATTTAGAATTCAAAAGAATCATGTAGAATTCGAAAAGCAGCCAAACATTTAAACATTTTCATCTATAAAATGTCAATTTATAATGTGAAAAATATGCATAAAATATTAATATTCTTTCTATTATTTTTTCTTAACACTATATTATGATAATATTAGATGTATTTATTTAATAACTTTCATTTTTAAAAAAAAAATTTTTTATTCCTTGAAATAAAATGATCTTTTTTTTTCTCCCCCCACGGAAACTCACTTCTCTTCAATGCTATTTTACTAGTGCCAGGCCCATGTATTGGTATTACAATCGGCCCTTTGCCACCACTCATATAAATAACAGCATCAACATAGGCTATTTTAACCCATACTGGTCAACTGCCAATAGTAATTGTATTTCTTAGCTGATGTAATAATAATAATGAGAAAAGTCTTTGCAGTCCGGGACAGAAAAATAATTCTGATTTTTCCATTATTCATAAAACGTAATAATCTAGAAGCACAAGGTGAGATTTCAGAGAATAATTGAATATAGAGAGCACTCTTAAGTAAAACAGGACACACAGAGAAGTTTCAGCATTTTCAAATTTATTTTGTTTCTCCCCCATTCCTTACATAAACCCATGTAAAAAATACCACACTGTCATAAAATACAGCAGCAGCAATTGCCAATAAAAAAAACTCAAAAGAAGAGAACTAGTGGTGGATTTAGGGTGGAAAAAGATGGGGGGGAGAACAGAAAACAGAGGATAAAAAGAAAAAGAAACATTTCAAAATGAGTCCAAACAGTCTGAAAGATATTTTTACGAATTTAATTCAAACGGGAAGAGAATAAACAAAATGAGTCCTGTCCAATCAGAATGCTCTAAGGCGGGGCTTCATGAATTTTGTTCATGAATGGCTCTGTCGTTCACTTGATTGACAGACGACACACTTCTCTTCTGAAACTGTCTGTTTTTTTGTTTTTTTTAGTATTGAGTGCACATGTTTTCGGTAAGAAAGAGACATTTTTCTTTCTATAATTCCTCAAACCTGCACTTATTTCTCTCTAACTTGGTCTCGACTACCTAGTAGTCATCCAAGTCAAAAAACTCATCTTCTTCTCCTTGGTAATCCAACCCCTGGAAATCCACTCGGTACCGCAAAATACCTGAGAGAGCAAGACATTTTGTTTAAAAAAAAACTTCTATATCAACACCTGACATGATTATATATAAATCACCAAAAACCAGAAACAAATGAAATAAATCCAGATGTAGTGTCACCTCCGATTCCTCCGAAACCCTTGACGAACTGCGACCCCTCCTGACTTTTATCAGTCACGATCTCCAGAGTGGCTCCAAACTTCTTATAGCTGTTGGCGAACCACTCCAGCAGCGGCATGACCTCGATGAGCTCGTGTTCCTGACCCGTCTGAATCACAAACACAAATCAAACAAATGATCAGTGGCACAGGAAACATTATACCTGTCCATCCACTGTTAGAAATGAATGGGCCGTCAACTGTGTAACAGTAGCTGCGTTTACATGGACCCTTATAATCGGATTGACGGACTACAAAACCTTCATGTAAACGCCTTAATCGATCTGATTGAGCTCGATCCGATTGGAATTTCGATCGGATTGAAAGGTGTGGTTTATTCCTTTTGTAATCCGATCGAGAGAACATGTAAACACTTGATCGGATTGAAAACCGAAATTAAAAGGATTGCGCATGTGCAGTGACGTTAAAATAGCTTAATGACGTTTGACGTACGGAACGAGCTGTTCTTCCTGTTGAATAAAGTGTCATCTAAATGAGCGTCCCGTTATTCTAAAATTCTCATTTCACTCAGCGTGTGTGAAGTGGAGCAGGACAACGTCACCAGTCCTTGTTTCAGACTCTCATCCACAGACGTCTGGGTTTTACGTCGTGATAAATATAAGCAGCGGCAAAATGGTTCTTATGCTCATTGTCTCCAAATCATGACCGGAGACGGATAAATATTAAGTCTGCCGTTTAAAACAAATACAGAAACAATAGAGGAGAATAGTTATGCGCGAACAGCGGCAGTATTCGTGCAGTGTGCGCATGTCAAAAAAACTGTCATTTGAAGTTTGTGACATAAACGCGTACATCAACCCGATTACTTTATTTATCGTTCATGTAAACACCGTGTTCGGATTCATCAGTCAGATTGATTTCATTCCGTTTGAACCAAAAGGTGTCCATGTAAACGTAGCTAGTGTTAGGGTGGTTAATCGCGACCTTTAACACACACACACACACACACACACACACACACACACACACACACACACACACACACACACACACACACACACACACACACACACACACACACACACACACACACACACACACACACCTCTTTGTCTATGAAGTGGGACTTGTCCTTCTCTTGTTCAGGGGTCAAATAAATGACTTTCTCGTCTGAAACACAACAGTGTGGAGACATTACAGAAAACACTTCCGCTTGACACAATCTGTTGAAGCAACAACCTGCAGTAAAAAAGACTGAATGCAAGTTTAAAACTCGTGTTTACACCGAACACACTTCAAAACAGTTATACGGGACAAGAGGAAACAGTGAATATAGTTCTTTACAATAACGTCTGATTGTATAACATTAGTTAATGCATTAACTAACAATGAGCAATACATTTGTTACAGTATTTATTTATCTTTGTCAACATAATACACAATATACTTACTCATTGTTAGTTTGTGTCTATTAAATAATATTAACAGAATCATTTTAATAATGTATTATTAAATATTGAAATTAACATTAACTAAGATTAATTAATGCTTTAAAGATATTTTGCATTATTAGTTCATGATAAATTGTACAGTTATCTAATATGAACAAATGAAATCTTATTGTAAAAAAACTGCCATTATGTTAAAAAAAATCAGCAATTTCACATTTTAATTTAGTTAACTTTATGCTTTATAGTATGTACAACTGAAACAAATGAACCCTTTAGGCGCCAGAGTTTTTTTCCTAAAACGTTCGATCTTGACATCTTAATTTCAAAAGGCTGTATCTTAAAAGTGATAAAAGATAGAGACTTTCTGGAAATTAGAGAAATATTAAGGATGACCCAAAGTTTATGTAGGGATTACATTTTCCTATCTAATTTGCATATTATGACATCATATGGTGGCGGCCACCTTGGATTATAGAATTTTCAAGAAAAGTCACGTTTAAATGATAAAATGCAGAACTTCTTTCCCCCCCAAAATGTCCCTCACCTTCTGTATGCTTTATTGCACAATACTGAATGCTCAGGTAAATAGTAAGTAGTGAACAAATCAAAACCAGTGTAAATCATTACTAATGAATGGTAGAAACTAGTGTTGTCAAAAATATCGATATTTCGATAAATATCGATACTGAAATATCTGAACGGTACCAATACTAATTTCCCGAAGTATCGATACACCAATACTAGCCGAGCAGTCACTTTCACTTCTCTCCAAAGGCGCGTTGACAAACACCACACGTGACGCACTCGTCTCATTCGCTCTGGTTAAATAGCAAAAGTGAATGGAAAGATGGCGAGTGCGGCGTCCCCGCGACCGGCTTTGGTTGATTGATAAAGAACACCGCGAGCGGGCATGTCGTAGTCGGAGAATGGCGTGGACAGGACACGCGCTACACACCGCGAGCGGGCATGTCGGAGAATAGCGCGGACACGCGCTTCACACTGCGAGCGGGCTGCGGGCACCCAAAAGATTGTTTGACTATCAATATCCCTCTCATCACTCATTTTGTAAAATTATTTTATAGATGAAAACATTTAAGGAATTGGCTCCAGGGGTACCATTTAGCAAGCATATGCTCAGCATCAGGGGTGTTTGTTTTTTGGACAGACCTGCACCACTGCTAAAAACATCCTAAAACACTGTAACTCTTCTCATTTTAACTTTTCTGAAACATTAACCAAGATGGCCTAGTATTGTTGTTGATATGAGTCTGTGTTTCGTTTTTTCACTGTAATTCTTAAAGTTAACATAATCTGACTGAGGAATCGTAGACAAGTAAATATTGTAACTGTGGTCAGATGTAAATTAACTTGTGTCTGTTTAACTTTATTCAAAAATTATTATTTAATTCTGCAATTTGCCTTCATTAGCGATTATCATCAATTTGATTACACATATACTAATTAAACTAAACTGAGCTAGACAATGGCATCTCTGAATTCAATAATGAAATGCCTTTAACTGAAAATTGAATGTTTAACCTTATTATTATACATTACTGACACTCTATCCTCCAATTTGATACAGTTAAGTGCTTCGACACAATCTGTATTATTAAAAGCAATATATAAATAAAGGTAACTTGACTAGATGCTGATCCAGTGAGCATTGTTTCCGCGTGTGATGCACACACGTTTGCGTTTAAATCTGTTCATCAAATTAAGTTAATGTATTAACCAGCATTTATGACCGATGACCAATGCATTTGTTACAGTATATTTTAATCTTTGATAACAGTAGGTAATAAAAACACAACGGATCATGTTAGCTCTGGTCCAAGGAAAAAATATTAACAGATAGAACTCAGGACATTTTTGTTCATGTAAAATATACCTCATTGTCATGTTCTAGACTTGTAATATTTAGCTTTAAATAAAAAAAAGACCCCCTTAATATTGTGGCAATTTTTTTCTCTGTGGTATCGAAAATGGTATCGAATATCGATATTTTTCAAGGTATCGTATCGAAGTTAGAAATTCTAGTATCGTGACAACACTAGTAGAAACAAACCATATGCATGTAGCGGTTTGCCTTTTGCTGTAGAGATTTTCCATTTACTACATAGAGTAGGCACTCTGATTCATATGCTTATATATTATTCATATGCTTGTGATAGACTATGCATAATAGCCCCTCTGCCCGGAGTCACACCGACTCTGCTCCTGCTACGAGCAGCGCGGCCAGATCTGCCTCACGCGCGCGCCGAGTGTGCACAGCTCGGACTACTGTCATTGTGACTCCCCACCCTGCCTCCACGTTGCCCCCTAACTGTCCTATGAATACTTCGACCTCGTCTAACATACCCAGTGGCATTAGGCAAAGTCTCCACCACAATACTGTCGCTGCGATTGCGGAGAGGCACACGGTCAGAAGACAAATCTACGTGGCTAGCGCGGTAAAAAATCTCCAGCCTCATTCCCCACAACACTAACACGCCTGCTAACTTCGCGATGAACACTCCGACCCCGGGAAACATTGTTCCACCGGCAAAGGATTCACCGTTTGTGCTTTGTGTAGGGCTATACTTTCACTTTCAGAATCACCGTCATCTTCTGAATGCAGATATTCCCCTTCAGAATCAGGGTCCACGATAAGACCCAACACTTGCGGCTAAGCTTTATTGATGCCATTAGATAATAATAATAATAATAATCTAATGCAAATACTCGCTGACATTGACAATATTGCTCTGATAAAATGGCTCACTCGCACACTAGCTCCGCTTTTGTTTACACTGATTCAATGCGCTCTAGCTCGAAGATTTTGTATAGAACCATGACGTTTTTTTGAGTCAGGGATGAAGTATGACATGTCTGCCATCTAGTAGAGGGGAGGTCGAACGAAATTTGACACACTATTTGACAAAATCGGTCGTTTTATTCAGTGCCGCATCTTGTTGAGTAAACTCGACCGTGGCGCCATAAGGGTTAATAAAATCTATATAGACATTTAAAAAAATGATAAACAAAAAAAAACAATTATAATTAAAATCTATAACAGTATCTCAATGATATTAAAATAACAGTGATATTGTCACATATAACTGTTACATCATCACTGGAAGACTGGACTGACCAATCAGAAAACAGGAACGAATGTGTCCATATTATAATTCCTGAAGTGATTTAAAGCTTATTTGAACTGCTCTACAAGTGCTGACTGACAGGAACATGAAAGGATCTTGAATCTGAGACTATGTGTTCGTAATAAACGTGCGTGTAAGATTCTCGACCAATCCCATGTGTGTGTTCATGTACCGTTCTCCGAGTCCGTGACCTCTGCGCCATGCAATCTCAGGACGTATCTCATAGTCTCCAAATTTTCATAGACAATGAGAATTTCAACGGCTCCCATTTCTAGCGCCTTCAGTGTGTCCTCCACGCCAAAGCAATACTTCCCTGTGTCCTGACTGATCTCGTCGAAGTATCGCCCTGAGACAGACAGACAGCGCCACCATTAATGCTTTCAAATACACTTAGGGTAACACACTTGTGAAACATTTCCTTTAGTTTTTCATAAGCTTCATCCTACATTGTCTTTTAAAATGTCTAAAGGAAACAGGGTAGTAGAAGAGTTGAATTTGCCAGAGAGGAATTAGAAGATCTGGTGTACATCATATGAAGAACCCGGGTTCTTATTAACTAAAACTAGTAAAACATTTTTGTTAATTGAAAACAAAGTGTAAATAAAATACAAAAATTAGATGAAAACCATAATATTAGATTAATACAAAATTATTATTTTCTTGAAATATTATTTTATTATAATATGTTTAAAGAAATGCAATAAAAAGATTATTGTGCTGAAACTAGTCAAATTTGT
The DNA here is from genome assembly GCF_051911475.1 of Siphateles boraxobius. Classification (NCBI taxonomy): domain Eukaryota; kingdom Metazoa; phylum Chordata; class Actinopteri; order Cypriniformes; family Leuciscidae; genus Siphateles; species Siphateles boraxobius. The sequence goes on from NW_027508919.1 coordinate 1,739,481, forward strand.
GTAATTAATCTGTTGTGAATAATGTTCTTAGTCTTTACTTCCTGTGACGGGCAGCCAAGAAAGTTTACATTGAATTAATCGGCAACTCGTTTATTGTGTTACAAAACATGCAAATAATAACCAGGGTGAAAAAGCATAATGCAGAACTTTTAATTATAAACAAGCCTTTAATACACCAGGACTCTTATTTTGAAATGACACTTCTTGACTTTGAGCAGTGCACACATTTAACAAATTCAATCGTCACCTTTTGAAGTTTAATATTCATATTAGGCTGTATCACGATTCCCAAATTTGAGATCTTTTGATAGGATAATTTAGAATTATTCCATTTAAAACATTTAAGTGGCCTTTTTATGGCCTTAAATTTTATAAAACTAAATGTAACAATTTTTAAAGACCCACGTATGTTTGCACATGCAAAACTACTGTTGCTTGGATTTCAGAATGATTTCTGAATGCAGAACTAGACTGTGGTCTTGTTGCAGACTTTATTGATACAGGATTGTATGTTTATGAGAATCGATATTTACCTATCAACTTTTTCTCCTGTATGAATTTGACGTTGGACAGGACTTCAGCGGAGAGCTCAATGGCCTGATTGAAGCCGTTTTCTCCTCCGTAAGAGATGTCGACCAGCTTCAACACTTTCGCTTGCAACCTCTGCAACCAATCATAGACAACCAACTGACGTTAGAGAGAGCCAATCACAAAAAACCTGCAATTTGTTCAGATCCAATGATAAAAAAAACAGCATACTATTGTTTTTTCTGCAATATAATGTAATGTCGATTTACACACTATGTTTTAATTATGCAGTATTCTGAATTCTATTGGAAATTAAGCCATAATAGAGTTTCTACAAGGACTTTTATTCAACGAATCAGAGTCAACAACAGGCAACCGACACACTTTCTTCTTACCGGGTCGAACATGTCCGATTGGCTGAGCTCTGTTTTAAAGTCAGCGGATCCGGCCAGAACCATTCCGGCCACGTTGACTTTATCACTGGACACGAAAAGCTGCACGGCCGTCTCTGCCACTTTCCTCACGTAATTGTGTCTTTTCTCCATCCTTAACCGAGCGAAACGCAGCGCGGACTGACCTCCTCTTCCTGACACACAAAGTGGAATATATATGTTTATATATGCACCACTTAAAGGGATAGTTTAGCCATGAAAGTCATTAATCATTCACCCTCAATTTTTTTTCCAAACCTGTAAGACTTTCGTTCATCTTCAGAACACAAATGAAGATTTTATTTTATGAAATCTGACAGATTTCTGTTTTTCTGTGAGAGACTCTGACTGTCAAAACTTTCATAAAGAGATGTTAAAATAAAATCATATGAATTGAGCAGTTTAATTAAAGTCTTCTGAGGAGATACAATAACTTTATATAATGAATAAATTTAATTAAGGCTTTTGTTCACAAATAAACATTGAGCAGCGAACAATGTTTACATCATTCAAATTTGGTCACGGAATCTCAAGCAAGAGAACCAATGAGTTTCATTCTCGTGTCACACAACAATTTATATGATTTTATTTTATATCTCTTTATGAACATTTTGAAGTGTCTTTTGAGTGAATAAATCGTCAATAGAAGGACAGAAATCTCTCAGATTTCATTAAAAAGATCTTCATTTGTGTTTCGAAGATGAACGAAAGTCTTACATGTTTGAATGAAATCACATAAGAGTGAGTAAATGATAAACTAACTTTCACTTTTGGATGAAATGTGCCTTGAAGTTTAACAAACTAGTGAAACGTTTACTTTAGTGTCTCAGTGTGAGAACTGGTCATCTTCATTCTATTCTTCAAAAAAAATGTAAGACCTGAACAAATACAATTAATACTATATGTCCATATAGAACATAACACCAGACAACCTCAAAATAAATCATGCATCTCTTTTACTCAAACTTTTACAGTATGTAATAACATATCTATACATAAGAATAAAAGGTTGATCGATATTGGATTTTGCCGATAAAATAATGTTGCGTTTAAGGAAAGCCAATAAAAAGCTTATTGTGCTGATATAAGCAAAATCTGTATATTGAATGTGTTAAATAACATTCAAGAGCAGAAGACCAGAGAAACATGAGAAAAGATTACACTGTTACTGGACAATATGGCTAAAAAAAGAAGTTTTAATAATTATGCATTTATTCTAAAATTAAAAGGGAAATAATTTGAAACAAACAAGTTTTAAAATGTGTTATGCAAAAAGTAAAATAAATGCAGTCAAATCTTGTTCCGAAAAATCACGCACATTTTCCATAAAAAAAAAAACACATAAAAGAAAAATAGGAAATCATTTAGATTTATATACAGCAATTAACTTGTAACTCTAATAGTCAGCGATATTTTCCAACAGGCATTTTTACGGAAACATTTTCTAAAATAAAAATGAGTGATAATGCAAATGAATCATCTTTATCAGTTCGAACACTGATTTATCTGCTGATGTTTAAATGAGAGACGCTATTAAAATGTCTATGATCTTGTAGTCATGGGTCTCGAGACGACGAGAACGGATCATGAAACTATCTTTAGGAACTTAATGGCTAAATAAATACAAAGTGCATCAAAACCATCTTGATTTTATATTGGCGAATCTTACATATAATGTGAATATAGTCCTAGAAAACAAAAACATCAAGGTTAAGTGTCTAGGCATGATTACCGTGTTTTTTAGGAAGGTCCACAGTAAACTTGTGCAGCACGTCTCTGGTGTTTCCCTGTAGAGTGCCGAACAGAGCTCCACTACCATCAATGACTATGAACCCAAACTTACTGTCATCCGACAATAATGCCGTCAGAGCCTAGAGAAAGACAAGATTATACAGCGTCTGGAACACGATGAGCTTTATGAAACGCTTCATTTGGATTGGGATTTACCTCCGTGTGGAACTTGTTGTCACAGAGGTACAGGGAGGTGTTGATGGGTTTGAACGGCTCAAAGTCGATGTTCACTTTCTTCTCTTTGCCTTCATCCGTCACTATGGTGCCGCAGTAAACCACCAGACCATTATGGGGCACTGCAGGAGACAAGAGACGCCAAACACACCGAAACCATCAATACCGGATGAATATGTCATGCGTGTTATGCTGTCTGACATTGGCTGGACTCTGGCTGGGGTTGGTGAAGAAAATTTCAGCAAAAATGACATGAAATGGCTTTCACGACCTATTTTTTTTCTGTGCAGACACACATTTCTGGGTGAACCAGAATTTTCAATGAGATAAAAAAAAAACATGAATTGATCGTATTTTTCTCAAATCTATCATTATTTGCCATTTGCTGCCATAGACTTTAAAGCATTAACTGTCTGACATTAAACTGCTGTGTTAACTATTGGACATAGAATTTTTTCCCAAAACACTGAAACCGCAAATAAAGTTTTCATTTGGCTGAAAATCGAAAAATACAAATGTATTTAATAATCAACTCTAAGCAAAAACAGATTTGTATATAAACATTTTAATTGTACGTAAGGAAGTTTTTATGTCAACTTCTTAATTATATAATTATGTTTCTACTCCAATTCGTTTTAAACGGAACACTTGTTTTAATGACTGATTTATTCAAGCAATTGACTGGTTAAGTTAAAATATATAATGAATAGATATATTAATAGTGCATATATTAAGCAAAATGCTCCTTTCTAGAATTAGTTTTTCGGCCTGTTGAATTTCTGGCTGAATATTTTTGGTCAACTAAATTTCAGTGCATCACTAACCGGCAAGATTTCATAAAGACAACATGAACAGTAACAGAAAATAATGACTGAATTGCCAATTGATTAATGTTAATTTCCCATCTACAGCATATGCCCTAAAAAAAGCTACATTTTAAATAAACATCACTAAAGCCGAACTAACGATCAAATACTTCAGATCTTAGCCTAGAATCAGAGGAATCTAAGGATTTTCAAAATTTGCCTCAGACGGCCAAAATCGTACAGTGTGAACCCAGCTATTTTTTGCTTTGTAATGACATGCACAGATGAATTGTGCACAATAAGATCATGAATGTGCATTCTAAAAATTATTTTGAAGGGTCAAGTTGACATTACATCCCATCTTATGATCAAAACAAACCTTTTAACCATTAACACTATTATAGCTAGCAGAGCCTCTAACAAAACTGCACCAATTTTTCCATCATAAATATGTCAAGTATGCACTTAGCACTAAGTTTTCTTAGAAAGCACAATGTTAGGGTTTCATACACAATTTGAGTCTATCAAACCTGTTCTCATATCATCAACTCAATAACTCTCTCAGTGATACGCGAGCGGTCAGAACAACACAGGATTTTGTCTCAAATGTACTCTTTAAAAATGCAGGCGTTTGACTGTGATTAAAAAGAACACACTCTCTCAGACACTCATTCACACACACACACACTCATTCACACTCATTCACACACACACACACACACACACACACACACACACACACACACACACACACACACACACACACACACACACACACACACACACACACACACACACACACACACACACACACACACACACACACACACACACACACACACACACACTCACACACTATCTTTATGGGGACTCTCCGTAGACGTAATGGTTTTTATTCTGTCCAAAATGTATATTCTGTTACACTAAACCTACCCATCACACAAAACATTCTGCATTTTTACATTTAAAAAAAAAAAAACTCATTCGGATTATAAGCTTGAGTAAAGATGACAGTTACTGGTCAATATGGCTAAAAAAGAAGTTTTGATAATTATGCATTTATTCTGAAATTAAAAGGGAAATAATTTGAAATAAACAAGATTTAAAATGTGTTATGCAAAAAGTAAAATAAATGCAGTCAAATCTTGTTCCGAAAAACCACACACATTTTCCTCTAAATAAACGCATAAAAGAAAAATATGAAATCATTTAGATTTATATATAGCAATTAACTTGTAACTCTAATAGTCAGCGATATTTTCCTACAGGCATTTTTACGGAAACATTTTCTAAAATAAAAATGAGTGATAACGCAAATGATTCATTGAGTCAGAGTTTGAAAATGAATCATCTTTATCAGTTCGAACACTGATTTATCTGCTGATGTTTAAATGAGAGACGCTATTAAAATGTCTATGATCTTGTAGACATGGGTCTCGAGACGACGAGAACGGATCATGAAACTATCTTTAGGAACTTAATGGCTTAAGTGCATTAAAATCATCTTGAATAAATGTCTTTGTGGGGAATTTCCATAGACGGAATGGTTTTTATACTGTCCAAACTGTATATTCTGTCCCTTTACACCAGTGTTACTCATTGCGCGGCTCGCCAAGCTTTCATTTGTGGCTCGCATGGCGGTAAATAATACAGTGATATGATCAAGCAGTCACTACAGATATTTCATAAAAATATTTAAAAAGAAGCATGACTATAACATAACCCATTAAAAACTCAAAGTGTCAGCTCTATTTTCAAATAATTTTGATCGGATTGAAAGGGGTGGTTTATCGAGAGAACATGTTCACTTGATCGATTGAAAACCGAAACTGAAAGGACGCCGTCCGTCGCGCTGTTCTTCTGATGAATAAAGTGTCGTATAAACGAGTGTCACGTCGTTCTATAATTCTCCTTTCACTCAGTATCTGTGAAGTCAAGCAGGACAACGGCTCACCAGTCCTTGTTTCAGATTCTCATCCACAGACGACTGATTTTGGGCATTTTTACTGCGTGATCAATACAAACAGCACGGCATAACGGTTCATAATAGTCTCCAAATTATGACCAGAATTTGATATTAAGTCTGCGGTTTAAAACAAATAAAGAACCAATGTAGGAAAATGGTTATTACGCGACAACAGCGGGAAACTTTGTATATTTGTGCAGTGTGCGAATGTCAAAAAACCTATTCCCAATTTGAATCTTTTGACTTATAAACGTGCACATCACCCCTATCATGCATCATATCACGATGTTAAGCATTCATGTAAACTACAATACATTCAGATTAATCAATCACAATGAATTCAGACCGATTGAAAAAAAGTTGTGCATGTAAACATATCCAGTCCCTGCGGAGTTGCCAGTTATGGCGGTATTTCCAGCTCTTAACGCCGCATGTGCTCTTGGATGATTAGATACATGAGGGGCTAATGTAGAAAAAAATTACTTAATGTCATTCTGGGATGAATCTATTCTGGAAATCCTGCTTTTTTTGTCATTAAGGGAAATCATCTAGTCTCAGTTACAAATTTGACTGGTAAATCATTAAAAAAAATGTTTTCTATTGCATTGCATATTGAATGTTCAGGGGTGACATATTAATAAACAGACATGGTATTTATGATTGGATGTAACTTTTTATACTTTCCTGTAAAAATGGCTCTCCTACTGACTTTGTCCTATCAGTGCGGCTCTCATGAAAAAAATAGTGAAGACCACTGCTTTACACTAAACCTTCCCATAACATAAAACTTTCTCCATTTTTACATTTTCAAAAAAAAACTCATTCTGTATGATTTATAAGCTTGTGTAGCCGCAGTTGGTGACACGAGTCCCCATGAGTCTGTGTGCATTCAGGTTTAAGTCCCCACCGGGATAGAGAAACATGTACACACACACACACACACACACACACACACTCAAACACACCTTTGTTATAGAGTTTGAGTCTCTGCTGGACTGAGGTAATGGCTCCCAATACTGACAGTCGGTTCACTCGACTCTTGATGTTTGACGCGGTCCCGAACTCATCCGCCAACATCTTGGACACCCTGGAGATCTGATCTTTAGGAGGAATGATGAGCGAGATCATGCTGGTCCCATTACTGACAGAGAGAAACACACACGGCCATGTTATTCAGCTCAAAACAACCGTCAAACTGACATATCACGGTCAATTCAATCATTTACAGAGAGAACAGTGTCTTAATTCCAAGATCTAGTGAGCCGTGAGAGGTTTACTCTTGAGAGGCAGCATTTTAACCCGTTTAATGCCCTTTTTAAACTACAAATGGTTGTAGTTCATGAATGCCTTGGAATACAGACCTAAAGTCTCTTATAAAAGAAGACACTCAGCAGGTTATTGCAGAAGTGAAAGCAGCTTCAAATAATGGAAAGTTATAGAAGTTTAATTTAACTGTAAAGCAATGAACTGAACAAAACATTTATTTTATGCCAAATCTGTATTTCACAAAATAATGTGCTATAATATCAGACCAAGTTGTGTTCCAAATTTGAAATTGATATCACAAAATGTAATCCTGCTAAGTGGTTTAAAGTGGTTTCAATGGTAACACACAATATCCAATTTGAAAACATTTTTTCAAAGTCGTTTAAGCTTTTAAATTATGCCTAATTTATGATGATTACTAAAATATTTGATAGGGAAAAAGGGAATAAATAAACCCGCCAGCAGGACACAGAGTTACAGGCAATGGAAGAATCTTAACTGAAAATTAACCTCATAAGTGGCTGATCTGGATCACTACATAATCAGCAATACTTAATATGCATTAACGCAAAAGAGACTCTCAATTTGAATATTTCAGAGTGTCAGATTCCACCCTCTGAAATGAGGCCTGTAATAAACTCTTATATTAATTACAAGTGTCAGATTGACTTGGATGAATGCTACAGAAATAAGTTATATGAAATAAATCCTGACTGCATTTTAGAATTTTGTCTTGCATTAATGTTAAATGTCTTATATATATCGTTTTTTTTGTTAACTGTATGACTTTTGTTATTTTCGGTTTGCTCCCATGAAAACAGTTTGACATTATAAATAACATAACAGCACATATCACACAGAAATATCGTTTTTTTAATCATTACATTTCTGTATTAAGTGTAACATTTTTCAGTTTGTTTGCTATCTTGGATGGATTTTTCCATCACGATGCATTCTGGGATTGCCGTCTCTGAATGTTATGGATCAGCTTTTGTGAGTCAAAGAGTGTTAGAGACACAAAGAGGTCAAAGGCCTCAGTACTGTCAGCTGACAAAAGTGGCATTTCTAGATTTCTCTTACGCAAACACACATACATACACACACACACACACACACACAGCTGCTAAAACAGAGACTGACTTCAAACATTCAGTTTATACAGTCCACACTGAGATCTGAGGTGGAATCAGGGTCAAAACACAGAGAGAGCAGAACACACTTCAGTTTATTTACACACAAACACGTGGCATGAAGGTCAGCGGCACTCACGCATGGAAAACAAAGAGTTTCAGGTTCTGATGTGGGATTCGACAATTCATTTGTGCATGAGAGCATGAATTACTACCATCCTGCACACACACACACAGAGAATTTACCCTTGAATGAAGGTCTGTATTGTTGGGAAGCTCAACTAACTACCTGTCATAATGAAAGCATGAGTGCCAAACGTTCATGCCGATGACGCATTTACACGCTCTGTAACACATGTAGTGATTCTTCAAATAGACCAATGTACACAAGCTTCAGCCTTGATACAAAGCTCACAGATGTATTACCTCCATCCTAACACACGCCAGGTGTATGAAGTGTAGAAAACAAGCATTTCCTTCCTCTCCAACTCGATTTTAAAACCCATGCCTGACAGAAGGTCGGTTGTAGGATCAAATCCAGCACAAGCTGATCATGAACAATAACAGTTGTGTCCTTGAATAAGTCTCCTATCTGAACTTATAATGAGTGCACTGTTTAATGAGTAATTATGGTTATTAGGAGGTCCTAACTAAACACACCTGTTTGAAACTCCCTGAGATTTAAAACTTAAACGCACACAGATCGTATCAGAGAGTCTCATGAGAGCTGCCCGGACCTGCGGCTCGAGGAACTAGTTATTGGCGGTTTTACTACGGCAGGAATCAACATTACTATTGCTCATGCTTGAATGTTAGGGATTAGGATGAAATCTCAATTGAACTATCGGTGTCGGTGTCTGTGTGTGTGTGTGTACCTACTTAAAGGTGCAATGTGTAAAAAATTTGAGTATCTATTAACAGAAATGCAATATGACATCCATAACTATGTGTTCAGTGGTGTATAAAGAACTTACTTAATAAACCGTAATGTTTTTATTACCTTAGAATGAGGCATTTATATCTACATAACCGCGGGAATCCCCTTCTATGAAGGTCGACATATTGTGACGTCATGTTTCTACCGTAGCCGACAGCGAACAAACAGCGTTACAGAGCGCGTTTCGTCACTACCTTGAAAGAGAAGCTGCAGAAAGCTAGAAGCTAGCCATAAACACCGTGAGTAGTGACTTTTCCCTTGTCAGTGGTGTAAAATATGTAGTTGGATTGTTTCATGTAACTTAATTCTTCTCCCTCGCTGTGTTATGGCTTTGCTATGTGGGGATAAATGTGCTGGTTACGTTCGTGAGACAGCTGATTAGTACTCTTGTCATTGACCGTAAAACAGTTACAGGAATCACCAACCCGTCGATCTGGGAAGCATTTTAAGTCGATCGAGTTTCCAAAATCAGAGTAAAAAAGCCTATTGTGTGTAGTAAATGGTGTCTAGGGGATGCGGAGGCGCGCGCGCTGTTACAATCACGTTATTTTTGCCGCACACACCTTTGGGTTCATGCGGACGCGTCCAGTATAAACAAGGCTTAACGCTTTAACCAGCTCAGCCACAGTAACAGCTCATATTAGCCAGCTAAACTTTTACTACCCTGTTAGAAAAAATATATAGTTGCATAGTTTCATGTGGTTCTTCTCCCTCGCTGTATTATGGGTTTTCCATGTGGGGAGAAATGTGCTGGTTACGTTCGTGAGACAATCAACTAATTACTATTATTATATTACGTATTAAGACCCTTGATCCTCACCTGACTATGGCTTTGTAAACTTTATCCATGATGTGGTTTATAATGGACTGTGGTACAGAAACTTGGTTTACACTGGCTATTCTCTGCCGTCTCAGACGACGATGTTTGTCCCGTTTTCGCCACGGTAGCTTCTTCGAAAGGGAGGGGTGAGCGGTGCGCTGAGCCCTTAGTGTAAACTAGCAACCGACCCGCTAGATGTCGCTAAAAGTCACACACTGCACCTTTAACTATATTTTGGAGCAAATTTGTACTTAGAAATGACCAAAACCTAAAAAAATCCCCCAAAACCTCCATTTTGGGACGTCCTCATTTGTAAATCTGGTATAAAGATAAATGTAAAACTGCAATAAAACTGTAAAACCATTACATCTATGGAATGTCCCCATTTGGATAGTTAAGTAAACGTGTGTGTGTGTGTGTGTTTGTGTGTTGTTCTGCAGCAGCGTTTGTGCTTCAGACATGAATGACATATACATATATATATATACACACATATATATATATATATATATATATATAGCTGTACCAATCAAAATTTTGGAAACATTACTATTTTTAATGTTTTGAAAGTAGTCTCTTATGCTCATTAAGCGTGTACTTGATCAAAAATTAATAAAAACTGTTAATATTGTGAAATAGTATTACAATTTAAAATAACTTTCTATTTTAATATACTTTAAAATATAATGTATCGCCATGACGCAAAGCTGAATTTTCAGCATCATTACTCAAGTATTTAATGTCACATGATCCTTCAGAAATCATTCTAATGTTGATTTGATATTCAATTATTATAAATGCTAAACAGTTGTGCTGCTTAATATTTTTTTGGAACCTGTGATACTTTTTCTAGATTCTTTGATGAATAAAAAGTTAAAAAAGAAAACCATTTATTCAAAGTAGAAATCTTTTTTAACAATATGAATCTTTACTATCATTTTTTTTTAGCAATTTAACATGTCCTTGCTGAATAAAAGTATTAATATATTTTTTTAAAAGAACAAACGGTAGTGTATTTTGTTACAGAAGATTTCTATTTTAAATAAATGCTGTTCTTTTTTAACTTTTTATTTATCAAAGACACGAAAATGCATATATACACACACACACATATAAATATATACACACATATATACAGTAGTCAACATTTGAAGTGGGTCAAAAAAGTTCATCAAAGTTGTCCTAAGACAAGAACGGGTATTGTTCAAAATGCATGTATAACTTTGATAAAAGGTTTTGATCCACTTCAAATGTTGACTACTGTATATATGAAGTGGATTATATATGCAATCATATGGTTGCAGGTAATGAATGATCCATTGTGGTGGTTTGAATCTACAGCCTTTCAGTTGCCATTCCAGATGTAAACCACCGTACTAACTCACATTTAAAACAACTTTAAGACACCTAATCATCCTGTTTATCTCCAAAACACGGTCGAACACACACTTCGACACGAACTCTCACCCTCTCGCCGCTTCCAGACTCTTGATGAGTTTCTTGATCTTCCAGATCTCAACGTTTCTGTCCGCCGCGTTCGGATCATCTGCCATCTTCAGTCCTGCAACAGCGGAAAGAAACTCCCGTTAAAACCGGGACTGACCCGTGTGTGAGTGTGTGTGCGCGCGCGCGCTCGTGCGTCTGTGTGTCCTGCCCGGATGAGTGCGTCCACACGAGCGCCTGATGATCGGTGATTTCGACACCCTCCAAGGACGCACCAACAAAAACTACAACAAAGTACCATGGTATTACTCTGCTTTCCGAACGTGTAACACGGCCGGAGGTGTTATCCTATTGTTTGAAGTACATTTGAGTACTATATAAATACGGTAAACGTCGAAGTACAGCATCAAAGTATTCAATATCATATTTAAACACCCATATAAACCTCTATGTTAGATATCTGATCATTCAAAATACCTGACTCTCTCCCTCCGGTTTCTGTCGGTCGGTCTGTCTGTTCCACACGCGTCACGCCGCCGCCGGTTCCTGCGGATACACGTGGGAGGAGGAGCTTCAGTGGTTCACTTCCTGGTTACCTGCATAGAAACCACTGGGCCCCAAATGATTCTAAATGAGACATACCACAGTTGTTCCAGCAGGGGGCGCTCGGTGGCCCAGAGAACGAATCCTCCATTGAGCCACATTGAAATATTAGATGGTTTGTGTAAGTAGGACGTTAGGAGAATTCTTTCATGAGGGAAAAAAATGAATATCCATTCTTGCATTATATATATAATAATTAGGTAGAGATACTATCCGCGCCGCTCTAAACCCCGCCCACTTTAGTATCACTTTCCATTCTAGCCTCTTATTCTATTTCAACGGTGGAAACAGCGTTTCTTCGTTTTGATTGGCTAAGAGTTGTGATGACGAGTCGGGTCCTCCATCAGGACCCCAAGCGATCCCATTGGCTCAAACTACTTTTATTAGGTACTCTCTTTAACGCCTGTTTACAATTCCTTCAAAATCGTGTTATGATAAATCCTGTTTGAACTACGTTATAATGCACATTAATATCAGTATTAGTTAGCCTGTGTACTAGCATAGCATACACATAATTTGTAATTACATTAAAGATGAGTGTGAATACATGTAATATGTTTAATTACATATTAATAACATGTATTAGAAGGGGTGGATTGGAAATGTAGATGAATGTTTTTATGCCATTTAAAATAAATGATAGGATTAAATAGAACGATACATAGCATGTTATTCTACTCTAACGTAGGCTATATAAAACATGCTATGAATCAAGTGTCCAATAATAATAAAGCATTTATAATAATTATAATAACATAATAATTAGATCCTTACTCTAATTCTACCGTTTCTTGTTGTCATTTGTTTTGTGTTTGGCGATATTGTATGTAAACACAATTATGCCAATAAGGTACTTTAAAATGAACAGTAGTACCACTACCTTTATGTTTTTCGTAGTCATTTTAATTACATAGCCTATTTGCAGAGTGTGAATTACCCCAGCATTATTGGGGGGTACTGCCCCTTCACTTCTTCTATGACCATCATGGTCCACTACCATATCAATCCCCACCGTGATCGCCAAGTGCAACATGTGTTGTGCAACACACATACAGTACAAGGTCTAAACATGCGACAAACTGATAATCAGTAGGCTACAGAATATCTCATTGTTATTATATATCCAGAAAAGAACTGTTTTGATCAACTCCCAAAAGTTAGAAGTTAAGTGCACTGAAATACCATTCTAATTACTAGTAAAAGTAATACCTTTTCAAGAAGCCTATTGCCTATTTCATGAAATATTGATTTGGTTTATTTTTAGATTTCATAAGACCTGGAGGTAAGACCCAACCCTCTCATATACTGTATAAACAGAAACCAATTTTCCATTGTAGTCTATGGTAGTCAGTGTCAAATCAACACAATCTTTAATGTGATTAAGGAGCATACTATGAAAAACCATACTACCACCTGGGGTGGCAAAGGGGTGGCATGAGGTTTCAGGAAGGGGGCCATGGACATTATTCATAATTTAAAATGCTACGGTTTTCATTGAATGTGTTTTGTTCTCTACACTACATTACACGGAGTGGGAGTCAAATCAGAGATGTAACTGGGTTTTTGGATGGTGAGGGTCTTAATTTGTGAATTGTGGACCCTTTCTCTGTGTAATCACTATCAACAGTCTGTGTAGTCTATAATTAAATTGTACTTTGTGAAAAAGCAATTCTTGGGGGTTTGCACCCCAGGAGATAAAAAAAAAAGACCCCTCAAATGATGTCTTCTAGTGAGTTTTGAGGAAATATGAACAGATTTAGTCATTGGACACACACACACACAGTTCGATCGCGCCCGCGACTCTCTCTCTCTCTCTCTCTCTCTCTCTCTCTCTCACACACACACACTCACACACAAACACACAGTTCAATCGCACCCGCGACTCTCTCTCTCTCTCTCTCTCTCTCTCTCTCTCTCTCTCTCTCTCTCTCTCTCTCACACACACACACACACACACAGTTCGATCGCGCCCGCGCCTCTCTCTCTCTCTCTCTCTCTCTCTCTCTCTCTCTCTCTCTCTCTCTCTCTCTCTCTCTCTCTCTCTCTCACACACACACACACAGTTCGATCGCGATCGCGCCCGCGCCTCTCTCTCTCTCTCTCTCTCTCTCTCTCTCTCTCTCTCTCTCTCTCTCTCTCACACACACACACTCACACACACACACAGTTCGATCGCGCCCGCGCCTCTCTCTCTCTCTCACACACACACACACACACACACAGTTCGATCGCGCCCGCGCCTCTCTCTCTCTCTCTCTCTCTCTCACACACACACACACACAGTTCGATCGCGCCCGCGCCTCTCTCTCTCTCTCTCTCTCTCTCTCTCTCTCACACACACACACACACACACAGTTCAATCGCACCCGCGACTCTCTCTCTCTCTCTCTCTCTCTCTCTCTCACACACACACACACAGTTCGATCGCGCCCGCGCCTCTCTCTCTCTCTCTCTCTCTCTCTCTCTCTCACACACACACACACACACACACAGTTCAATCGCACCCGCGACTCTCTCTCTCTCTCTCTCTCTCTCTCTCTCACACACACACACACACAGTTCGATCGCGCCCGCGCCTCTCTCTCTCTCTCTCTCACACACACACACACACAGTTCGATCGCGCCCGCGCCTCTCTCTCTCTCTCTCTCTCTCTCTCTCTCACACACACACACACACACACAGTTCAATCGCACCCGCGACTCTCTCTCTCTCTCTCTCTCTCTCTCTCTCTCACACACACACACACACAGTTCGATCGCGCCCGCGCCTCTCTCTCTCTCACACACACACACACACACACACAGTTCGATCGCGCCCGCGCCTCTCTCTCTCTCTCTCTCTCTCTCTCTCTCTCTCTCTCTCTCTCTCTCACTAGTGATGGGCGATACTGCAAATTTCTGTATCGATCCGATACCAAGTAAATACAGGGCCAGTATCGCCGATATCGATACCGATACTTTTTCATTTTAAAAGCATGCATTTGAACTTGTATGCACTTACAGCAGTGTGTCATGATTTATGAGGTGAATGCATCATTAATATGCTAAATCTGAACACGTTTTCATGACTACTAGGCCTAAATATTTTGTGATCTGTGCTCTCAACTCCCCTTTAATTAGTCAGTGACTTTTACAAAACTACCCAAATTATAGTACTAGCCTACTGTTCAAAAGTTTGGGGTCTGTAAGATTTTTATTTCTCTTAGTAAAAACTGTAATATTACAATTTAACAATTTAACATAGGCTCTCTGTTTTCTATGCCATAGTAAACTGTAATTTATTCATGTGATCAAAGCTAAATTTTCGGCATCATTACTCCAGTTATGATGATAATTCATTTTAATATGCTCATTTGCTGCTCAGGAAACATTTCTTATTATTATCAGTGTTGAAAACAGTTTCATATTTTGTTGGAAACCATGATACATTTTATGCAGAATTATTTGATGAACAAAGTTGAAAGAACAGCATTTATATGAAGTAGATTTTTTTTTTTACAGTGTAAAACCCTTGACTGTCACTTTTGATCAATTTAATGTATCGATCATTGTTGAATAAAAATATTAATTTAATTAAAAAGGTCTTACTGACGTCAACATTTTAAACCATTATGTACAGTTTTGGTTTGTTTATTGCGAAATAACTCCCGATTGTTTCTCTGTCATCTAAGCAAGGCTTCGTTTCCCAAACGCACTGGGCCTGTGAGCTCAGCGAAGCACCAGCATCGAACGCTCTCTGTGATTGATTGGTTTCGTCTTGTATACAGATGACTAGGAGAAAAGGTTCTATCCTACACAATTACCCGCTAACATTCGCTTATTTTTCCACTTAGAAGCTTATTTTAGGCACTGAATTGCATGCTAAATTAATAAAAAATTACTGGTAAAAAAAAACACACATTTGGATCGATATTTTTGTGTGAGGATCGATCCTTTTCGATACCACGTCAGTATCGATACTTCAGGATCGATCCGCCCATCACTATCTCACACACACACACAGTTCGATCGCACCAGCGCTCTCTCTCTCTCTCTCTCTCTCTCTCTCTCTCTCTCTCTCTCTCTCTCTCTCTCACACACACACACACACACACACACACACACAGTTCGATCGCGCCCGCGCCTCTCTCTCTCTCTATCTCTCTCTCACACACACACACACACACACACACACAAACACACACAGTTCGATCGCGCCCGCGCTTTAGCAATTATCTTGCTACCTAACCTTGCTAACTAACCTTGGTAACTAAGGTCCACTTAACTAGCCTCAATGGGTAAGTAGCAGGTAAGTAGCCGGTAATTCAATGTATGAAGATGTGATATGAGCAATGAAAGAACAAAACACGTTAATAAATGAAGGTTGTAAAATCAACAAGCTAGACGTCAGCTAGCAACTTACATTTATCCATGCAGGTCAGCAGCAAACCGTTCTCTATCTCCGTTGCTTCTAGCCACGGTGGTTAAAAATGGTACGGTCCACAATAGGGGTGTCTGAAATCGCTTAAAATGTTCCTACAGTGAAAATAGGAGTTGACTTGTAGCCTATTGTAACTCTAATTATATTTTTTCACAATATCAGAAAAATTATCTGACCCCCCCCAAAACTGATATTTCTGTCCCTTTGGGAGGTACTGGGTCTTCATTGGGGGGTATAGTACCCCCCAGTACACCCTGTTATTCGAACTATGCTTATTTGTTTCACTAAAATCGTAAAGTAGGCTATAACACAAACATGCAACTACCCAGAAAGGTAGTGAAATACGAATATAAAAATTTAATAACTTATTTTCAATTTGCTTATTTTTCTCGTAGGAGGTTGAAGGGGGTATAATTTCTCCCATTTTTCTGTTTTTTTTTAAATTATTAATATAGAGAATTCAAGTACAAACAATTAAGGCATAAATCAACAAAACATTTGTATTCATGTTGATAGATCACTTAGAACAAAAACATAGAACAAAAAAACAAAGGGGTGAGGGTCCAATAACATAATCAAATCCAAAACAGAAAGAGGTTCCAGTGAATTTCCATCATCCAATGAAGAGATTTCACAAATAGCTTCAAGTCATTCTTCCATCCATTGAAATGGGGTTTGTTTTTTAAATATTTACATCTGTGGATGAAGTGCTTACCTAAAACAATCAGACTGTTTATCAAAAAATCTAAGTTTTTATCATTCAAAAACACTACAACTTTTATTGAGCTCACATTCAAAGGGTGTAGCGATATGTGTCTCATTCGGTCTCATTGGCAGCGTACAGGCTGTAACTTTCAGGAGTGACCAGCAGAGGGAGACATTGTCTGTCACAATGATATATATCACTCTCTCACACACACACACACACACACAGGCACGCACGCACGCACACACACACACACACACCCGGTTTATTATCTTTGTGAGGACTCTCCTTAGACGTAATGGTTTTTATACTTTACAAACTGTATGTCCTCACTAACCCGACCCCTAAACCTACACACAAAACTTTCTGCAGTTTTACATAAATTTAAAAAAAAACTAATTCTGTATGATTTATAAGCTTAGGCCTACTCACGGGGACCTTAAGCCCCCACAGTGACACGAGTCCCCATGAGTCTGTGTGCATTCTACCCCACCGCGATAGAAAAACATGTCACACACACACACACACACACACACACACACACACACACACTCACCGTATATGTATATATAGCCAAACCTAAGCTATAGCTGATTATTCATGGCATATCCTACTTTATTGTGTGATTAAGTGTTAGTGTTTCTTTTTTTTGCCTTTTGATTGTCGTCCACATTGCATATTGAGCTTGTTGTCACAGTTCAATCATAATTCACAAATAAACTGTTTTTCCTTCTTGCCTTGTAAACTACGGAGCCCCTAAAGGGACGTGGTGGTGGAAAAAAAATTAGGATGGGAGAATTATTTTTTAAAAATCTTTTGCGTTCCCTCGCAAAACTTTTGCGTTCCCCCGAGAAACTTTGCGTTCCCTCGCAAAGATATTTGCGTTCCCACGTTAAACCTGTAGTAAGCTCGGACAGACACTTCCTGTTCAATGTCCCGCTGGCAGTGCTTCAGAGCTCCGTACGTTAATGGAGCCTTTTATAGTGTTTGAACTTGGACTCAAATATAAAGAAATGCGGTCAGTGCTTAACTCAAGGAGCTTCCCGGATCAATATTCTTGAGCTAAACGTTGTTAAAACGCAAACGACACCTTTTTACAATCACAGTAACTTAGACAACTAGCTACAACCCAATTTTCCTCAAAACGAGCTTTATAATATAGGCTAAATGGATCTTTATGTGCAGGCGGCTGAGAGACAAGTCAAGGGACCACCTGCAAAGTGCAATATAACCCAAAAAACAACTACAGCATCAACTCATATTCAAAAATACAAAAATAGTCATTAACTTCAATGTTGCAAACTGTAGTGCCACCCAATTCCGTTTACACATCAATGGTGACCCACTGGTCATACTATACTGCTTTTGCACATTTTATATTATGAAAAAATATTCAATAACTTCACTGTAACACACAAAATTTAGTTCACACATCACTGCTCTAATATTGGTTATACAACACTTTGTCTTCCAAATGCATAACTGTAAATGTAACTCTTATCCGATGCATTTACATTCTTATGAGTTTTATTGCTCTTCCCTGGGAATCGAACCTATGACCTTGGCATTGCAAGCACCAACACTCTACTGTTTGAGCTACAGGAAAGCTAGTATGGGTAGTAATTGCACATGAAAAATAAGTAGGCCTATTATTTACACAAAATTATATTGGACTGTGCGCAGCTAGCTACAATCATAGTTTATGCATTATATTTACATACTGAATTTCGATGGCATTACACTGTATAACAGTGTGAAGTTATTGATTTTATTTAATAAAAACTCATAACAATAATGCTTTTTTAATCAAACTAAGTATTGTAGTATAACCAGCAGGAGAGCGGTGATGTGTGAACTGAATTTGGCCACAGTAGTGTCATAGTGAAACTATAAAATATGTTTAATGATATAAAATGTGCAGAAGGGTTTGGGGATTTGCACTTTGCAGACGGCCCCTTATTTGGACTTGTCTCTCAATCGGCTGTTTAGAGATAAATTTATAATATGAGGAGAATTAGCTCGTTGCCTAGGTTACTGTGCTTGTAAATAGGCGTCGTTTGTGTTTTAACAACGTTTAGCTCAAGAATATTGATCCGGGAAGTTCGAATAGCCTATTTGAATATTGACATTCTGACCGCAATTCTTTATATTTGAGTCCAAGTTCAAACACTATGAAATGCTCCATTAACGTACGGAGCTTTGAAGCACTGCCAGCGGGACATTAAACAGGAAGTGTCTGTCCGAGCTCATAACAGGGTTTGCGTGGGAACGCAAATATCTTTGCGAGGCAACGCAAAACTTTTGCGTGGGAACGCAAATAAATTTGCGAGGGAACGCAACACTTTTGCGTGGGGACGCAAATATCTTTGCGAGGGAAAGGGAACGCAAAAGTTTTGCGAGGGAACGCAAAGTTTCTCGGGGGAACGCAAAAGTTTTGCAAGGGAACGCAAAAGATTTAAAAAAAAATTCTCCCATCCTAAATTTTTTGTTTTTGCTGGTTTAGGTTTACACACACTCTTGCAGGCCAAGAAAATCCCAGCTGAATAATCTCAGCGCTGCTCATCACACCCGCTGGTGCTCGGGTTATTTTGGGATGGTTGTATGAGGACGTTTGCTGGAGTCAGGTCAGCGTTTACTGCAGTTATCAGAGGAGGCAGATGCTCATTACACTCACTGCAGCACGAGCTCACACTGGCACATCAGCACAGGAATTACTACACTATAAAAACCGGAATCACGTTTTAACGTCGTGTCGAAATAAATGCCAATGCTTTTATTCTGGAAATAGACTGAAACTGATTTAGCAAATAGAAGGACACAGGGTCACAGGGGGGCTGTGTTTTGCTGATTGTGCATTTGCATTTATATCTATTAATTAAAGTATCCATCTTATTTTTTGACGTATAGCCTACAGTAAAGGCCCATTCATACGAAGAACAAACTATATTAGCGTTCACACCAATGGACGATAATGTTCTGTTTATTATAGGAGCACTTTCAATGCTCGAGTGCGTTAAGTTAAAGTGGATTTTGATTTGCTGTCAGTGTCATTCATCAGCTCTGAAAGTATTTCCAACGATATCGTTCTCATGTGTGGTTAACTTGTGCTGCGAACTTCACTATTCTAAGAGATTACAGCAAGAGATTAGATTTACTTGGCGTTTCCTCCAAGGAGGCAAGGGACGGGAGGCAGTGTCTCCTAAAAAAATGGACGAGAAACAATCGATATTACAGAAATACAACAATGAAATGTGACATTAAAACGTGTTTTAATCACTTGCTTTTGTAAAGAAACACTATCCTACAGCGATACCCGCAGGTAAAGTTACAGCAGGACGCCGCGTCTCTCGTGCCTCCCTGGTTCGGTTATGATTGGATATGATCGGTTATGATTGGATATGATCGGTTATGATTGGATATGATCGGTTATGATTGGATATGATTGGACATGATTGGTTATGATTGGATATGATCTGTTATGATTGGATATGATCGGTTATGATTGGATATGATTGGTTATGATTGGATATGATCGGTTATGATTGGATATTATCGGTTATGATCTGTTATGATTGGATATGATCGGTTATGATTGGATATGATTGGTTATGATTGGATATAATTGGTTATGATTGGATATGATCGGTTATGATTGGATATGATCGGTTATGATTGGATATTATCGGTTATGATCTGTTATGATTGGATATGATTAGTTATGATTGGATATGATCGGTTATGATTGGATATGATTGGTTATGATTGGATATGATCGGTTATGATTGGATATGATCGTTATGATTGGTTATGATTGGATATGATTGGTTATGATTGGATATGATTGGATATGATCGGTTATGATTGGATATGATCGTTATGATTGGTTATGATTGGATATGATTGGTTATGATTGGATATGATCGGTTATGATTGGTTATGATTGGATATGATTGGATATGATTGGATATGATCGGTTATGATTGGATATTATCAGTTATGATCTGTTATAATTGGATATGATCGGTTATGATTGGATATGATTGGTTATGATTGGATATGATCAGTTATGATCGGTTATGATCGGTTATGATTGGATATGATCGGTTATGATTGTATATTATCAGTTATGATCTGTTATGATTGTATATGATCGGTTATGATTGGTTATGATTGGATATGATCGGTTATGATTGGATATGATCGGTTATGATTGGATATGATTGGTTATGATTGGTTATGATTGGATATGATCGGTTATGATTGGATATTATCAGTTATGATCTGTTATAATTGGATATGATCGATTATGATTGGATATGATTGGTTATGATTGGTTATGATCGGTTATGATTGGACATGATTGGTTATGATTGGATATGATCGGTTATGATTGGATATGATTGGATATGACCGGTTATGATTGGATATGATTGGTTTGTGCAATAAGTCCCGCCTTCATGCGCGTTCACGAACTGGTCTGAATAAAGAAAGTGATGGTGTTAATGGGAAGACTAATTAAAAAGTAACTCACCTTTGTATCACGTCAAATTCAAGCTTGAAATGGCCTGAACACATGATGACTGTGTGTGTTTTAGTGAACAATTAGCGTTTACCAAGCTGGATGACTGATGACCAAAAAAATATATAAAACATATCATTCAAATTGTTACTGCCTTTAGTCATTATTTTGGAATAAATGTTAAAATGCGCAAAACACTAACTTCATTAGGTTTATACTTTATATTGATAAATAGAACATTAATTACATAGTGTAAAATAAATATACAAAATATAATTATATTTGGTCTCTTTTTTTAGGTAGGCCTAATGTTTATTTAATCAGGAATATGTGACAACATTTAGTGTAACAGGGACATTCATTTACATTTCAAAAAATGTGAGGACTTTGTAGAACACCACTGCACGCCACTGATATATATGAGCAATATTCATAACTGATGCTTGACTTTAGTCAAATTTCAACCTGCTGTTTCTCTATTGCATCATTTTCAGCACTTTTGAATCGACACATGCAGCTTTCATGGACCGAATCCCAATCTAAACAGCCGAATTAAGATGCCTGTTTGCTGGATAAACTCACTGCCAGCTGCATAAACATAGCCATTATGTTAAGACTGTGTCTTTAGAATTAGTATCACCAATTAGCAGTTAGTTATGGGTAATCAGTCTTACTTTTCTGTATCAAAGTAGACCAATTTATGTTTTTATGTAACTGACTTAAAGAAGTTATGAACAGTCTTATAGAAAAAAACTTGATGCGCCCGGTCCAAGAAGTGAGACCAGCACAATCAATCTCTCTGATGATTCAAGCAGGAGCCGGATTAATCCGGTTTGCTCTTCCTCCATCATTTCATTAGATGTCATGGGGTGCTTTTAGAGGCCTTTTGGGTCGCAATACAGCCAAGGTAGAAACTCCGGCCAACAGATTTGTTCCAAATGGAAAAGCTTGGTAACAGATGACTCGGAGAGGAATGATAGATTGGTGCGGGGGAGATGACGATGCTTTCAGGCCCTGCCAGGATCTACTGGCAGAGAGGACGCTGGGTAATGGGCAGGATTCAAGGATGCAAATGTGTCCTAAACACACATGACATCCTAAACTCATGTCAGTATGTAAATAATGGGGGGGGAATGTGAGTCATGTCCTTCTTTGATAGACATCTGGCCTCTGTTGCAGATGCTGCTTCAGTTCTTCAAATGAAGACTAATATCTGCTGTCTGCAGAGGAACTGATGCCATTATGTGTTTCAAGAGAGGCGCGCCTCTCCTCAGACGAATTCATCACACGTGATTTCCCATCATTCATGCAGGGAAACACACACGCATACTCAGCGCTTTCATGGTTACTGTTCAGGGTTAAGGTCGAAGGTCAAGTCGAATCACCTTTATTTCTGTAGCGCTTTATGCAATGCAGCTCGTTTCTAAGCAGCTTAATATTAATAAACAGGACAATATGTGTTAATGTTCTGCTGTAAAGCAGCTCCACTGAAGACAATAGCGTGATTATTCAACTTAATTATTTGTTTAATACTCCAATATCTTCATAATAACATGCATTGATGGATAATTTACAATAAGACGAGGAACATGAAGTAAGGATGTAAACAGAATACATTTTTGATTTCTTGTTGACCTTAAGGTCAGATGTCAAAGGTCAGGTTTAAAGGTTAGACTGAGTGTTATGATTCAAGCTTAACATTAGTTGTAGTTGCATATGAGTGTGTGACAAGAACTGACAGATATTAGCAGTATAATATTTGTTGAGTTTTCATGTTTTGAGGGCTAACATTTATGCAGTAAAAACGGTATATATTACACTAACCCTAACACTAACACTAAACTTACCCATCACAGAAAACTTTCTGCATTTTTATATTAAAAAAGCAAAAAACACTTAATATGATTTAAAAGCTGTTTTCCTCATGGGCACCAACAAATGTAGGGTTTTTCCACACACACACACACACACACACACACACACACACACACACACACACACACACACACACACACACACACACACACACACACACACACACACACACACACACACACACACACACACACACACACACCCACCTGTCACTGGTCCAGTCCGCTCTAGTCTCCATCCGCAGCCATCTGCTCTCATAGATAGTAGCCTACACTAAAAATATTTTGGTCTAAATTTAAGATTTATGTATTTGAATTGCATTTAAAATTTCATCCATTTGGATTACACAGTTTTGACATTTAAAAAACTTTCTGAACCAGAAAAAAAATCATTGTATAGTTTATTTATAACTATTAGCATCTATTTGATTTTATATAAATAATCCTATTTTCAAAATTAATGCAATATAACGCTGGTTATTGTGTAACACATTCAGTTAATATTACAGAAATCTTTTATCACATTAAGAATATTAGACTTATGACTTTTTTGTTATAATTTCACCTTTTTATACCATATTTATGACAAAAAGACAAGATGGTTCTTGGTATGTCATGATTTCAACTTTTTATGTCATAATTATGACTTAAGTATATGTACAGTGCATGCTACATTCAGGCCTAAATATTTTATACTGCATAGTGGTTTCATAAATAGTATTTAAATTTCTAGCAGTAGTAGCCTATGCTGCATTTCTTCATTAGGTTTCATGTTCAATTCTTTTCCTTTTCTTTATAGATAAGAAGCATCATTAATTGTGAGTGACAGGGTAAGGTAGAGCGTTTCGCTCCACACACACCAGTTGATTTGCTCTCAGAGGATGTTATCTGTCGTTCAGGTGGATGTGTGTCGGGGTTATTTCAGGGGTGAGAGACGACATCCGCTCGGCTTTCAGGCTTGAGTTCACGATGCCTCCAGACTGATATAATCCCTTCGGGAACTCAAACACGTTTCTTACACTCAGTGCATCACGTCTTTGAGGAAACTTGATGAAAACTCACTTCACCTCAAAGACATCAGCTTCCAGTTCTGTGACAGACCAGCATGAAATGTTAGACTTACAAAGGATCAGCTGCCGAATATGTCTATCATGTAACACGTGTTTGCGGTGCATTAACTGCAGAGAGGATTCGGTCTGGACTGAAGTGTGTATACAATCAGACCTGGAATCAGAAGCACAACCAGCAGCCTTATCAAATATATTGCTCATTGGGAATATAAGAAGTAACTTTTGAGCTAAAAATAAAAAAACTCAAAGGCAATCATGTTGCGAAATGTAAAAACACTTTAGTAAATTGGGCTTGGGTCATTAAAGGTGCAGTAAGTGATTTGTGAGATTGGAAGTGTATCGGACCGAGCAGCACAACATACTTGTAGCCAATCAGCAGTAGGGGGCGTGTCACTCATGATGGGGGAGGAGAAAGAGTGATCCAATCAGCAGTAGGGGGCGTGTCACTCATGATGGGGGAGGAGAAAGAGTGATCCAATCCGCAGTAGGAGGCGTGTCACTCATGATGGGGGAGGAGAAAGAGTGATCCAATCAGCAGTAGGAGGCGTGTCCACTCAAAAAGGGGGGTGGGGGGTTTGGAAAGAGTGAGCCAATAGGCAGTAGGGGGCGTGTCCACTTATGATGGGGGAGGAGAGAGAGTGAGTTAGCAATCCGTTCGGTTCACATGACGTCACTGTAGCTTTGCGCCGCCATCTTGACGACCGGCGGTCTCAGTAATGCCTGCAATATGTTGTGCAGTTGGCTGCAACAACAGCTGAAAGAGAAACCCCGAACTGGTATTTTATTCTATATCAAAAGAAAAGGATAGAAATGTCTCATATTGTATAAATGTCTAATATTGTATCATGTCTCATCTTTCTGTGCGCACACACCCGAGCCGAAACGTGCAGCCATAGCGCCCTATACAGCGCGCGAGTAGTGAATTGAGGTCTGTTTCGTGTCTGAATGGACAAATACACACAACATTATGTTTAAATGTCCGTTTTGGAGAGTAAAATATGTCTGTTATGTCTTAAATAGAGTTGTCATCCAGTCTCTTTGGTTGGTAGAGAGAGAGAGAGAGAGAGAGAGAGAGAGAGAGAGAGAGAGAGAGAGAGAGAGAGAGAGAGAGAGAGAGAGAGAGAGAGAGAGGAGGAAAACAAAGCATGCAAATAGAAATTATCGCGGCTGGAAGAATTATCGAGCTCATTTTTTTATTGTGCGATTAATTGATTTATTGACTATCACGACAGGCCTAATCCAGATTAATGACAGCTAGCCGTGAGCCGTGGCTAACAGCTGGCAAGCTACCAGCTGAGCCACTTAGCTATCTAACAACTCGCTACCTAGTCAGAGCAAACTACCACCAAAATATATAATACCATTTTATATAATTTTTTATATAATACCAACATTTCCCATGATTAAATATAAATCCTTGGTGGCCAGGTGCCGTACTTTTACGTTTGTAACCCATCCAGCCAAAAGAAAACTGGGGGTAACAAATAAGGATCGGAGCCTAAAATAAAATTGCATCTATCTATCTCTGTCTTTCTCTCTCATTCAAATGGGCAGTTTGGGCGGCGCCGGGCGAGATCGGTCGTCAATATGGCGGTGTTCTATTTCTAGTGATGTAGGTGGCCTCTATGAATAGGGAGATTTGACGACTGTAGAAAGAGAGATGGCTGAGAGACATTACAAAAGAGAAAAGGTCAGAGGAATATCACTGAAAAAGAAGGGTTATGATCAGGCAAGGGCTTTATTAGTTAATATTAGAAATACAGGACAGTTTTGAGTGTCACTGAAGCAGTATTTTGCTTTGCTTCAGCTATGATAAAGAGACATCCACTCTTGCGTTGCATGTTCATGTACTTTGGGGGCGGAGCAATGAAGAGAGGGGCGTGTTTGTTTGGGCTGAATTCAAATATCAACAAAGATCGCTTACTGCACCTTTAAAACTAATGTTAGTTTCAGTTAGTCAATGATTCCAATTTATTAAAAGCGTTTTACATTTTAGAACACGAGTGCCTTGGATTTCTTTTATTTCACATTAAAAATGTTGTTCAAGCAGATAATACTATGAATAAATCCTTACTTTGAAGATATTTTTAATTAAAGAATTCTCAATTGTAATACTTTTGAGAGGCTTTAAGGGAAAAAATGTCTAGGTTGTGTAAACATCCTGAGATCATAAAGATTTTATTATTATAATTTATAAAATGATAAAAAAACAAGCAATGTTGCAGTTGTTAAAAATCATTTAGGCTATTATAGGCCTAATAATATAAATAAAAAAAGTTTGTCAGGTATCAAAATCTGAATTTTGAATAGCATACTAGCTAACTTTAACTAACAAAGAATATTACATTATTAAATGCTTTAGAAGTATTTTAGTTAACTAATACTGGAAAAGGTGTAGATTTTTACATACAGTAGCCTATTTTAAGAGTCATTAAATGAAATTCTGTATTTTGAAATAAAACCATTTCAAAACCGAATGAAACCAACATGAAAAAAGGAATGGATGTGCATTTTTAAAGTTGATCATCTCAGACATCCTTATTTGTCATTTGTTCTACATGTGTGTGCATGTTATAATCTCCATGAGATCATTCCTGTCACATCTGACGAGAGCTGCCTTATGCTTCAGCTCTAAAATATTAAGTGGATTAATGAAGAATTTAAGAGCGTCAATGTCATAAATATAAATAGGAGTTTTACAGAGAGTCGAGATCCAGGCCAGTATGTAGGCTGGATTTTCCCTGACACTACTGCAGGCGCAGCGCTAATCCAGGCGTGTGTGTGTGTGTGTGTGTGTGTGTGTGTGCGATTCAAGCAGCGAAGGTCAAACAAGAGGGAAAGCAGGAGTTCAGTGCCTTTTTGGCTTGACTGACAGGCTGAATGAGGCTGTTATCCTACTTTAATATGGCAGAACAGGAAGAGCAGCACGTCCTCTAGTGGCCAGTGAACTCGAAAGACCTGCCGACTTCATCACCTCTGGATTTATCTCCTCACAATCCACCTTTCAATATGAATGAGCTTGTGCTAGTTAGTGATATACACCAAGGCAAACATGAGAACATGGTTATGACTAGGGATTTTTAGAAACTGAGTATTAAACACTGAGTATTAAAATTATCATGGAGACTTGAGTTCAGGGCTCTTCTCATATGCAGGGAAGTCTAAAAATCATATCTATGACATACAATATCATAATTATATATAAAAAGTCGTAATAAAAAAGTTGAAAATATGGAGTACTATATGAATATTTAGATAAAAAGTTATGAGACAATTATGAGAAGTCACAATGACAAAAATTATGAGATAAAATTACAAGATAAAAAATTATGACATTGAATGTTGAAGTTATGAAACAGTCAAAATGATGATATAAGAAGTCAATTATAATGGAAAGTTACAATTATGAGATAACTTGAAATTCTGAAATACTAAATCAAAATGAGATAAAAAGTTGAAATTATGAAATACCAAGGGAAAACTGATATAAAAGTCATAATTACGAGTATGACTAATAAAAAGT
The DNA here is from genome assembly GCF_051911475.1 of Siphateles boraxobius. Taxonomy (NCBI): domain Eukaryota; kingdom Metazoa; phylum Chordata; class Actinopteri; order Cypriniformes; family Leuciscidae; genus Siphateles; species Siphateles boraxobius. The sequence goes on from NW_027508919.1 coordinate 1,767,488, forward strand.
CAGTATGACAAAACTTTAAATTATAAGTTTGAAGTAAAATTTTAGATTACAAAAATTTTAATTATGAGAAAAAGTCAATTATGACATCAAAACGTTGAAAATTATGAAACACTAATTTGGAATTATGAGATAAAAAGTCATAATATATATATATATATTTATCATAGACTACTTTTTATGTCAAAATTAGGATTTACCTAACCGTCCTTTTTTATGTGGCAGAAATGGGCTTCCATACACGAGACGGGAAGAAACTTTTAAAAACCTAATTTCACTTTTTAATTCAATTCAGCAAATCTGAATCCCTGTCATACTGACCCATAATAAAGGGAAATAATGCTGATCGCTGTCTCACTCGTGGAGGGAACACACGTTCTGGCATATGCGGCGACTACCCACAATCCCTCTGGAGACCTCTGAAACAGCTCTCTTGTTTTCGGACGAAGTCTGAAAGAGGACAAATTGACATGTTGAATACAGGTACGTTGAGGAGTCCAGATGGTGCAAATTCCCACGTTAACGTCTTTAAATAAACTCCACGGCCGCTGTCAGCTTGAAATTGCTTTTATCAGAGGTGTGGAGCCGAGAGAGAGGAGATCCCACTTCAATAAAGATTTCTGGAAGAAGAGGAATGTTCTAGAATCCCACAGAAACCATATCGGTTAGCACGTCCTAAATGGAGTGAGACAAGAGGGAGAGAGAGAGAGAGAGAGAGAGAGAGAGAGAGAGAGAGAGAGAGAGAGAGAGAGAACGAGTGGGCGACACAGAGACGCTAAGGAAGAGTGACTGACAAAATAATGGATTTTCCTGCCGGCCTAATGAATTAAAGCATATAAATCGGGTCTTATGAAATCAATGGTTGAATAAAGCTTATCAAATGAAGACAAAGGAAGAAAGTGGGCCGTGTCGGCTGGAGATCATTAGCTTTGACGGATGCGTGTGGCTCGTGAGCGAGCCGTTCTGAGGGCGTATCAATGGGAAATAGTGTCTCAGACAACAATCAATACATCACTACATGGAGATCATTGATGTTATTAAGGTTGCAGTGGAGGGATTACATTTTTCTAGATGAGAGTCATATTTCAATCTGTTCTGCAAGAAAACGTCCAAATGTATCCACATCGGAGGAAGAATTCGGCATAAAATGAAAATTCACCCTGTCCATTTTCTAAATGCATGTTAAAGATTTTATAATGAGCAATTCATCTGTATATGCGTTTTTAAAAAAATCCCCTCGTGATATTTGAACAAAATGTCTTAACTTGATCTTCTGCTGAAAAATAATCATTTAGTTTGCATAAACCAACCCTTTATTACAATCTACTGTAAGTTCACATTTAGATCCACCTCCATTTTTGAGATCCACGCCCACATCTCAACATCCAATCAACAACCAATGCACAGAACCAAGTCCCGCCCCACATTTTTATCGATAATCCATTACATTTCGATGTGTCACAATATGGTAGAAAAGAGCTTCTGTAACACTTTCCGTTTGATTTTAAATAAACATATCAAAGTAAAACGCTCATTATGGATTTAAATGATACCGTTTCAGATGTTCAAGAACAGTTAATGGAACTCAATGCCATAAAACTGTTCAATTCTATAATTTTTAAATAAGAACCAGTTCTCAAACCTTAAGTTGATTCACAGCCACCAGTTTCCAACACAAGTCACAAGAAAAGACTCTCACATTTGGAGAAGAACTGGACGAGGACAAACTCCAGTTTTATTCAGACAAACATTTTCTCAAGGAACCATTTTACAGTTAAAAATAAAAAGAGAGAGAGAGAGAGAGAGAGAGAAAAGAAAAGAAAAAGTCAAACAAACCAAACCAAACAGAGCAAACAAATCAGCCCAGAAAAAGAACATTCCAATTGGGACTCTCGATCAGGAGGGGAAAATCACGGGAAAACACGAAAACAGAGAGAAATCACTGAAACGGTGCCAGTGTTCAGCTGGAGACTCTGCTAAACATCTGATGTTACTGAATCAAAACCAGTAGGGGACACTTTTTATTTCTGATCCAGAACTAGTGATTAACTAATGAGTAATCAGCTGATATTTGGGCGTTTGAGATCACAGACCAGTAACAATGTCCAATCGGGCAGTAAATTCTTGAACTCTAAAGTGGGTTCAATGAATTTTAAGAAATATTTTGAGTATTTTTGCAAAATATTCTCTTAAAAATAAAGTTCCCGAAAGCAATGCAATAAAAGAAAAAAATGTGGTTCCTCAAAGAACCTTTCAGTGAACAGTTCTTAAACCATTTTAAAAATCTAAAGAACCTTTTTCCACTATAAAGAACCTTTAGTGGAATGGAAAGATTTCATCCCAGACAGGAATATAGTGTCGGCCCAGATCCGGTATCAGATTGCTGTCTGGGATGGATCTTAAAGGTTTTTATGGAACCATCAATTCCAAAAAAGAACATTTATTTTTAATAGTGTATGTATTAATTTCATTTCAGTACTTTTAGGTAACTATCATTAAATTTGATCGATTTTAACTGTTGAAATACCCATATTGGGCCAGATTGAACAGCGAGTTTGGTGCGAACACCAGCACTGTTTGGGTGGAAAGAGAGACAGACGGATAGAGAGACAGACAAATAGCGAGAAGAGGTCTGTACACTGAACTCAGGACCACAGGAGGGTTTTTACACATCCAGACTCAGGCAAGGCAAATGGACGAAGCCACATGACGTCATTAATTACATCTCCAGTTGAACATTCAGCGTTTTTCTTCTTTTTTTACACATTAATTATTGTCTTTACAGAGTAAAAAATATAGAGAATTAACAAAGGAAACTCTTGCAAATATGGCCATCGACTGTTTCATTTGTAGCTGCAGGTGTGAGTGCTCGGGTCACCTATGTGTGTGTGTGTGTGTATGTGTGCGTGCGTGTGTGCGGTAAAATAAGTGAAAACATTGTAACGAAGCTTTTATTGCACCTTTGTACAGGAGCGAAGCAGGCAGAGGCAGGACGGGACAGGATTGGGGAAGTTTACAGTTGCAGGCCAGGCATCAGACACACAGCAGCACTAGAGGAGGGGAGAGGTCACTTCAAAGGTCAAAGGTCATCGTTATCATCAGAAGTCCATGATGCAGTTCTGCAGAGATCAGATACGGTGTGTGTGTGTGTGTGTGTGTGTGAGATGCTCTCAGCTCATCATGAGAATGTGATTGATAGACAGAGAGAGAGAGAGACAGAGAGAGAGAGAGAGAAAGAGAGAGATTTAGAAAGGATGAAAGATAGGTTTCCTGTAGCCTGATACTAATATTGCAGGATAGGGCTGCACGATTGATTGAAATAAAACCGAAATCGCGATATGGCTTAGTACAAGTATTAAATCACAAAGGCTGTGATTTAATTAAATACATATATGACTTTGGGTCACTTTTAACATGCATTTATTAGAAAACATGCTAAGCATCTTCCCAAAATTGTAATGAGAAGGGGTTATAAACCGGGCTTTTAAGGGCTCTAAACTTTTAATAAAAACCAAAATATGTTTTATTATTAATATTCTTTTATAGACATCGATATAAAATGACAAAATTTTGGCCAAATTGTGCAGCCCTACAAACAAGCACAGCAAACCTGGAGCTTTTTTTAAATCACAGTTTTTATATAACAATTCGATTTCCCCCCCAAATCATGGAGCCCCATTTCAGGTGATTCAAAGGAAAAACCGTCATGTTGTTCCACACGTGTATGACTTTCTGTCTTCTCACAGCTCTCAAATCTCTCCAATCACAAGAAAACCTATGGTGCTTGGTGTCATATTTAATTTTTTCATATATTTAATAAAGTGCAATAAGATGCATTTCTTAAATGTGGGTCTGTTCCTCATAAAGCGTCTTATGAGGACATGAAATCTAGTGCATGAGTCACATGGACTGCTGTTACTTCAAAATAAAGGTTCCAAAAGAGGGTTTTCACAGCAACACCATTGAATTGCAATGGCAAAAAAACGTTCAGTTCTTAAAAGAACCATTTTTTTCTTGCACTGTGTCTATACCGGACAGCTTGAGGTTCTCTACTCACAGGATGCGACAAAGCGACCGTTGCAAATCCATTTGTTCTCCGTGTCACAAGTAGTACGAGTGCTTGAAGTATGACATATAGAGAAAAGGGAATCAGTTAACTTTCAGGAATCTGTCGTGTCGCTTCGCGCCGCATCCAGTGTAGACAGCATCACTCATCATAATGGGTTCTGTTTGTTCTTGTCGTGTCTGATATAGACACGACCGCTTGTGTCTGATATAGACACTGTTTTAGTGTAAAGAACATTCTCTAGAACCTTTTCCCACTAGAAAGCCTTTTGTGTAACGGGAAGTTTCCCTCGATGCCGATAAAGAGCCTTTATTTTTAAGATGCTTTTATGCGATTTTTGTTTAGTTTTAACTGTAATGAAAAAAAAAACAATCTTTGATAACCTCCTTTTGCATTTACAGAAGGCAAAACACATATCATACAGGTTTGGAACAACATAAGGGTGAGTAAATGATTTTTGCCTAATTATACATTCCTCTGAAATCATGTGTATCTAGTAAATGTGTCTTTTACTCTGAGATAAATAATCATTTCTGTAGGGAATGAAAAAGGAAAACAGGAAATAAAGAATAAGGAAAAAAAAGGTGTCAGGAAGCCAAAAGCCCATCAGTTCGTTCCTCTGTTACCCATAATCCCTCAGGGGCACCCAGAAACGTCCCCTCTGGGCGCAAAAACGCTTCATATAATCCATCTGGAGCGCCATCTATGATCACCGAGCGAGACATTCCCTTCTGCGGAGAACCTCCAGAACTCGCGCTCCAAAACGCCGCTGACACGAGTGAGAAAAGACGTGCCGGAGAGATGAGAAACGAGTGTGTGTAGAGTCAGAGGAACAGAACTAAGCTGCTGTGATCTGATATCAGCACTAAACTCTTCTGCAGTGTTTGTGTTTGAGCCTCGTGGATCATCCGATAAGAGCGGCCATCTCCAGTTCATTCTCTATAGGAGCCGAGCAGGGCATTGTGGGATTGAAATCAGTGCTGTGCGAGTGGTGAGATTGCCAAAAAAACTGGGAAATTCGGTTTCAAATTTCATATGCAAATCAGAAGCGGAAAACTAACCATGATTCAGTTTCCACCAGCCGTATGAACCTCACATGTGCTTATAAAACTGTTTAAGCTTGACATATTGGGTCGGATCAAACTATTTCCGATTTGATCAGATGACGAATGCAGAACGAGATGAATGATTGGAGGCGGATGTGACTCCAGGGCCCAGAACTCTTTCAAAAATCACGGATGTGCTAACGACACCAAATCCATCTCGCAGCAGCCGTCACGCAGAGAGCTTTTTCATTCGCCTTCTGTTTTTCGGCGAGAGGAAGCGTTCAGTAATGGTTTTAAAAAGGTCAGGCTGACGAGCCGTTTGATCGCTTCTGAATTCTGTCAAGCCAAAACTCTCAAGCTTCAGTGAACGTATCGCAAAGAGAGTCGACGCAAAGGTCACGATCCACTTTTAAAGGTCCTTAAAAAACAGAATAAAGGACTTTGAATCTAAATCATCAGCTGAAAACAACTAGCAAATGATGATATCAGGCTCACGGCCGACGTGCTCACTGCTGCATTCACATCGTGTCAGAATGACTGCAATTACCCGATTATGTTCACATCCTTGGACGCATGTTATTTACTACTAATTCATGTTAATATTCTTTTGCTAAATATTGAAGAACAAAGAAAACACTCCAGACAACAATGTTTGTAATCAAATGAAATCATATCAAACAGGCAGTCAAATAACTAGTTAATCATTGAAGCATTGAAGCTGCTGCTGTTATGGTTGTGTTTACAGGACGCCACAATGGTCAACACACAAAAAAGTGCTGTTCTTCCTCAGTATTTTTGTCTTGTTTTCCAGTACAAATATCTAAACATCTTAAATCAAGATACATTAACTTCAAATACAACATGACATACTATATTAAAGTCTTGTTTTCTGAAAAATGTATGCCTGATTTTGGAAAGTTCAAGAAGTTTAAGCTCAAAACAATAAAAAAGGTATATCTGTCAATAGGGTATTAAGGCCACTAAGGGCAGATATTTGTTATTGTTTAAGAACGATCTCACTTAATTTTGATCAAATTCTCAGAAAACAAGACCTAATATCTTATGTCTTTCTGCATCTCGAGTAAATGGAAATTATCAGAATAAGCTGAAATATAAATATTAGATAAAAAAAATTCTACTTCTAATTACAGTAACTGTGAAATGACGTGAAAGCAGCATAAGGTCAAATACACACAACATGACTGAAGCTCACCATCCTGCGCACATTTACACTCACAGTTTCTTGTGTGGTTTTTGTGACACTAAACCCGCCAATCACCAGTCAAACTCTTTCATTCTCACACAAAGTAATTCACACAAGAGGAAGGTGATTCACACAAACCACATAGAGGAAGGGATCGGGTCATTTTGTAACACAGATTTGCACATTTTAACAGAAAAAAAGAAGAAAAAGAAACCAGAAATATGCATGAGCCAAAAGTTTCATAATTTTCAACAAAAGTCTCACCCTACTTTTACACTCTCTCGCAATCTCATTAGCTCATTGCTGTTGCTCTTTGCTCAGATTTTAACTAGTTTTAAATTTATCATAGCATCTCTGACTAGATGCAACGTGTCTCGCATAAAGAGGCCATTATTGACGAGCATGCGTTACGATCTGTGCGTTACGATCTGCAGCCTCTTGTGGCAGATTTAGAACATGAAAGCATGATGAGCTTCAGTCTTGTAGTGCACGTTTGGCTTAAGCCCAACTGATCCTCACCCTCAAAGGTCTCAGTTTCATGCATTCTACAGTGGCATTCATGCATACCACCACTGAGAACGAACCTTTTAAAAGATCTTACTTAGAACTGGTAAGAAGCCCCGAAATGCTTAACAATCTCGTCATGCGCGTCTACCGCCTAGAGCCGCAAAGAGGCATCTAGAATACTAGAGGAGTGTTTGAACGAGGGAAAACAGAGGACAGAACATGAAGAGGCGGCTAAAGAAAGAGAGAATGAGGAGGACAAGTTCAGATCCAGAATGAGAGCTGGGCAGGAAGAAGGGGGCGTGTCCGAGGGGCGGAGCTGGAATGGCTTCAGAACTGTGCATTTTAACATGGGTCCCTGGTTAATTAACAGAAGATGGGTGGGCGGAGCTACCAGACGTAGCCAATTTCGTCATCCTCTCCGTCTTCGTCATCCTCGATCGCCCCGCGGGGGTGGAGTCGACCCCGCCTCTCTTTCTGTCGACCCCGCCCACGCTGCGGAGACTCCTCCTGATCGTCCAGTAGAATCACGGCACCACCACTGCCGAAATCTCCAGATGTCTCCTGATCCTCCTCTACACACACACACACACACACACACAAGCAGATGAAAGGGAAGGTGTCAGGTGGATAGATAGTGTGTGTGTGTTCTGAGGAAGATCATTCATTATATATAAAATATAATGTTTTATACATTTTGAAAGACAACTCAGGAAACACTGTTGAATAATGGAGCTTTAGATGTCAAAACCACACACACACCCATTAGGAATCAAAGTGTGTGTACAGTATATATCAGTGCTGTTACTGTTAACTAAAACTAAGACAATTAAAAATCATTTGACTAAGTTTAAGTACTAAAATTATTAAATACAAATTAAATGAAAGCTAAACAGAAATGTTTTATAAAACAAAAACAAACAAAAAAATGACAAAAGCACATAACAAAATTACTACAAGTTAAACTTAAATTGCTTTCTGTAATGGAAATAAAGCTGAACCCCCCCCCCCCCAATTTTTTTTTTAAATATTAGATGAAAAAACGTCATCTTAAAGCTGCAGTCCGTAACTTTTTTGGGTTAAAAATGATCCAAAATAAAATTTTGAGCAAGTACATAACCAGCCAGTGTTCAAAATCTGCTTGCCGTAGCTCGATTCAAAATGGTAAGATTGTAATAATGTTTTTTTTTAAATTCCAGTGGTACTGGTGGATTTCAGTGGGAAATTTGAGCATGTCTTTGTGTCATTACGTCACATCTGTACACATAAAGAAGAGTCTCGGCTAGTGGATATATTGCGTGTGAGGATGTTGGAGGTGGAGATTTATAGCCTTTATTTTCTCACAGCACTTGATATTATTAAACTTATCAATTTGATGGCGGATCCAGAAAGGTACAAACGACAATCACCAGTGACAGCTGGAGACTCACCCGCTGTAAAGTGCAGAAGACTTCGGTCGGACTTCAGAGTGTCTACAGAAAAAAAGAGACTGCAACCGGCCCATGCGAAAACAAGGATAATATCGGAAGCGCATTAAATGTATTCACGCAATGCTGATGTTGTTAACATTAACAATTTGAGAACAAAGAATAATTTGCACGGTTTGACGTGATATGATAAGCGATCGTTAGATTTAATCAGTGTGATTTACTGCAATGCTTTTTTCCCCTTAGTTGGTCAGAACAAAAGTGGATGTTACTTGGTTGTTTAGATGATATTTTCTGGTGAAAATTCTTATGTTGGTCATACTTCCAAACAGTATAATCTGTGATTCTGAATGTCAGTATCCACACCGGCGGCGACTGACAGCCGCACATTCTCCTCAAAACACTGGATTCATCCGTGCTGTGCCGTGCCGAGGCACAACCCACGTGAAGTTGATAATTACGCGAATAACTGCAATTGCAGATTTCAAACAGAGATGGTGACAAAGAGGAAAAACTACGGGCTTCAGCTTTAAACTTATATATTATACAGTTTATATAAAAAAACGAATAACTATATATAACAAAAGCATATAACACAAAACAAACTTTTAAAATTAGTTTTTGGTAACAGAAATAAAGCTAAAATAAAATATAAATATTAGATGAAAAATCAATTTAAAGAACTTCATAAAAAATGTCAACTTGCTTTAGCAACTAAGTGAAATAGATTTAAGTTGAAGTATATATGGACATTAAAAAAATGGCGAAAGCACATAACAATTACTCAAATTAAAATGAAAACTGAAAATATAAAAATAAAAGCTCATTTAAAATATTATATTAAATAATAGTATATAAATATATACAGTAGATGATACTAAAATGACACAGGTGTATGCTGTGTGTGTTTTTGTGTGTGCGTGTATGTGTGTACCACAGGTAGGGTTGCCCTGTCTGCGGGATCCTGCAATCTCGTTGCCGTATTTGTCGACACACCAGCACTGACCGGTGCTGCCATGACACTGAGTGGCCTTAAAATAACCGTCTTCAGTACAGCGCGGTACATACGTCCCTACAGATAGAGAGAATCACACAAACCAGATGAATACAGCAACGATAAACACAATCAATGCCTGATTGGTCAGACAGCAGGAGCTAACACCAGTTGATCAAATCCACCCACCTATCAGTGTCTTCCTTCGGCTTTGAGAACGAATTCTGTTCATCTCATTCTGACATGGCATGCCTGAAGAAACAAACATTTAAAAGAGTTTCTGTGACTGAAATTATGAAATATTCTGGGTTCAGTATATCTGAGGATCATCTACTAACTAACCCCAATAGGCTCATATCATTTTTTTTTTTGCAGACTCACCGTCGGGTTTCTGGAAACAGTAACACCACTCGTTGTTGGACAGCTTTCCATCTTTAAAGGAGTCGCAGGAGTTGAACAGCGGCCGCATGCACAGCTCGTATTTGTCGAGGTAAATGGCGCTGAGCTCTGATTGGTCGAGTAGGAGGTCGTAGTTCATGTCCAGCTTGTTGAACATCCACCCGAGAGAATCTTTACAGATGGGTAAAATGCTTGTGTCGAAACCTACAGGAGAGAGACGGTCAGGTTTATACTGGTGATGGACGGACATATTAGTTAAATCCAATAAACAATTAAAATAAATCATAATTATAATAAATAATCCTTTTAATTCAGTAAATGCATAGTAAATGCATAGATAAAACAGTGCTTTGTCAGCAGGTATTTTATAATCTACTAGACTGAGATATTATTAATAATTCTGATAACAAGCCAGTTGAGATGGATTCGGTAATTGCAATGATGTATTTGATATGTATGTTTTGTTTGTTATTTTCCTGAGATTGTGTGTTTATTCCAGCGAAGTAGATGTTTTCACTCTGTACCCTATAACAACATATAAACCTTTTAAAACTGATTACATTTATGAAAGGGTGATATACTCCCCTGTCATTTATTATTGTTCTCCATTTGAAAACATTAGACTTTGTGAATTTATTTAGTCTATTATTAATATGAGTGTCGCTGCTGTTGTTAAAAATATCCAAAGATGAAGGAGTACTAAGCTACACTAAAGTACCAATGCTTTTTAAATTTTTTTTTAAATTTGTTAGAATTATTTTCTCGTGCTTTATTTTTTACCTGTTTACTTACCTGATCAAAGCTGTCATTAAAAAAAGACACTTTATTTTTTCTGCACTCTGTCAGACTCTATTTATTGATGTTGTTTTGCTTTGTATTCAAGGAGGACAAAAGAGTCTGAAGAGTAAAACAGTTTGTTCAGTTCAGTGCTGTTGTTATCATTGTATCAAAACAGAAGTAAAACAACAACTATCACAATAACTTCTGCATATCGGATATCGGGTACATAAACATGCAAATAATCGGTTAAAGCTCCAGTTGTGACTGAGCTTCAATTGAATAATGATTTACCGTATTCGAACACACAGAGGCTCACTTACGTCCTTGTGCAGTGTCACTCGTGGTGGTCTTCAGGTCTCTGTTGGCGTCCGTGTGCAAAACCCCGAACCAGTCTTTGAGTCTGGATGCTAAACTTCTCAAATCAGCATCGCTGCAGCCTAAACAAACACACAAGCACACGGGTTAAAGGAGCACGTTTGTGTTCTGATGATATATTAATCTGTCTGACACTGAACTGAGGAACGCTGATTGCATTCAGCTCTTTAAACAATATTCATTTCCTTTCGCTTTATTTATAAACGTATTTACAAAGGAACATTTATAGTCCCTGTACAGAGTGACTAAACAGAGAGAGAACTTTTTTTATTGCTCAGATGCTTCTCTTTTATGACTCAGGAGACTTAATGGGGTTCACTGGTCTGTTTCATTTTAGCATCAAGATGTTTCTCCTAAAATGATAGACTCGCTAGTTGTGACGTACGTAAAATGGAACAGCTCAGATCTGTCGAGGAGAAATGTTTGAGTTCATATTGAAATCTAATCACTATCTAGGAGAAATAGTTGAGATATAAAAGAGATCTCATTTATGATTGTTCTTTTTTAAGAAGTATATGTGTGATAAAAAAGAAGAGAAACCTCGCCAGAATAAAATCAAGAGTTTTATTCAAATGGTCGTTTTTTTGTGTGTGAGGGTTTAAGGTAATTTCAGCAATTACATCCGCTAGAATGTGATTTTATTGCCGTCTGAAAACAGAAATGTCAGTGATTTTCTCCAAAGACTGCAGGAGAAACTTCCAGGCTGTACAATCTAGTGATTTCGACAAACATCGGGGTTGCATGTTAAATTAATTCTCATCTGAATCGACATTTCTGAACTTACAAGGAGGAATTGAACATTGCCGTAGGGCTGTAATTTTACACTTTTACCGTGATGAGAATGTGAGTTTTTGCCATGATGGAGGCTTGTTTCAGAGAACCGCTCTAAAGGAACGACATGAATAAAATGATGTCGCTTCCTCAGTATTATTTGCCACATTGTAATAATGGTCATGTGACTCCCTCGTATACCTGTGAAATAATTGCCATTTAAACGGTTTATCATGGTAGAACTACACTGCAAAAAAAATGTTTCTTGTTTAGCCTTTTTTTCCATTAAAAATATCAAAACATTCTCAAATCAAGAGACATTTACTTGAGAAGCAAAATGACTTAAGATATTAAGTCTTGCATTCTGAAAAATATACAAAAATGTTGTAAGTTTATGCTTAAGACAAAAAAAAAATAGCAGTGGGGTCAGTTTTTTTTTCAGTAAACAAGACCTAATATCTTAAGTTATTTTGCCTCTCAAGTAAATCTATCTTTATTTAAGAATGTTTAGATATTTGTATTGGAAAACATTTTAATTTTTTAAAGGAAGTAGGCCCTACCTCACAGACCAATCAGCAGCAAGCACCAGGCTAGACTTCTGACTTTTATTTTCAACTGCATTGGTACAAAATATTACTTTGTTTGAGATATTTCAGAACTGCAAACCCCTTATATATATATATATATATATATATATATATATATATATATATATATATATATATATATATATATATATATATATATACACACATATGGTTAGAAATAAAAGGTGGTTAGTAAGCCAGAAACATCACAAGATGCAAGGAGGTTTTCTTTTTAAATATATAAAAATGCACAAAAATAAATCCATGTAAATGCATTTATTTAACAGGGCATCTTTCATCTTAAGCTGAAGCGACAGCTCTATTGCAATGCAAGCGATTTAGTTTTTGTTTCAAAGTCTTGTTTTTGGTCTATATGCAATCTTACAGCACTATAACACACACTCTCTCTCTCTCTCTCTCTCTGACACACACACACACACACACACACACACACACACACACACACACACACACACACACACACACACACACACACACACACACACACACACACACACACACACACACACACACACACACACACACACACACACACACACACACACACACACACACACACACACACACTCTCCCCTATATAATCCTGCATGTGTCTCTATCTGAAAGTGTTGGATTATTTTGGTAGTTGTGTGAATCACACTTCTCTAGCAGATATCACAGCACTGTAATTCCTCTATTCTACTGGAGGAAGGCAGATATGTCTGTGCTATGATACATCACATCTGTGTTTGTGTGTGTGTGTATTCTGTATTGCAATCATAACTCTGGTTTACACTATTCATTAAGCAGCAGAAACACACACTGCCAGTAGGGAGGATTATGGGAGATTACCTTCAGCATGTGTCTCTCTGTATGTGTCCAGTAAATACGGTGGACTGGGAAAAACATTAACAAAGTGTATTTTTAATAAGAAATGACTTAAGATTAACCAGTTGACAGACTCTTTGAAACTGGTGAAACAGCCGCTGCAGTAAATCTAAGAAACCTCTGAGAAGAAAATCAAAAAGTGTTGCATAAATGTAGGCCGCAACTAACAGCTATTTCGATAATCATTAAATATGTAGATTTGTTCTCTGAATAATTTGCTGTAGTATATTTCACCAGTTTTCCAAAGATCTTCAAACAATGTGCAAACTGAAGTATATAATGTGTTTGCAAAGTTTTATATGTTTAAAATATAAAAGTCTAAATATAAAGTGAATAAAATGAAATAAAATAAAAATAAAGGCTCCAGCAACCACACGACTCCACAATATAAATAAAATAATAAAATAATAAATGCTCCAGCATCTCCACGACCCTATATAGGACAAGCAGTTTGTAAAATAAAATAAAATAATAAATAAATAATAAAATCACCAGGACCCTACAAGTGGTTTAAAATAAAATAAAATAAAATTCCCATGATCCTATGTAGAACAAGCAGTATAGAAATGAAGGAATGAATAATATAATATAATATAATATAATATAATATAATATAATATAATATAATATAATATAATATAATATAATATAATATAATATAATATAATATAATATATCCAGCATTCCCATGACCCTACATGGGAAAAGCAGTTTGTAAAAAATAAATAAATAAATAATAAATACATAATAAAATCACCACGACCCTACAAGTGTTTTAAAATAAAATAAAAAAAGTAAATTTCCCATGACCCTATGTAGAACAAGCAGTATAGAAATGAAGGAGAGGGTAAGTGCAGTAAAGGGTTTGATGGCACAGTAAAGCATCATAAACACACACACACACACTTCTGAAGCCAGTAACACACACACACACACAGACACACAGACACACAGACACACACACACACAGACACACACACACACACACACACACACACACACACACACACACACACACACACACACACACACACACACACACACACACACACACACACACACACACACACACACACACACGATATAAATTTGCAATCCCATTTTCTTGAAATATTACCATATCGGCTACTTACACAGAACAAGTGCATGTTCAACTTCAGTATAAAAGTGGAAGTCTGCAGGAGTAAAACTGAAGTGTGTGTGTTGAAGTGCAATAATTCAGCTGAATTGTATTGTTATAGTTTTGTGACAGGAACATGTCACTTCTATTTCCACTAACATCAGCGCAAACCTGCAAACTCAAAATTGGGGAGTGTCAGGAGGGAAATGGCTTTTCAGAATAAGCCGCCTGACTGATAACACACACACACACACACACACACACATACACTTACTGGCTGTCCTTGTTCCTCAGATAAATACACAGATCTGAGAGCAGATTTTTATTTAGAAATTTAAATGTTTGTATGTGTGTGTGTGTGTGTGTGTGTGTGTGAGCAAGAAACAGTAACTCAATACAGTAACTCAATGCATGTTTAAAATGTATGTTTGTGACGCCCATAGGGGATATATATGTAAGGAATAATTGACGACAGCCCGTTGAATTATTAGAAAAATAATGTACATCCGAGGTGGTAATGCGGTCACGACGCGAAGCGGAGTGGCCATTACACCTTGGGGTGCATTATTTTTCTAATAATTCAACGGCCTGAAGTCTATTATTCCGCTTATACTACAGTTACCACACATCGAAACATTGTTCAAATGATGTATTTCAAGACGTTTGTAAAGTTTTTGTCATTAAAACGCTCTTGTATGTAGGACTAATTTATTGCGCATCTAGTCCCACGCCTCCGTTGCTAAGTCCAAAACGTCATTTTAGAGTTAGTAACGGAGGTTTGAGCCACTGATAGCAGACTAATGCTGGACATACTTAACGACTGGCTGAAACATTCTGTTTCCATCGACTGCAGCAGATTTTAAACACAGACTGAACGCGCTGAACACGCGTTTGGGCATCATCAATCATAACAAAGTATCAAATTACATTCATAACCGGCCTTACAATAAGTGTGTCCCCGGCTTTATGCAGTTATTAATGCAGTTATTAGAGAGAGAGAGAGAGAGAGAGAGAGAGAGAGAGAGAGAGAGAGAGAGGCATGTGCTTCAATGTTATTATTTATTAATTAATTCAATTCATTTTAATTAGTTCGTTCATGTTTTTTTCCTAATATTGAAAGTAGTAAATGAAACACAAAGTCCTATTAACAAGTAGGCTATAGGCCTATCAATAATTATTTATTTGTTATAGCCTATTATCTGCAATAATTACGAAAACCCGTGCAGAAGGACTATCAATTTATTTATATAGGCCTATTCAGTTTAATTTTCTATTGACTATATAGGGCTATATACTTTGTTTATTAAAATAAAACTGCATGTTTCCATTGATTGTGAAGTTAGACATCGAAAAATTGCAGATCAAGCGCATGGGCTGCATGTTTTTTCTTGTTATGAATTGTATCCTATTTTCCGTTATTACAGTTAACTACGCGAAGTGATATGGAACTGTAATGCGGTCAAGACCTGCCTGGAACTACGTTAGCCGTGCGTTTCCCTGAAAATAATTGCACACCTTAGAACGTTCTCAACCAATCAGAATCAAGCATTCAACAGCCCTGTAGTATAAATATATATATATATATATATATATATATATACAGGGGTTAAATTGGGATTTATCATGTGGGGGTGCTCTCCCTAGGGGGCTCTGGGGGTATACCCCCTCGTGAATTAAAAAAAAAAAAAAACCATTAAATAGCACTTTCTGGAGAGTTTTGTGCAAAGAAATGGAGAAATTGAGTATTACATGATATGTGAAAAACTGCAAGGTTAAGAGCATATACTTTGCATTGTTGTAGTATCAACAGGTATTAGGACATTTAGCATTTACATTACTGTTAATCAGTCATCACTTGATTACATATTGTATTACCTTGTTATGATATATAGTGACCCATACAATGTGCCAAACATAATGTGCCACATGAAGAGACAGTGCAGCATATGACAGTAGCAACAGCTGAGAAGATTTGGGTCTGTGGTGACCAGGTCCACCTCACACACACTTCCTTCTCCCATTCTCTCTCTTTACTACTATAACAAAACACACACACTCATCCTACTCTGCATAATTTCTCATCAAGATCAAGACACAAAAATAAAATCAATCTATCCTTGTGGAAAGGTTTCTTGGTAGCTAAATGTAGGTCTAGCAAGTCTTATATTTCTGTAATTCACACAGATCAAATACAAATATGCCGACTGAATATATTGCTAGTTTATTTTGAGTAGCCTGCTAGCAGTTCTCTCGGCAGTTTGCTGATAATCAGGTGCGTTCAGTAAAATGCTCAAAACATCTCCTGAGAAAAATCACATGGTCAACCTAGTCTTGGTTATTTAATTACCTTGTCATTCAAGGCCAGAGCACTTTTTGTACATTTCTGGAACTTTTCCGTGCTTCAACTTCCCGCGCAACTACGAATCTCCCAGGAATATTCATTATATATTGCTGCGTACATTTATCCGTGTCACCTAGATGCGCGTGCGCGAGCGGTGCGCGATCATGGTCGACTGACAACGAGATTAAGCAGCTGAACAAGAACACGGCCGTGTTCCGATTGTTCTCAGCTCCGCCGAGACAAAATAGACATGCCATTTCAAAAATCTTTAATTTATTGTCATAAATATGTTTTCAAAAGCATTACTTTCATCAAATTTTATGTGACATAATTTCCAGTAGGCAATTGACTGCAAACAAGCAGGCTTATGTGCCGGGGCTGAGCCCCGGAGAGCCCCGGCCCAATTTAACCACTGTATATATATATATATAAATATATATATATAGAGAGAGAGAGAGAGTCTATACTAGAGTCTAAATAAAACAAAAAACGTGTCAGCCATTTAACCAGGAGCATCTCTTTGATTCGCACATGTACTGGTTGAGGTTATGTTAAATAGTCAAGGCTTAGCTCGTGAAGCTGCGGTTAAACATGTTCTCTCGACTGTAATGTCGGGTAACCGCTCAAGATCACTGGACGGGTGAGAGAAACTACAGTGAAGACTAAATCACTGCATTAACTCAGTTCAGTTCAGTTCATGACACGTCACTGCAGAATATTTACTAGAGACTAATGAAGGAGAAATCAGACCATGTTTTACACTGATTTCCAATGATCTATAGCACAATGTAAAAACTCAGTTAATCAAGCAGCTTAACAATGAAGCCTACATTTCTAAAGCGTCTAAATGATCAACATGATCAAAACTTTGCTGAAAATCCTGTTGTACACAATCTCATGTCGTCTGATTGATAGTTTATACCTTTAGGAAGTAAAAAGCCTTTTGGTATAATTGTAAAAATGTCCCGCTTCAGATCTTGGTTCACGTGTCTTTTTGCTGTGAGATCTTTACTTAAAGTTAATATAACTTATATTGTTAGTAATATTTCAAGATGAACACTTACTGGACTGAAGCAACTTTGGTTTACTTGATTATCCATACATCATTTTTATGTTTGGTGTAACATTTTATGCATTCAGTGTATTTGCTAAAATGTGAATATTAAATATGATCATCAGGTTTTTTTAAGGAATGTTTATTTGTTCATCACTCAATCATAATTATATTGCATTGCGTTATACGTTTTAAACCTACAGAGCTTTAATCATAAAACTAAGCATTTAAATATCACCTTAACAAGATATTGGCAGATATAGAGTGATGACTGTACGTCGTGACGAAGCTAGGGCTGAACGATTAATTGCATTTGCGATAATATCGCGATATGATGAAATGCGATTTTGTAACCGCAAAATCTGCGATTACATTGGTCACGTGACACGCGAGAGAAAAGCAGTCTGCAGATCAAACATCAACTTGGCACGCTACGCATAGGTCTGGCATACAGGAAAGAAAAGTTTCTTTTTTATGTATCTGATATTGTGTTATTTATTCTCTCTCTAACAATTCTGGATCGATTCAGAGAATTTCAGAATCGAGTCTGAGCTTAGTTTTTAAACACAGATGCGTGATGACGCTGCGCGTGCTTTAGAAACAACCGTATTCTGCTTGCTTCTAATTTCTCTCTCTCACACACACACACACACACACACACACACACACACACACACACACACACACACACACACACACACACACACACACACACACGAACACACACACACACACACACACACACACACACACACAAACACACACACGAACACACACACACACACACACACACACACACACACACACACACGACACCGCTCGAACCTTTCGAAAAATTATCTTTCATAAAGTTCGGAATTTAAGCGAATTACAAGGACAGTCGCGGGCTTCATTGCACAGGTTTTGCCGCTTTGATGTTACTCTTGCAGTGCGCGGTCTTGGCCGCCGGAATTTTCCTTACAAATGCTCCACAAAGGCATTATTTATGTATTTTGGAATGCAGTTGGCTTATATATTAAAAATATGAAAATCACTGAGAAAGCTGCTTTCATTTTAAAATACTTACGCGCTTTGTAAAGAGTGCTCGTGCATGCGGCTGTGAGCGACTCATTGGTTAAATGTTTGCATCTCAAAATGCTTTTGACGCGAAATTAATGTTAACACGGTCAGTTATATCTTAAACCCACAGGACAAACCACATTTATAATTTCAAAAGAGATATGTGCATTAGAGTGAATGCAGCTTATCGTATAGGGGGAAAATCACTCCAGCTCTTGAATGGAAAACGTTCAGACAGCCTACTTTTAAATACTGAAAGCACTCTTTGTTTATTGCTTGTAGTGTTTTTTTTGTTCCTCTTTATTTACTAGCTTTTATATTTTGAAGCTATATTAGTTTATAGCCCATTTAAAATTCTTAACATGTAATTGGTTTAATTAAATGTGTTTATATATATATATATATATTTTTTTTTTAAAGTATGTATATTTACACATGTAATTAAATACATATTTTAAGTGAAAGTGAAAGTGAAGTGAAAGTGACACGTGATTTGACCTCTGCATTTAACCCATCCAAGTAAGTGCACACACATTAGGAGCAGAGTAGTGAGTAGTGAACACACACACACTGCAAACGTGGATACACACACGGAGCAGCGGGCAGCCTTGAGTGGCGCCCGGGGAGCGATTGGGGGTTAGGTGCCTTGCTCAAGGACACCTCAGTCATATTCCTGCCGGTACTGGAATCGAACCAGCAACCTTTGGGTCAGCAGTCCAACTCTGTTACCATTAGGCCATGACTGCCATGGCCATGACTTAAGATTAGTTAATGAGAAAAAAATTAGATCGGATAATGGGCTGCCTAAAGATTCCCATCCCTACTGTACAATGATTTATTGCTTGTCTTTGTCGACTAATACAGAAGGTAAAGAACTTAAAGTAATCGCATATTAAATCGCAATCGCAACATTGGTTAAAAAAATGGCAATTAGATTATTTTCCATAATCGTTCAGCCCTAGACGAAGTAGTCTGTGATAAAGATCTCATTGATTTACATTACAAGCTATCAGAATTTCATCATATTTTGCTCATATAAATATCAACAGCTGCAACAAATTGCATATTTTTGCTGTTTTGGCCTAAATATAAATAAAAAAAAATTCCATCACATTCTCACTTCATCAGACCATATGAGCCATGAAAGCCTGATGTATGATCTCAACAAAACCAAATGCAAATTTTTAAAAATAAAATAAAAATGTGTTTAAGAGTTTAATAACTCTTCCATTTTTGAAAAATTAGATTTTTCCGATTATTATTTCATATGTCAGTCTTCCCAGGGTGTTAAAGAGAAACCTGGAGATGTTTCTAGTCCTCTGTTTGATTGACAGGTGGGTTTCCGTCGCTGTCTCAGTAATTAAAGGACGCAGTCGTCAGGCTCTGATTGTTCCCGCAGACATCTGTACGTACGGTGTGGAGGATAACTGCTGACTCTCATGCGGGACAGCCGTTCCTCCGTCTCCAGCGCTCGCCTTTAAAGATAAACGCTAACAGCAGCAGTCGTCATTCACACACACTCCGCTCCGGACGAGATGATGAACGCATTAAATTCAGACAGACGTAGATATTAGTAATTCCCTACAGAAAATCGTCTCTCAGATTGATTAACAGCAGGGGGACAAGATTACACACTTCTGCCGCTGTCTCAGCAGCGATGACATCAGATCTACGGATGCCACATATAGAGCGCGCGAGATAGATTATCACATTTAATTAAAGGAATAGATCACACATTAATGAAAAAATGTCACTGTTCACACACCCGTATGTATCCATACAATGAAAGTGCATGGTGACCGAAGCTGTTGAGGAACCCCATAAAAAATGATTATAAAAGTGTCACAACGATAGTTCATATGACTTTGTGATGAACAAGCATTAAACTGAAAAATACTGGAGTAGGATTTACTTTAAAAAGCTAAGAAACAATTTTCACTCAGTAATTGCTTATAAATTTCACAAAAATAAAAAGAAACAGCAACTTGTGAAATGCACTCCAATAATCTGTTTTATTTGCAAATCGAAAAATCATTTGTTTAGTGTGTTTGCTGGAAATCTTAGTTTGGTTATGTGATTTTCACTAATAATGACTTAAATTTTCTATTTGTTCCTCCCACAATAGTCTCTTGGAGTATAACACACACTTTTATGACAGTCGTATGATACTTTTATGGAGCTTTTTGTTGTTTTAGAGCTCAACAGCATACATCTCCATTTGTTTTTCAAGCAAGAAATGAGTCATTGCAGGTTTGGAACGAGATGTTAGTCTGTCTCTGATCTTGCACTTAAGTGTTTTTTTTTATATATT
Organism: Siphateles boraxobius; assembly: GCF_051911475.1. Lineage (NCBI taxonomy): Eukaryota > Metazoa > Chordata > Actinopteri > Cypriniformes > Leuciscidae > Siphateles > Siphateles boraxobius. The sequence continues at coordinate 1,788,411 of NW_027508919.1, forward strand.
TATTTTAATCCACACACACTGTAACACTGTTAAAGTAAACAATTGTATTTTTTGCCGCAAGAGATCGTATATTCAAAACAATAAGAAAGGTGTAGCTTGATGCTGTGAAGGAGCGGGTAATGATGGGAGCTGTCGCCTCCACTGCCGATGGAAATCAATCCGAAGGGACTCACGAATAATTGTGGTCCATGAAGACTGTGTGACTGTGCAAGACACTACAACTACTACTTCCGCATTTCTTTATGAGACCTACTGTGTAGCCATGATTTCTACAACAGAAAAAGCAGAAACCGAGGATAACACGGACATGATGCCATTGACAGGTGACACAAGGAAGAGGGACGTTACACTGGTTAAAATTGAAAATGTCTCTGGATTTAAACATTTGGGATAATGTAAGTACACAAGAGAACAAAATATAACACTGTGCTAGTGGTTTTTGTATATTTTAATGCAAAAATCCCCAAAAATTAAAAAAGTTTTAAAAGCATACTGAGACTTCAGCTCTCTAAAGAGGCTAAATGAACATGATTTAGTCTTGTTTAATTAGGAAAAACAGGCCAATAGATCACAGACTAAACATTTGCATAAACCCAGAGAGAGAGAGAGGATGAGATGCTTTAAAACTTATAATTAGAGATCTCGACGACCTGAAGAGTTCACATGTTCTGTGCCTTTATTCAACATCATTTCTATCCTTCATGCTCTCAAAAAATCAATACAAAATGGAGAGAAAGCAACCTTAAAACTAGATTGCATTAGATGAATAGTCCATCCAAAACTAAAAAGAAATGTACTCGACTTTCTTTATGCAACACACTGATCTGTACCATGCAATGAAAACATATGGTGACCAGGCATGATAAAAAAAAGCAACGTATAATAACAGCCGTGCAATTTAACTGAGGTGCCCCTTTTGTGTGAAGAACAGACTAGGGTGCCCAGAAGTCCCGAAAAATTCAGGACAGTCCCGAAATCTAAGCTGTTGTCCCGAATCCCGAATCCGACCATGATTGTCCCGAAAATTATACTAAAGCAAAATCTTGCTTTAGTAAGATTTAGTTATTGTCTGCTAAAACATTAAAAACTGTCCGTGGAGGTTGAGTCGTGAAGAGAGCGAGAGTTGCAGCAGCCGCGAGCTCAGTGAATGAATGTGCAGGCTGCCAGTCTAAAGGAGTGATTGATTTGTTGCGGCACTGTGTGCCAAAAAATACTTCGGCAATGAACAATGACTACATTTTAGACTACATCCTACACCCCGCCCCCCACCCCATCCCGAATTTCAGCCAATCTCATCTGGTCACCCTAGAACAGACTGAAATTCTCTCAAAATCTCCTTTGTATATGTGCATATTCAGTTGATACATACAGACAGGTTTGACGTCAGTAGTTGACGTCATAAGTTGTTACATCTCAAGAGACCAAGTTTGTATGTTTTGAACTGAACAAAACTGATATTTGAGAGAAAAATTATGCTACTTTACTATCATTGATGTACTATAGTTTTTGTTATAATAAATTTGCTTTATTTCATAATTTTCTGTTTTCATTCTAATTTTAGATAAAGTTTTGATAATTTTTTTATTTTGTAGTAATTTTTTTCAAGTTTAAATTACATTATGGTGTGTTTTTGTCCTTTTTTAAAGTCTCTGGTCACTGTTTACTTCCACATTCTCTGTACTAATGTTCAGCTGATGGTTAAACTCGAGACGACTCGAACAAAAGCTTGTACTGCTGAAAATAATTTGACAGACGGCAGAGCCTACGGTTTCCATGGCTGCATCTTTTTGTCACTGTACTGTTGTTAAGGTAACAGGTGCAACACACAGGTGTGGAACACAGGTAGATGATCTTAAAGGTCAAAGGGCATCCAGGGTTAAATTCCTGCTGATACTCATTTGAATTCAATCATGTCCCCATATGGCGTAATAAGCGCACACACACACAAACAAACAAACACACACAAACAAACACACACACACACACACACACACACACACACACACACACACACACACACACACACACACACACACACACACACACACACACACACACACACACACACACACACACACACACAGAGTGAGATAGAGCCTGTAACAGTGAGTGAAATGTGTCATCACTACAATCACATTTGATAATTGGCCAGATAACAATCATCTAGGTCAGTGGTTCCCAAACTGGGGTACGTGTTCCCCTAGGACTACGTGAGGTGACAGAAGTGGGTGTGCGAACAAAATACTGAGTTTTGCCATCCATTTAATTCTAGTCTACCTTGAAATGACACTAAAACAGAGCATGTATTTCTAACAGGCAAAATGCCATAAAAGGTCAAATACATGACATCTAATCAAATTACATCATCTTTTGCAGTCAAGTACCTGTACCTGTCTATCTATGTAAAGTGCTTTGAGTGCAGAGAAAAGTGCTAAATTAATGTAATGAATTATTATTAGCAAATCGAGCTACATTACTGTCGTTCTCAGCAATGCACCTTTGTAAAAGTGGGGATTTAGCACACAGACTGTGCATAGAGATCGATTTTGAGACTCAAACTCTCTTCGATACTAAAATATACCCTGTGTGAGTTCTTGTTTTTAATGTTGATAACATGAGCAAGAATGCATTTTTTTCAAAATATCCACATAATTGTATATGTGATATTGATTTTTTTTATAACAGTTACAGTATAACTGTCACGTACCGCTCTGAGACACAAAGGTTGAGGATCCAAACAGCTTTTATTAGGGGTTATCCACAATCATAATCCATATGACAGGCAAGGGTCAAAACCACAGGGAAGACAATCCAAAACAAGCCTCAGGGTAAGCACAGGGAAACAGGGGAATCCAGAAAATCAGGCAGAAGGTCAAAGTCAAGGTCAAGGTCAAATCACAGGCGACAAGAGAGAGTGCTAAGAAATGCAGTGTGACACATACACAACTTTGCAGAGAATGACTCAATAAACAGGGCTTAAATAGACCAAGTTAACAGGGGTAATGAGACGCAGGTGGAAGTACCAACTTTTCCTGTTGGTTGCAATTCGCAACCTCACCACTAGATGCTGCTAAAAATCACACACTGCACCTTTAATGCATCCTTGCTGATTAAAGTATACATTTCTTTTTGATTTAAAAAACAAAACAAAACAAATATCCACAGAAATTGTAAACAGAAACAGTAATTTTTGTTATGGTATAATGTAAAATATTCAAAAAAACAAAATACTGCATGGATTATTTTCCCTGAGTTACAGTATTGTTTTTCTGGTGACACTGTTTTGCTGACATCCTCACTTTTCTGTTGTGTGTATTCTGGTAATCATATAACATTATTTTAATATGAATTACTATACTGATTTTCATACTATATTTTGAAAGTCCTCCAGCAGATACGGTCTCCAGTTCCGCAAACTTTGTGCAAGGTTCTCCTGCAGACAGATGGCTCTTATCGGAGGGGCTTTGACATACCGCTGCAGAGATTTCATTCCTGATGGAGGTCCGTCATTCTGGCATGTTTGCGTTTCTGTGCCTGGAGCTCTGCTTAATTAAAATGAAACTGGGAATCTGGTTAAAAGAATTAATCTCTTTAACCGAGCAGTTTCTGTAAATGCAAATCAAGAGCGCGAGTATGTGCGTGTGCATCCTGGGTAGAAGCATATGTTGAGTGGGTGTTGTCAATGATTCAAAAAAGCTCTTTCTCTTTCTCGAGGCTCAGGAACTCATCCAGACTCTGAAACAGGAGCAGGAGGAGTGTGTGAACGTGTAGAGGACTGTGTGCTCGTGCTGCTCGCAGCTGGTGGGTGGCCAGTGGAGAAACAGGAATGGTTCAGAGAGAGATGAACTCGAGTAAAACTGAGATCTTTAGTGATTCATCTCCTGCCAGAGTGAAGGATTATGGGTGTTTCGGGATGGAATACAGATCAGCAGGTTGGAAAAGACAAGTGGATCAAACAGAGAAGCTCAACCGCAAACAAGCACCAACACAGGACTACAAACATCCAACAAACTCAAACTCTTTTAAACTTAAACTATTCCTGAGCTAAAACGTCTTTAAACTCAGAATGTGATTTCTGCATTTCAGAAAACGAATCGATTTTCATGAGCCAAGAAATCCATGTAGTCTCCAAAAAGCCCCAGTGCATTCATTACCAAGCTTTCCTTTCTATAAGTTAAATAAATTTCAATTTATTATGTGCAATTAATATAATATTATGATGTTTGGAAGACAATTATTTCTTGTTCCTGTATAGCTTTACTACCAAACAAACCCACACACACACAACCGCACACTCTATAGAAAGATATATTCTTAATATTTCATTAGCTGAACGATTGACATTAAGATATGTAGAAGAACAACTCATGATTTATTCAATTCCCAATTGGAAATATGAAGAAAGTGGCTGCAATTTATTAATTTTGAAAGTGTCTTCAGTGCGTTTGAATTTCAGGGGCTGATGATCTGAACAGAATAAAAATAACGCAGCCCACAATATTACAAACACATCTTAAGCTGAAGCGACAGCTCTATTGCAATGCAAGCGATTTAGTTTTTGTTTCAAAGTCTTGTTTTTGGTCTATATGCAATCTTACAGCACTATAACACTCTCTCTCTCTCTCTCTCTCTCTCTGACACACACACACACACACACACACACGCACGCACGCACGCACGCACACACGCACGCGCACACACACACACGCACGCACGCACGCACACATATTGGATACAAAGTACACCACAATTTACCTGTATACCACAGTATACTCACATAAAGCAATAGTACTATATAGCTAATCTAAGCTGCGTGTTCATTTATATCATCACAAAAATTGTAACTTTATTGTCACCAGACTTATATATTGTGTCGAGCAGGACGAGGTGGAGGGACGTGAGAGAACGGATTACTGATGAACGACACCTGTGAGACGCACCGGTCTCGTATCTCTCACGGAGGAGTGAGGACTGTGAAGATGGAGAGAGGAACAGGCCTGGACCTGTGTTTTGTTTCTGCTTTGTGTGGCCAGCAGTCGTCCATGAGGGGCTGCTGGCTTATACTTTTGTTTTTGTATTTGTTTATTTATTTTATTAAAAGTGTTGAATGTTCACCGGTTCCCACCTCCTCCTTCCCATAACATCTGAACCTCATTATATATATAAAGTTGGATATATATTACATCTAACTTTTTCCACATATGAAGAGAAAACCGCGATGGACAATCTGAAAAACCTTTGTGTTTATAGTCAACATTTTAAACTGGATGACCATCAACACAGTGTTTTATGCCAAGCGGTCAGTTTCACCCAACCCCCCGAAGCAAAACGCCATCACATACTGGTATGAAAGCTATTGCCATGGTTTCCTTTTTCACCATTAAGCTTTTTAAAGAGTAGACAAAATATGATACACATTTCAGGAACATACTCTTACAATAACTGTTCTGTTAATAACCAGAGTATGATCTGTATTTTTCACAAAAGCCCTGGAGCCGTCAAAAGCATTTTGCGTCATCCAGTGGACTTTTGCTGGCCCACGTAATACAGAGAAAGAGTAAATCATTAATTTACATTGTAACCATACAGAGCGGGTTGAAAATCTGCGAACTTATACTTTAACATCACGATTTTCTGTAAAGCTGCTTTTAAACAATGTGCATCGTGAAAAGCATTTAATCTAAGAAAGTCTGATGAATTGGTTTGCATTCAAAGACAGAAAAAGAGAGAGTGTGCGAGCGAATAAAGCAGCTCTTACTTTTCTTATCGTCCTTCCACTATCGCTACGAGCTGGACTAACAGAGAGACACGCTGATAACGAAGATCATTAATTAATTAGCTGTGCTTTCCTTTTGTCTCTATTCAGTTTCTCTGTTGAACTTTGAGTCTCTTTTACTTCTTTTAATCAAAGTACACAGTATTCCTCAGGGCCGCCCGCTAACAACGTGTGTGAGATTTCACGAAGAACAGAAGAGCACCGTGGCTTTTCTGATGATTCATAAAGTCTGGCAACAATGCAAATTTAGGTTTTCACACACACACACACACACACACACACACACACACACACACACACACACACACACACACACACACACACACACACACACACACACACACACACACACACACACACACACACACACACACACACACACACACACACACACACACACACACACACACTCTCTCTCTCTCCCACAAGGAATTGTGCAAGCTGTGTATAGTGTGTGTGTTGGTCCCATTGAATTATGGGTAATCAGAGTATAAAGTAGGACGTCCGAAGGCACAACACTTCTGTTAGGCACTGAAGAGTCACCTTCAACACACATACATACATTAATGCAAACTATCAATGCAAAAGTGAAGGATCTCAGGTGGGCTGCTCCACTAAAAGTAAACTACTGAGGTCTGTGAAACAAACGTGATTTCACATCTTCTATTAGTACTAGCATTAAACTTTGCATTTATGCTCCAGACTTGAATGACTCCTGTTGAGGAGATCATTGCGCCGTTACTTTAACAGAACATTTTCATCTTCTGGATCCAGGCCCCAAACAAAAAAAAAACTAAAAATACTTTATTCGAAGGACTTTTTCCACTCTTCTTAAAAAAAATAAAATAAAAAAATTACAGTGGTATGCATGATATCCAGTAGCATTTACGGCATAATCATGTTTCCAGAAATCATATGAACATGCAATAACAGTGATCTACCTTAAAAAAAAAACAGTATCTTATTGGACCTCTAAAATTCACAGCAATTATGCATGCGTCTACATGGCAAAATACAGTAATACTGTAAATGATTGTGTCTATTGTAAATATTTACTGTAGAAACTACAAAGAAGGTAAAAAGAAGTTTGAAATACCTTTGCCACAATACACTGTTAGTGAACATCCTGACGCCATCTACACTGCTGAGGGCGGCATTTAGATAAATATGTAAAGCTGCATGCTTTCCTCTCAATAAAACAATAAACACAACAAAAATGAAAATGACAGTAAGAAAACAGCAGTTAAGAAAGCATCTGATCATAGTGATGTGCATTAGAGGATGAATATCAGTTAAGTGCGCTCCGTGCGCGCTGATGCACTCATCCTGCTGACATTTCCGAATGTCTTCCTACAGTTGCTTAATAAAAGCAGGCTTTCAACACAAACAAACGCACATGTGTCATTAGTATGAGAAAAAAAATGGGATTTTAACTGTCGGTCTCGGGTCGGGCTCGGACATAAATATCTTTATGCCTGTCGGGCTCGGGTCGGGTTCGGTTACTGCTCTATCGGACGCGGGCCGGGCTCGGACAAAAAAATTCGGCCCGATCCGCACTCTAATGTGCATTCAGTATGTTTGCACAAGCTCCCCAACTGACCCTTCGCATATATACATAAAATACCCAAAGATAATAAAAACTGTTGTGTGGGTCCTGACAGATCGCTGTAGCGTAGTTATTTTTGCTAGAACACAGAATAATAAGGAAATCCACTGAAATGAAACACAAGTTACTCTTAAAGGGGTTATTCTGAAATAGCATTTTGCTGTAGTATGCGTCCTCTTCAGTCCACCTAGAACATATATTGAAACTAAATTACTAAGATTTTGCTAATGCATTAACTAATGTTAACAAATGAGATCTTATTGTGATGAACTGAAATCAGATATTTGATTGTTTGCTTTATTAGACAATATATATAAAAAAACTGATAGTTCATACATTTTAAAAACGTTTGAAGATAATATACACAATAAAGCCAAAGGCTTATTTCCATTATGGTCCTTGTTTCCAAAGTAGAAGAACATATAATTTATGAAGAGAAATCACCGTCAAGTTCAGCATCTCATTCTTTAGCCATTCTTTAACTTCCTCTCTAAAAAACACTTTTAACTTTTATCTGCTTTATACAACAAGTTAAATCATTCCAGACTATAGAACTAGTATACAAAAAAATAATTCTTACCCATTAAAGGACATATATCAGTACTTCTTCTTGTAGAATGATTATGCACATCTCTCACAAGTACATAACACTCTGTCGGGTACCTTGGAACAGTTATCTTTATTATTTTAAAATGTCAACACCAGTTTAAGAAAAGTTAGCCTTCACGCTACCCTTCATATCACGATGACATCACAATAATGAGCTCATTAATTACCGTTGCTCATTTCGCAACAAAGAAGTCTTAAAGGTACAGTAGCATGAGTCAGATAGAGGATGGAAAATGGCCAAAATTACAACTGATTTGGTGCAACGACAACAAAAAACCCCTGACAAACATTAGAAGCACACAAGCTGTCAGAACTAAACGAATGCAGACACAGTTGAATGAAAACAACAAACAGCACTGAATAACGTATTTATCATCTCCTAATGTTTTGATCACGTAAGCCTGCAAGAGAGAGCTATTGATATGTCTGACCTTTAAAATGAAGTGTTTACGAGTGTGAGAGAGTCAAACACTCCAGTGACATTTATTCTGATGTATTAAAACCATCACATTAATGCTCGACAGGTGCACCTGAGATTCAGGAGGAATTAGAGGATTTTCTGAATGTTCTGCCGGGTTGTGAAGAGCAGGGTCACATCTGTGTTTGATGAGCTTCTGAAGCATTCATTTTCAAGTTTAAGTTCATAAATAATTGTTTATTATACATACAAAGGAATACATTTGATAATAAATGGAATCTCCACACTAAAAAAGGGGGAAAATATAAATATTCATTCTCAGTTTGGGGTCACTGCAACATTTTGTTTTAAATTAATACTTTGGTTCAGCAAGGATGGATTAAATTGATCCAAATTGACAGTAAAGACATTTAGAATGTCACAAAAGTTTTCTATTTCAAACAAATACTGTTTATTTGAGCTTTCAATTCATCAAACAATCCTGAAAAAAATCTATCACCATTCAAACATCATACTGACTCCCTCTCTTCTGAATGGAAGTGTATATAAGTCTGAAAGTCCAAGATCCTATAATATCCAATATAGCTATATAGTGCAATGTATGTACATTGTTTATATCTATTACCTATATAGAATAAACATCCACATGCATGCTGTATAACAGACCTTCAGAAATAAGCGCAGTTACATTAAATATAACTTGATCATTCAAACAATAGTAGGAAAACTAAAGTCTGTACTTCCTGTAGGATGATGTCATTAAACAACTGACATTGGTTAGGGATTTAGCAAGGCTATGAAAAAACAATTAGCAATTAAAACAATATTCTTAAGAAAACACATTTTGTTGAAAAAAATTCAATTAGATTAATAATATTTCTGAATAAATTTCAAAAGTGCTTCACCTTTGGACATTATACCTTGTGTTTAGTTAATCGTATTTTATGATAAAAGCAAATAACACATGTAATTTACATCTATTTAATCCAACATAAGAAGACATATGATGTGAATATAAAGATATTCTGCGAAACAGAATGACCTAGAAACACAAGGATCACTGACACAAAGATTTCAGTGGATGTAATTTTCCACTGAAAGGCTCATATTGCTGTTTTTCCTCTAAGGCCCAATGAAGAAAGATGAGTGTGTGTGTGTGTGTTGTATTATATTGCAGATTAAAGCGTGAAAAACGATTCTTCAAAACATAATGAGCGAGTGTTGTTTGTGTGTTGTACACACACACACACACACACACACACACACACACACACACACACACACACACACACACACACACACACACACACACACACACACACACACACACACACACACACACACACACACACACACACACACACACACACCTCACAGTATTTTCTCTCAGGTGATCCCTCTATTTTTCACTTTTCTCTCCTGCTGGGATGAAAAATCTCTTGTGTTTCTCTCCAGGTCATTTCTCTCTCCGTCTCCATCCCTCCTTTTATCCTAACAAACCCATCGCCCATCTCCACCACCTCGGGCTCCATCTGTAATCATCTCCACCTCTTTGTTACTCTTTTCCAGTCTCTCCAGGAATTTCTGTGGTTCAGCCGGTCGAGATCATGGGTTCAATTTCTTTCTGTTAGATTTTTTCCATTGCAATTTTTCTTTTAAGTTTAAATTTTTCTGGATTCTCTTTTAATAGTTAAACAAAATCTTATGCATTAGCAAGTCTAGTTAATTACAGTTTAACAATAACGTTTAAGAAAAATAAATTTTTAGGGCCCTATGAAATCCATTGTATTTTTTACCCAAATTCAGTGTTTTCCGTTTTTCTGGGTTCCATTTGGATTAATTACATTTAAGTGTTTAAAAAGCATATCTAATCAATTGATGTAACGTTTATGCTCTGTTATGTCCTGTTTTAGTTTAGTTTTCATTCTGTTTGCTCTGTTCCCGTTTCCTTCCGCTCAGTGCCGCTGACGACACTAACACGCTTCTGCTTTTGGGTGTGTTTGTAGTGAGTGTGTTTAATATATGTTTTTTTTTTTTTTTCAACACAAGGAAATATAATCATCAGATATGCACGCGATTACATTTGGAAATAGGCAAGCTTTGTTTCCAAATGCCCCAAGTAGAGATATCCTGTCAATTTTATAAACTTTTGTAAATCCAGTTAGTAAAACTGAAAGCATCCAAACTGCAATGTATTCAAAAAAATGAAAGCATCCAAACTGCAATATATAACATATATATAACAACTGCAAAGCATCAAATTTGTGCACTAAATCCAGCATTAACTCCAGCACAAACTCCTTTTTTAAAGGCTCAAGACAGACGTCACTACCTGAACCTCACTGCGTTTTTCGCCTGATATTTGCATAAAGTCTTTTGATGCTCTCGGCTGCTCTCAGCACTTTCTCTGGTTCTACTGTCAATCCCACAATGACTCTTTATTTATCTTTGATTCGTGCATGTTCATCTACACGTGACAATTGAATCAATGAAACGATAACCATTTAATACTTTATTACATAGAGTTTTTTTTCTGGATTTATGATTTAATACAAATATATTGTCAAAAATAGTTGTAATAATATGAAGACATAAAGCATTTTTTGTCATTTATGTGATAATCCTTAAAAAATTAATTTTATTAATTGTATTAATATTACTTTGAATAGTCCATTCTATAGCCTAATGCCGTGGTTCCCAACCCTGTCCTGGCGCCCCCCCAACACTGCGCGTTTTCTTTGTCTACTCAATCAAACACACCTGATTCAACTCATCAGATCATTAACCTATGTGATTATGAGCTAATGAGTAGAATCAGGTCTGTTTGATGGGGGAGACAAATGCTGCATCCCAATTCGCCTACTTATACTACGACCTAAAAGTATGTACTCTTTTTGTGAATAAAAAGTACATACTTTTGAGTGTTTAGCAAAAGAGTAGGCAAGCCTCGGGACATACTATCACGTCATCTTTAACGGACAGATCTGTCGCGTGCATCCTGTCACCGTAAACTGCCCTGTCAATCATCCTGTCAAATCCTCCATTCAATCGAATTTGATTTCCTACCGTTTCGGAGAGCACGTTCATCTGCCAGTCGTGGGTCTTTCATGCGGAGACTCTCCTCATGTGTTTGCAATTTGAATATAATTATGCATTTAAAAGGTAATGGCTAAACATATCTTTACAAAAGTTCACAATGCTGCTGCAGATGCAATATAATGTAGACAACATTGAATAAATACATTTTCGTCAGGTTAGATACTGATAATTAATCACTCAAACCAGGAGTGATTACTCCAGGACAGGGTTGGGAACCACTGGTTTGGGAACAGTGGTTCCCAAGATTTTTGAAAGCATGGCACCCCTTTGCAGTATTCTTTTTCCCACGGCACCCAAACCCAATTAAACTAAACGTACATGTGTACTGTCACCAAACGGCTCTAAGACACAAAGGCTGAGGATTCAAATGCAGTTTATTTGAAAGGGTAATCCACAATCATAGTGGAAAACAGGCAAAGGTCATAAACACCGGGTAATCAGTCCAAACAATAACAAACACAAAAGTCAAGGAACACAGATAAAGAGTAATGGGAGATGTAGTTTGTGAGGGCATGACAATAGTCTCATGTGGAGTGCCCTCTGGTGGCTCTCAAGGGCACTCCAGCTGGTGACCGTTACATGTAAATACATAGCCTATATAAAATTAAATCTAGATGAGCAAACAACAAATGATGAAGCATAAACAGCAGCCTGAATTTATTATGAATGCATCGCAACACACATAGGCCTAACACCGTGTCCTAACCAGACACTATGCAACGCGACACCGCGGCACGCGATAAAATGTATATTTTCCATGTTAATCAAAGTTTTTGTCCTAACCAGCCGTGATGGTGACACACAATGATTCTGTTTTAGAAACGATTTCTATTTCTGCAACGTCCCGACTGGAACAACAACAGAAAGTATGACAATCTCAGGTACTGTTTATGTGCTTTATTTAATGTTAAAAGCATCTGTGTGAGTTTGAATATCATTTTGTGTTTGTTTTTTATACCTGTAGCCTACTGAAAGCAACAATTCACCTCGGATCTTCAAAATAAATAAAAGTGAACTAGAACGTTCAAACTGTTAACTCATTGTTAACAGACAAGTGAATTCTATGACAACGATTGTTTCAGTAAGTAAAATTTAAAAATTACTTTATGTGGGAATAATTGGAACAAAACACATTTAAAGATTGATACTTAACTCTTTAAATAATAACTCCAATTCAATTTTTTCTTTAGTTTCTCATTTGCTTTGTTCAAACCTGACCTTATAACTTAAATTAAACTAAAATATCTGTGCATGGAACTGTGTCGCGGGCATTTTAATGGGATACATGTGCCAGCACAGCCTCTTGATACGGGCCGGGGATAGATTGAGGATAGTGCAACTCATAGATCGATCTCCACTGACAGTTTTTGATTTTCACGTATATGCCAGGATGAGAACGCTAGCTCCATCTTTGCCCTATCCTGTCAATCTCTACGTGAAATATAAATTTGAGCGTGCACCAGTACAAAGGTTTTTTTCACTTATTCATTTTCATTTGGAAATGCTCATATGTTGGTGTTTTGATATATATTTTTAAATATATGCTGTTAAAAGTTATTATATGGTACAATAGTTATTTGTTTAAACCGGAAAAAAGCTGAGATTCTGCGGCACCCCTAGCCAGTTCCTGCAGCACACACTTTGGGAACTACTGGCCTAATGTATTGTTGTCATCATTTCTTTAAATTAATTATTTTATTTTATATAACAGTCTTTTTATGGTTTAAAATTCACAGACTAGTCCATATCACAATTTGATTAAATGTACCGTCCTACTTTTGATTAATTAATTTTTTTAAACCATTCTGCGCTATAGCCTACAGTAAATTCCATTTATTATAAACTGTATAATAAACAGGCCCCTAGTCCTGCCCTGTGTCACTCACCTCACTGTAGCTCTGCCGAGAATCACACGGCCGAAAACAGAAGAACAGATAATGGACAGACGCTGAGAAGAAAGAGATTTCCTCAATGCAAACACTGAGCACTGATGCCGTGGAATAATTGCTACATTTGAATACATAACAGAGACACATGAAAGAGAGCAAGATGAAAGTCAGAGATAAAATGACAAAACAAGATGAACAGGTCAAATAAATAGAAAGAGAAGAGGCCGTGAGACGATAAAAACGGGAGGAAATGAGAGAAAAAATGGACTTTAAAATGACAATTTTTTTTATCAGTCTCTCTCTTTCTGTGGTAATTGCTTCCTGATGTATGCAGCACTTTTCCAATTAAAGATCATGTCAGTGATCTGAAGTCATAAAAATACAGACATCATAACGTTCCTATCAGAACGAACCTTCATCTCTGCTCAGATATCGCAGCATAACTGACAGATGGACTGTTCTGTTGGGGAAGCCTTCGGGAAATAAGTACAACAAGCTAGAGGTCATGAATCTAAATTACACACAACACACAGACACAACAAAGCCTTAAAATAACCGCCTGATGTATCAAAACACATCAAGAAAAAATCTTTATAGCTCAGAGGTTGCTCAGTCAGTGCTCAAGATACATAAGTGAACTCATCATATCATGCAAGTATCAACTATTGACAGATTCAATCTAATTCCGATTCACAAGCTCTTACATCACTTTGATTCCTACACTGAAAAAAGTGATTCGTTGGCTCAACATCCATTACTTATAAAGATAAATAGAATAAACTCATGATATGACTCATGACTCAATAGATTAAACTCATGCGTGATATGCAAATATTCTATCAAGCCAATAAGCGAAGATGGAGCCATTTCGAATCGGGATGTGATGAAGACAGCGAGAACTGTCAGGTAAGCTGTTTAAAAAAAAAACAGAAATAAAATATTATTGTTTGACTTTTTTAAAAATTCATAAACACTCGTTTATTGTGTTAGTGGGGTGTATTCCTAAACCGGAAGCACAACACAACGTTTTCTGAAGTTCGATGTGAAGACACGATGTGAAAAAAAACCTGAAATAAAACATTAGATTTGGACTTTTTTAAATATTCATCAACAATATTAATTTATTGTGTTAGTGGGGTGTTTTTGTAAACTGGAAGCACATGAAGCGCAGTGTGGGGAAGATGGTGAAAGTAGATAAGCTAAAGCTTAGCTTTATATTAACAAAATAAAATATTGGCTAAGTGTTTAAGTGTTTTTTGCATTTGTAGTCACTGGGGATGTGTTAAACTTATTTTGAATTGCTACGAATTCTTCAACAATCAGAAACGTTTTACTTATCAATACTTTGCAACTAGTTCTTTAGGTACATTGAGTACGTTTTAAGTTTATTGCACATGAATCAAGAAACCGGTTTGCACGCAAATATATATTATAAATGTGTGTGCTTCCATCGAATGTATTGTTGAGTGCTTAAATGCATAGTTTGCACGTGTTCATGAAAACTGCATTAAAAGTATCTAGTTTGCACTAATGCAAATGTATTAACAGGGCTCCAGACTGCCACCAAATGGTCGCATTTTGCCACCAAAATTTTAGAGCGTGCGACTGAATTTTACATCCAGTTGCACAAGTTCGACCAGTAAATTTTTTTTCCGTTAAACTCGGAAGGGGCGCGTCAATGAATCCGGAATGTGTGACAGGCCAATGAGTGTGAGAAGAATAGGGAAAGGCCATTGTAAGTGGCTAATGTGTGGAGGGGGAGGGTCCTAGATATAATGGAGCGCGCGTAACGTTAAATGTCTGTGGGAAGGAGACGGAGAAAAATATCACAACCATCTATGTGCGTCTGATCAATGAGCCATTTTAGGTACGAACTCACCATTTTAGGGAAGACTGGCTGTGAGAATGCAGCTTGTTGAGGTAACGTTACTGTAAGGAGACAAACTCCATGAACTGCGAATGTTGCAGTCGCTAACCCAAAACTGCGGGCAACACGAAGTTTGCCGACAGTGAAGGCAGTATTGTTTGTAACTATGAAATTACCGCAAGGTTACTAAGCGCTTTGTTACTTTTTTACATTTTATTCTGAATGTATGGTCTATTTTTTTCCTATTTGTACTGACATGACAGCGATGGTGCTGTCGGTTTAACTTGTTGTTGCATCAAAAGTGCGGAATAAAATGTGACACTGAATTTGAAACAGCACATCAATTTCTGCATCTATTATCAAAGATTTGTATTAGTAATACAGTGGAAATTAGTAGAAATGTGAATATTTGGGGCCTGTCCCAATACCTCCCCTTACCCTAGATTTCTGCCCTAACCCTTGTTTTTGCGCGTTCTCGTGTAGGGGTAGGGTGTCCCAATACTCTAAAGAGCAAGGGGGAGTGCTATTCTCCCCTTAAAATCAACCCTCAAACCATAGTGCGGTCCGATGCAGGCTTAAAACGATGTGGAAGATGAAATTACCCAGGATACCTTGCGGACTCAGCAAGCTAAATGTTTTTAAACAAGATGGCGGACACCGCTGGAAAGGAAGAATTGAAGTATATTTTCAAAAATAAGCATGTTAAAATTTCTAAATATGTTGGAATATGTTAGTTTGATGCACATCCAGTGAACTGTTAAGTTTTGAACACTAATGTTAGAAAATATTTCACAAAGCTATCTATCCGACGATGTTCATGATATCTGCCGAGTGCTTCGAGAGAGTCTGCCCATCAAATATACATCTGATCTGGTTCATCTAATTTTATTTTCGATTTTGGATTCCAAGGATTATAAAAAGAAGATGTGAGGTAAAACTATTAAAAACTAGCCGCGTTCGTCTACGTTAGTGCTTCATCTTTTTCTTCACAGCACGCTGAGAAATGACAGCGCGCTGTGAAGAAAAAAGATGAAGCTCTCCCTAACGTTAAACCCAAACTGCACTGAGCACAATCAGTGATTGTTGTAAAATTGCTAATTCTAAATTGCGGGAGGTGTTTGACTGTAAAAAGTGCTATTATAAGCACAATGATCTGCGAACGTTGACCCTGTTCCCATGGCGGCGAGCGCTCGGAAACGGACTGCAACTAGACAAGCGAACTATATTTTGGGTTTCATGTGCGGGTCTAAACGATTAAATACAGACAAAAATATGGCGAATGCGTCTTCTATGTTCCACATGTCTCTGTTGATTCATCAGACGTAGATAAACGAACACAGGCCACACAACAGCTGGAACCGGCATTTTCCGAATGAAAATAGTATTAGACACGTTGACGCTGCGCGTGACGTAGTGAGGTTTGCTGCGCGTAGTGAGGTTTACCGCGCTAATTTGCATATAGTGCTGTCCCATTTCATAGGGAAAGATCTTCAACTCCACTTCCCTTGTTGAGGGGACTTTAATTTCGAGGGCACTCAAAACCAAGTGGAAGTTTTAAGGGGGGAGAAATGGGACAGGGCCTTGGTCAGCATGTTGATTTACAGTGTGTGCCCCTAAATTTTCTGGTTGTGCCCCTAAAATGTTCAGTTGGGGGCCACTGTGCTCCCAGTGAAAAAGGTTAGTCTTGAGCCCTGCATTAAGTACATGCATTTAGTTTACACTATGCTCCAAAAAAAATATGTAAAAACAATTGAAGAAGCTAGCCTAATCCTTTTTTTATGTTGCTTATTACTGTTGTTTTTTTTTTCTCCATCTATTTTCCAGTGCGAACAGTTGTGCTGCAACAATAGCAGGATAGGGTGCATCCTGTTAGATACATTTTTTGGTGGTAACATTTTTGTTAATTTCACACTTGACTATTGTTTTTGACAAATTTTGCCAAAAAAAGGTGAACCTGGCATATTTTCTGCATTTTGGGTGATTTTTCTGCTTTAAAGGCATCATATTTTTCTCAGTCAGTTTAAAAGCTTGTGTCTGTCCACCATGAAAATCTAATTTTTTGTTTCATGTACTTTTCAGACCAATGCTGTGGAAATACACAGAGAAGTTGATTCAAAGTTTAATGGTGTACCTCTCTGATAATCTCATCAGGCATTACCAGGTAAGTGTCTGGAATACATCGAACCCTATATATGCAGTGGTTTTTTATTCCTGTTCCTGGGAACCCCCTGCTCTGCACATTTTTGCACGTCTTCCTTATTTAACACGCCGGATTCAGATCATCAGCTCATTAGGAGAGAGCTTCATGAAGTCAGCTGAGCGTGTCAGATAAGAGAGAACTGGCATAAGCCCTATTCGACAGAAACTGTTTCTCATGGGGATGTGAAGTATTTTCAACATTTACAGGGGCTAGTCTGTGATTTTTACAGTGATGCATGATTTTGAGATAAAATGCAATGAAAACCATTTTAACTGCATATATCTTGTTATTTTTTAAGCACGATATTTAATCAAATAATAAATAGGATATTATTACACTACATATATTATTCTCATTATTCTAAGCATATGAAATTTTATTTACACAAAACGCGCTATTTTTTTATCCTTTTTTTTGTCCTTTTTTTATTCTATTTTATCCCACAAAACTGGCTCCTTCACCGTGAAAAAAATCGCCACCCGAATGCATGAGTTTTCCAAATTAATTTTTTACAGACGTCCACATGGGAAACAATTGCCATCCAGGGCTATGCAAAATGTTCATAGCGGTATTTGTTCAATGGTATGTTTGATTTCCAACACCTTGAAAGTTGAGCACCAAATTAGGGATGCTATCGATTAATCAACGATCGATCAATTAATCATTAATAATTTAATCGATAAAACTTGCCAGTAATTGATTAAGCAAGGTTATGGAAGAGTGGGAAGAGATAAAGTGGAAGAGATAATCAGTTCTCGTGCTTAAACTAAAAGATTGATCTTGGGATTTAAGAATCAATATCGCGATCATTAAAATGATGATCGATGAATCTAAAATGTTTCTCTTAAAAGATAATCAAATGAGTCATCGTTATGAGTATAGAATGATAAAATGAATGAGGAGCAGCTCAGATCATTTGATGAGAAATGAATTCATATTGAGATTCAGACTTCTGACAACTAGTGACTTATTTAGTCTCTTTTAGGAGAAACATCTTGGTGAGGAAAGAAAAAAATCCAAATGTTTTCTTCATTTAATGTGAAAAAGCATAGATGTTAAAAATATTTAATTTGACATGTTTCTTTCCTGTGGGTAATAATACTTCTGAACATCACATTAACTCATCCATCATGCCTGAATCGCTCTCTCTCTTTGTGTTTCAATTCCTCCTGAAACCTTGTTCCTGTGATGTCCAGGGTTGTTCCCAAAACACTAAATTCACTATTCCCTCAGGACACACACACACACACACACACACACACACACACACACACACACACACACACACACACACACACACACACACACACACACGCACGCTCACTCACTCACTCACACACACACACACACACACACACACACTCACTCACTCACACACACACACACACACACACACACGCTCACTCACACACACACGCTCACTCACACACACACACACACGCTCACTACACACACACACACACACACACACACACACACACACACACACACACACACACACACACACACACACACACACACACACACACACACACACACACACACGTGTCTTGAATGTTTTCTTTCTCTAGGCTTTTTAATGTGTCTCTTACGGTTTGTTCAGACAGGCAGCAACATTTTTTTGCCGTGTCCAGCGCAAATCAGTTTATTTTTCTGTAATCTACACAGCAAAAGCACACCAAATGCCACTTTCACAAACCCAATCCAAACCACATGCACAGCTCATTTCAAATTAAATTAAAATCAGATTTTGTAAAACAGTGTGGATATGGCATATGAAAACTGATTTTAAAACTTTATGGCTTGAGTTGGTTCTTTTAAAGAGTTAACCCAAGTATGAACACCCAAATCATTCAGTCCTAAAATGCTTTTGCACTTAAAAGTTTTCAAAGTAAAAGTATATATATATATATATATATATATATATATATATATATATATATATATATATATATAAACTCGCCGGCCACTTTATTAGGTACACCTCTTCAACTGCTTGTTAATGCATATCAGCCAATAACATTGCAGCAACTCAATGCATTTAGGCATGTTGACATGGACAAGATGATCTGCATCAGAATGGGGAAGAAATGTGATTTAAGTGATTTTGAACATGACATGGTTGTTGGTGCCAGACGGGCTGGTCTGAGTATTTCAGAAACTGCTGATCTACTGGGATTTTTACACACAATCATCTCTAGGGTTTACAGAGAATGGTCCGAAAAAGAGAAAATATCCAGTGAGCGTCAGTTCTGTATGTGAAAATGACTCGTTGATGCCAGAGGAGAATGACCTGACTAGTTCAGCTGATAGAAAGACAACAGTGACTTAAAAAAAAAACACTCGCTACAACCGAAGTCTGCAGAAGAGCATCTCTGAACACACAACATGATGAAGCTTGAAGCAGACGAGCTACAGCAGCAGAAGACCAACAGCAAACTGAGGCTGCGATTCACACTCGCTCACCAACATTAGACAATAGAAGATTGGAGAAACATTGCCTGGTCTGATGAGTCAAAGAGGTTCGGCTGACAAAAAGGTTTGGGAATCTCAGAAACCAGGCAGAAATGCAGAATATATTGACATCAGTCAGGACAAATGGATCAGATTACCTGTAAAATTACAGTGCGGTAATTTCTAGTAAATGGATTTAAAACACAAACTGGATCTGTGTGCAGTGTGTAACAAGCTCTTGTCTTCATTTCTTCAGATTTAATCTCTGATCAGACAGTTCACGGGTCCTTCAGGATCCTAACAAACAGGAAATGACTCACCATTCTTCTCTTTGTGTGATTTGATGACTTCCGGTCCTGGCAGGCAGGGACACGGACCCTCACACTTCATAGCGATGCTCTTACTAGAGCTGCAGGCCTGGAATTCAAGTTTACACTGTGGAAGAACAGAGAGGATTCTGAGTAGTGAAGTTAGAGACATTATCACATTTAACCCGACCGTTGAGCTTTATCGCTCATGAGTCTGTTTCCAGAAAATAAATGACATGATTTTAGTTCCTTTGAAGTGAGATGATTGCATTCATCAGATCTAATAACACAGAGGCTGTGTAAAATCTGCAGTGTTCTTTGGGATTTAATTAAAGACGATGTCAAGATTAGACTAAAAGACCAAAACGGTTTATTAAGTGTAATACTTAATTATTTTTTAAAGCAAGACTCAATTAAACAAACAGCAAACAGTCCTGCTGATTCATATCGAGACATGCGACCCCTTATGAAATGCTGAAAGTTTAAGCTTTTGGAATAGAATAGAGAAGAAAATTCTTGACATTATTTCTTCTGTTAAATCTTATGTCAGCATCTGCGTCCATATTTAAGCTCAATCTGTGTGTTAAGGATATTTGCTGCTGTGCTGATATTCATAATTC
Organism: Siphateles boraxobius; assembly: GCF_051911475.1. Lineage (NCBI taxonomy): Eukaryota > Metazoa > Chordata > Actinopteri > Cypriniformes > Leuciscidae > Siphateles > Siphateles boraxobius. The sequence continues at coordinate 1,809,257 of NW_027508919.1, forward strand.
CATAATGACAGAGAATAAAGAGAGAATTTTTCTGACAGTTTAAAATGGGCCTGTCACGTTTTCAATTAAAACTGAAGCGTGTTTATTAAAACAAAGTAAACTCAGGCAATATACAAAGATAGTGTTGGGTCCGAGTCCACCTTTGTCGAGGGCCGAGTCGGACTTGAGACCGAGTCCTTAACATCTGAGTCCAAGTCGAGTCCGGCCGAGTCCACAAAGATTTCAATGATTTGAAATTGACCTTTCACAAAGACCCGCCCCTCTTAGTTACCGTTGCTACGTCCGACAAGCCATTCCGCTCTCACTCCACAAATTATGATCTCACATAGTGAAAAATATATAGTGGATCAAAGAGGACACTGACAGTGCGACAACAGACGAGACAGAGCAGGTTCCTTTTGGTATAAAATAAAGTCTTAGCTTTAAAATGTTGTAATTTTTGTGAAATTCAAACAATAAATACCATTTTGTGGTGCTTTAATGTGTAGCGCCTCAGTTCAAGCAGGGGGTGAACTGATCATCTATTTCAGTTATAGCACAAATTAAACATGAATGAACATTAGAACTGCAAAAAGAAATACACACGATTTTTCAAGTTCAAATCCACTGACTGGTTTGGTTTGTTTGTCAGACAAACATGGTGGATATCTGCATTATGATTGGTCACATCTTTCAGAATCAGCGAGGTAATGCTCAAGAATGCAACACGATGCATTAAGAGCCAGGGGTAAACTTTTGAGCAAGATGATGGTGGTGTGTAAAATTTTCTTATACATGTTAATATCTTATTTAGACTTTGAAGAGCAGTACTAAATTAATTAACTATTTTAAAACAAAATAAGAACAATTCACACCAATTTACACACCCTGGCTCTTAATGGATGTTTCCTTCTTGAGCATCACTGAATGTTTGCAGCGTTTTTAATAGTTGTGTATGAGTCCCTCAGTTGTCACCATGTGTGAAAATATGGATCTCAAAATCATACAACCACTGCTAGTATGGAGTCAAATATGCAGAAGATGTTGGAAAAGCAAAGAATGTGCAGGAGCTGGAGGATTTTTCTAAAGACCATTGGGCAGTTTAACTGTTCGGGACAAACAAGGGACTCATGAACAACCATTTTCAAAAAAACAAAACAAAAGAAAACAGTTCTGGATCATTCAGGTAATGACACACGATATTAAAAATCCTTCTTATTGAAACATTTATAAAAATAACATTTTGGTGGTTCTGCAAAGTGTATGTAAACTTATGACTAAAGTGTAAATGTAACAAAAATCATAAAATTATTAGACGCCAAAATGTTGCTATGGTAACTGTGTCAAATCATAGCAATTCGATAACTCACAGGACTATAATTTAGCGGATTCACTCCCACATTTAAAAGCAGTTATCACTCCTTACACTTTACAGTGTGAATGTAACCACTGGTCCTTTAGAAGCATTTTGCATATTGTTTAGATTGTCAATAGGGCTCCCTTTAAGCCATTACTTACATACCACGTTCTGCACTCTCACTAAAACTCTCGTCATAAACTGAAGTTGTCCGCACTGCACAGTGAATATCTTTTTTACATCGTGTCTAGACTTTGTTGTTTATGAGGGGATTTGCAAAAGTATAAAGCTTGTGCTGATTCTGAACATACATTTTGAGCGAATTCTCCGCATGATGACTCTAAAACGCCTCTGATTGGCCACTGTGTTCATGCGCTTAAATACATGTCTGTGATTGGCTACAATGCTCAACGCTGAAACAACACAATGGAAGAAGTTTCGTTTCGTTTTTTGAATAATAAAATACTGTGTCCTCCAGTGCCCAGACTCGACTGTACTCTGCAAATATTCTGAGTCTAAAAATTCAGTGTCAAGTCTGAGTTCATTCAAAATTGAACTCAAATCCGAGTCTGAGTTCGAGTACCCCAACTCCACACAAAGATATGAAACAGTGTGCTACACATGAACGATATATCAGACCAAGAGCTGAATACAAGGAGGAACTTAAATACACAGTGATAATGAACTAAATACAGACAGGTGTCGCTAAATGAATGTCAATGACAACTGATTAGTGGCGGGAAACTAAAATGAAACTAATACTAACTAAATGTGACGGTCATGAACTTCATTTTTTTATTTTAATTTTACATTTTATAATGTTCTCTGCGGTCCACTTATAATTTTATGAATATTTAAGTAAAAAACTATTTTTCTATCCTGTATTTGAACCACTCTTTCAGACACTCTGTTTTGATAGGCGAGCCGCATTCAAGACTTGGACGTAAAACACCTACTGATATGATTGGGTTACAGTTTTGCATATCCCCACCATTACACGTGTGGAATTGTTTTGAAACCTTCTAATGTTTAAATATCTTGTTACATAGCTGAAACATTTGCCAGCAATGTATATTACATATGCTTTATAATTCTTGGTTGTGGCAAATAAAGTTTAAGTACTTTGAGTTACCACAGTTATAATTTACAAAGGATGACAAACGGTGTTTCATGTAAATGGAATAATGAATGAAAATACCATTGTGTCGTCACACTATCGTTCTCATAGGCTATTCACAGTTCATCCTTTTCGATAAAGTGAAAAACGTATGCATTGTCCTTTGCAGTGTCGTGTTTTAAATTTAATAAAACGTGTTGTAATGTCTTACTGATGACAAAACAGATGTCACTCACTGAAGCTTTTATTTAGGATTACAGCGAATGGCTTAGATCAAAACATTAAAAAATGCAGCGTTCTCAACGTGCTTTCTTACGTATCCAATAATACAACACTTGAAGCAAAGCCATCACAGCTATACAGTTTGACTGCTGCACTACAGTATACTCAGTACATAACAAACGATCTGTAACAGACAAAGCAGTAGTGACACAAGGTAAAAACCCTTTCACTCACACTTGTGTGTTGAGACATTACTGTTGGATCCAAAATAGTCGTCGCTGCAACAACTTCTATTTTAAGTCTCTCTGAAAAGCCAGCGCTGAATGGTCAGATTCTTGTTTAGAAAATAATCCACAGTAAAATGAAGCGAACAAATGAACAGTCTCTTACTGATCTGAACTGATTGGAACTTCGTTAAAAATAAAGTTCCTCCATTCTTTCTCCGATACACTTTTTGGATCACACGGATGGAAAGACTGTGTTGTATGAAGTACAACTTGGTACTTCAAAACATCTTGCATTCCTCTCTGTGGTTTTGTTGTTCGGCAAATCGGTAGGCGGGGCTAAAGAGGCAATGATGTAGAAGTAGGTGTTGATCTTCTTCTGCAGAGGCGGTCTTTCCTCGCACTATAATAATACGTAATAATGTGACAAAATCCGAAACAAGACGTTTTCTGAGCTTGGTTTCAATAAAAGTTGTTTTTGGACAAACAAGGAAGTTTTGAGTTCTGAAACTCACAGGATATTTTTATAGTACAATGACCTCTTATAGTATATTGACCTCTCAAGGACAATTTGATTTCTCAGTTCATGACTCCTTTAAGACCTGTATCTAATTTTAACATTGAAAAGGTTTTTTGTTCAGTAAAGAAGCTATTCTGTGCTTCAGATGAACACAAATGCATTCAGAGAATAAATGAATCACATCTGTCAGCCAAAAATCTTAACGTCTATTTTTGGCATACTCAGCTTATTATAATACATGCAAACAAAATGAAAGAATATTTACAAATGATTTTTTTGACTACATGTGAGTTTTCAGTGGATTGTGTGAATCTACTCTTCCTGAAAGACCACCAACACACTATATATCCGCCCATCCGTTCGTCCATTCATCTAGATGTAGTTAAATAAATACACTACAAAAAAGTCTGCAGGGTATATAGCTTGATTTTTTTCATTTTATCATTTTAATTTAATTTAATTTCATATGCTAGTTCTCTCTTTGTCTACTTTCAGTTTGTTTCAATGATGTATAAAGTTTTAATTTAGTTTTTTCTTATGAAAATTACTGTTCATGGATGTTTTTGTTTATTATAATCTTTCTATATAATATATTCAAAACCTTGCTATCTATTCATCCGTCTAGATGTAGTTAAATACAGTAACAAAAAAACAAACAAGTCTGCAATGCATCAGGGTAATTACAGCATAGCTTGAAAATGTTTATTTTAATTTGTATGCTGGTTTTCTATTTAATTCTAGTTTCAGTTTGTTTTAATGGTTCATAAATATTTCATTTTGGTATTTAATTTTATTTTGTATGCTGGTTTTATTTCAGTTTAATTTCAGATTTTTTAATATTATTATTTTGTTTGTTGTTACACTTATACGAATTACAGTTTTTTGTTTTTGTATATAGCGTTTCTGATTCTCCAGCTGAAAATATCAGAAGCCGCCCAATAAGAGCAGTCCAAATATTTGCCGTGTCCATGTGCTGTTAATTTCTCAATCTGTCCAAACCCTCTCCTCTATCTGTTCAAACTGAGTCTCTCTCTCTCTCATCTCTCACATCTGATTTCATTCTGGCTGAAGGGAAGGAAATGGAGTGGGTGGGGTTAAAGCAGTGAGGTCATTGATGGGAGGCACAGGTTGGGCTGGAGGTTCAGGTTTTTCTCTCTGTTCTTGAGAGGAGATTGCGCAGGACTTAAGAATCCAATATCAACAGCGGACACAGTTCATCCACCTAACCATCCATCAGCAAACACTGACTCATTTACACCAGGAGAGAGAGAGAGATAGAGAGAGCTGCGCGCTGATATTGGAATTTAAAGGTGACTCTTTCATCATTGGGACACAATGATCCTGCGTCTGACGGTGTTCAGGTTAAATTCCTGTGAACAGATTGAACTCGTACCTCACTTGGGGCTGGATTCATAAAACATTCTTAAGAATACAATTTTAAATTAATGATTTCTTCTTATTTTCTAACTTAAAGACATTATGAAATCAAAATGGAAATTTTTCCTTGTTGTAGAAGTCACTCAAATACACGTCACGGTAGGGAAGAAAAGACTATCACAACTACCATTTCAAGCCAACTTTAAATATATTTAGGAATATTTTGTATTCCAAATTTTTTTTCTTAAAGTCGTTATAAAACGGATATTCTTAACATATACATAACTATAAACATATCTGAGAACAACGTCTATGAAAATCTCACCTTTGAGGAGTATGTGTGTCCATCCGAGCCACACACTGAGTTGGAGTGAACTACAGGACATGGCCTACATTTTCCATGATTCATAGCTCCAATCCAACGCTTACGGGGAAGATTTCCGTTCCTGGGTTTAACACTAAAGAAAGGAAGAGAGAGAATGAGTGGGAAGTGTCACAAATGAAAGCATATATTTGTTTACTTTGATATCAGAACACAGATTCAATCCTTAGAATGTGTTATATAGTAACTGATTTGGATTTTTATATAATTTATGTAATGTTTGCCATGAAAATTAATCAATAAAAATTTTTTTTGTAATTCTATACAGTACGACACATTTAATGATTTAATACACGGTCAAATTAAACATTTATCTACAGTTTATAACTGTAATATATTTAATATAACCGATTATATTTACACAATCTATTATACGTGCGTGTGTGTGTGTACACACAAACACACACACACACACACACACACACACACACACACACACACACACACACACACACACACACACACACACACACACACACACACACACACACACACACACACACACACACACACACACACACACACACACACACACACACACACACACACAGGTCATACAGTACGTGGGCCTATAAATAATCACATAATTAAATACAGTTTGAAAATGAATATTTTAAAACATTTAAAATAGAAATATAAAGGTAAAATCCTTTTTTAAATTTAATAATAATTGTAAATCCTTTTTTAAATGTTTAATTTATCCCTCTATTAAATGTGTCCTTGTATCCCTTTAGATTTTGTATTGTGCTACTAAATATTTTAAACTAGGTGCACATGTGCTCCTTGAGAAAAAAGTAAGTGTCGAGCCCTGACTAGTATGCTAAGTTAGCTCTGATTATCTGCAGTCTTGTGCCAACAGCCCAATCGAGATTTGACAGACATTACAAACAGCTAGCGGTCGAATCCGAGGGTAATCGGATTTTATGAAGAGATCAAATCTTACACAGCACTGGCTGATCAGATATCACACACATATCACAACACGACAAAAGACGTCTAAAATGTCACTCCTGTTCACAGTCAAAATGTCAATATCTCATATAAAGCATGAAGTCTGATCATCTGAAGGAGATAAACAAACATGATCACTGTCTGTATCTCACAGGTGACAGAATCACTTTAACAGATGAGTGACAATATCAGAGATTTGATAAAGGGTATGTTTGTTTGTGGATAGCTTTTACACTACCGTTTTGATTTTAAAAGAAGCCTCTTATGCTCACCAAAGCCTCATTTATTTGATAAAAAAATACAGTAAAAAAGTAATATTGTGGAAATAGTATTACAATTTAAAATAACTGTTTTCTGTTATAATATATTTTAAAATGTAATTTAATTCTGTGCTGCAAAGCTGAGCTTTCAGCATCATTTCCACTACCACAGTGTCACATGATCCTTCAGAAATCATTCTAATATGCTGACTTGTTGATCAAGAAACATTTCAAATCAAATCAAATCACCTTATATTGTCAAACCACCATAACACAGAAGTGTAGTGGTGGGACGAAGTCTTTAGTACATACTCCAAACTCTTACAAGGCATGACATGTACATAAAATATACAAAATACAATAAATATACACTGTACAAAATACAAATTATAACCATAATACACACAATACAGGATTTATACAATACAATATATACACAGAATACACATTATACAAATATACATAATACAGTACGAAGTAAAGTATACACATAATAGCATATGTTGTTTTGTTTTTTACAGTAAAAATGTGTAGCGGTGTTAGAAGTGTATGATGTGCTGAAGTGAGTGCTGTGTTGGTGGCTATGGGGCTTTTGGTATTGAGGGGCCATTAGTTCAGAAGTGTTCAGAAGTCTAATGGCCTGTGGGAAGAAACGGTCTCTTAGCCGGCTGGTGCGGGACCGTCTGCCTGTCCAAGGCTGGGGCGGCTGGAGTCGCTGATGATCTTCCACACTTTCCTCATACACAGCCTGGTGTAGATGTTCTGGAGGGAGGGAAGCTCGCCTCCAACAATTTAACGGGCATCCACGGCATCTTGAACGAGCTCTTAATGCATTATAGTCCTTCACGTCTATAACGATCTTAAAATTCTGCCCAGTTGATAATACCTAGAATATCAAAATCAATTGCTGGCGGTAGATCCTTTTCCTATTTAGCACCAAAACTTTGGAACAATCTTCCTAACATTGTCTGGGAAGCAGACATAGTCTGTCATTTCAAATCTAGGCTAAAAACACATCTCTTTGACCTAGCATACACATAACATAGACTTCTATAATTCAATATTAGGCTGAATAGTTTAGATCAGCCGGAACCGGGAACACTTCCCATAAATCCTGATGTACTTGGTACATCATAAGAAGGATGGCGTCTACGCTAATATTAGTCTCTCTGTTTATCCCGAGGTTTCCAGCAAACCGCCGGATCCAGGCCATATCTAGATCTGATGAAAGACCATTATGAAAGTTCTGATCCCTGACTTCTGACCTGTAATGCAGCCTGAATCATAATCATACACTGTTCGCTCGTTGGCCAGAGGAGAACTGGCCCCCCGACTGAGCCTGGTTTCTTGGAAAAGTTTTTTTTCTCCATTCTGTCACCTGATGGAGTTTTGGTTCCTTGCCACTGTAGCCTTTTTTGCCTTTGTCGCCATTGGCTTTTGGCTTGCTTAATTGGGGACATTTTATTGTATATTTAACAATAGTATTACAACATTATTTTCCTGTTATCTCTGTAAAGCTGCTTTGAAACAATCTGTATTGTAAAAAGCGCTATATAAATAAAGGTGACTTGACTTGAGCTGAGGATGCGGGGGCTCATTCCAAACTTCCTTAGCCTTCTATCTTCTTATATCTTCTATCAACCATCTTCTATCTTCTATTCTTCTAGCTTTCCTATTCTTCTTCACCACTGCCTCTGTGTGCATCAACCATGTGAGGTCCTTGGTGTTGAGTATGCCAAGGGCATTTAAGTGGCTGAACCTCTTCACTGGTGTTGCTGCTGATGGTGATGGGGGTGTGTCCTGTATCCTGGAATCCACTACTAACACTTTGGTCCTTTTAACATTGAGGGAGAGGTTGTTCTCCTGACACCAGTCGGGGCGTTCACCTCCTCCTTGTAGGCCGTCTTATTGTCGCCGGTGATCAGTCCTACTATAATCGTATAGTCAGCGAATTTGAAGATAGTATTAGAGCTGTGTGTGTCCATGCAGTCCCTGAGGAGCCCCAGTGTTGAGGGTCATTGGGGAGGAGGTCTTGTTACCAATTCTGACTACTTGGCATCAGCCTGACAGGAAATTCAGTATCCAGCTGCACAGAGAACTGTTCAGGCCCAGAGCCTAGAGTTTGCTGTCAAGTTTGGAGGGAACTATGGTTTTGAATGCTGAACTGTAGTCTACAAAAGCATTCTCACATATGTGCTCCGTTTTTCTAGGTGAGAGAGAGCAGTGTGTAATGTATGACATTATCAGTTTGCATACCGATTGCCACGGTATGCAAACTGCAGTGTGTCCAATTTGGCAGGCAGCACAGAACAGATGTAGTTTCTGATCAGCTTTTTGAAGCATTTACTAATAATAGGGGTTAGAGCAATGGGGCGCCAGTCATTTAAGCGTGTGATTTTAGTTTGTTTGGGTACAGCCACGATGAAGGACGTTTTGAAGCATGTGGGCACCACAGATAAGAAGAGGAAGAGATGGAAAATGTCTGTAAAATCGTCCACTAACTGGTGCTCGAATGCTGTGAGTATGCGACTTGGAGCGCTGTCTGGCCTCTGTGGATATTCAGCTGATGGAAGGATCCGGTTACATCCGCTAAAGAGACTGAAAGAACAAACCGGGAGAACTTCTCGTGACGGTGGTGTTATGTCCTTCGAACCGACTGTAGAAATTATTCAGCTCGTCCGTCTTCACACCAGAGTTTTTATTCCCTTTAAAATGATGTTGTTGAACCCCTGCCACATGCTCGTGTATTCTTACAGTCAAACCGTCTTTCAACCTTGTATTGGCTGATACATTTTATTTAAATTTTATATAATTTTATTTAAATTTTATATAATTTTATTTAAAATAATAGTTTTGAAAACAGTTGTGGTGCTTCATATTTTTGTGGAAATGGTGATATATTTTTTAGGATACTTTGATGAATAGAAAGTTCAAAAGAACAGCATTTATTTGAAATAGAAATCTTTTGTAACATACTGTACATGTCTACTGCCACTTTTGATCAATTGAATGCATCCTTGCATTAATAAAAATATTACATTTCTTTAAAAATCTTTCTTTTCTTTTTTTCTATTTTATATTATAATACAAGGATATTCTATATTATATATAAAGGATAACCAGAGTTGTTCCATGTCACCTTGAAGGGGTTTATGTTCTGCTAATAACCAGCTGACTGTACATTTTCTCACTTATTACACAACTACAAACTAAATAAGCAGACATGAAATATTGATTTGAGTTTAAATTATTTTATTACGTGATGAGAAAGAGGGTATGGATTGATACGATTTTAAACTAGCACAGCTATTTAGGAAACCATTTAAAGGGGACAATGGCCAATGTAGCGGCTACAGTTTAGCATCATTATACAAAAATATTGGCCGAATGCTGCGGGTGACCAATCACAGTCGTGTCCTCCAGAGAGCTGTGTAATAAGCTGAACTAGCTCCCAGTCCTTCTGAACCCGTCAGCCAAATTCACGAACATTATTGACTGATCATGAGGAGAATTTGTCTCTGGTCACTATGAAGTGCTCATCTTCAGCCGACCCTTCTAAAGTCTATGTACTGAACTGCTGGATAATGGAGTGAGATACAGTATAATGGAGTATATTACAGCACATTATTGTGCATTACATTATCTGTAATTTACACTTCATTGCATTATATTAAAGTATATTAGCAAGTGGAAATTACACTGCTGTGTTGGATCTGTTCTCAAATCAGTCTTACTGCAGAAATACAGTCTATTCATAGAACCAGCGTGAGTCTCTTCTTCATAATTACACTTCAATTAAAACCTCATCACTAATGGTTAAAACTCGTGTTACGCATAATGCCACATGTCAGGCTAAGCATCGATGGGGGGCTTGGGGAGGGGGGAGGCTCAATAATTATTATTATTATTAGGCTACTTTTATTATTAATCGCATCACCGCATAACCGTGGCGCTGCGATGATAATAAAATATGTTAGACTAGCTTACTCCTTAAAGCTTACTCAAAAATAAGAGAAATACTTCTCTTCTTATTTTTTTCACCACATATGGGCCACAAGAGAAATATTAAGAAAATAAGTTAAGACAGTTATAACGTTAGCAGAACATGTTGAAGTAGACTCAGCTCTCCTCGTCTCTTTAACACTACCAATATCAGCTCATTTTAACACTTTGTACCAGATCCATTTAACAGATTTTCCTTAACAATTAGTGTAGAAACAGTGAAAAAAAGTGTGCAGATTACATGTGAGTCTACTTATGATTTATTAACGTGTTATTTTGTTGTGCATAATCTAGCAATGCTCTTCATACATTATGTACCGCAGTGTTTTAAGGTGTAAATTAATGATCAGAAGCGGCAGCTACACCTCATCTGCCAGTCATTAATGATAGATTGACCAATGCAGCGATAATTCCAAAGGAAAGCATTATCACCCGCTCGCAGTGCGCTTGGCTTTCTAATCAGATCAGCATGTTGTTATTTCTCAGGGAGATGTGATATTTGCCTTGCCAGCATGCTCTTTGTGTTTGCATATGTAAGAGGGCGTTAGTAATTTAGCTTCGTCAACTATTGGACCAGCTCTTATGGCCATTACACAATTAATATTTGCTTGACCAAACATAAAGAGGGCGGAGTCTAGAGGCTGTAATGACATTTCCTCAATGTTCCGCTGTCACTATGACAACGACTCACAACAGACACCAATAGAATGTTAATGTGACCCTGGAGAAGCGGAGCAGCTTCCCGAGTGTAAATACCTCAGAGGCCGATTAAACACAAGGACACATGCTCATTTATCTAGTGCTTAGTACTCATTTGGAATCATGGTTATGGAATAATTGGTCAAGAATTAGGCTACTAGTGAGAAACACTTTGAGCTTCCAGGGGTTCAGGGTTTGACTATTTAGTTTGTTCTGGTAAAAGATGCATCAACTGCACCGAACAGCTGTTCAGCAGGGGTTTTCAAGCTAGGGTCCAGGGGGAAATTAGTCTAAAAATTGTGTGTGTGTATATATATATATATTAGAGGTGGGCATAGATTAATTTTTTTAATCTAGATTAATCTCACTGTAATCTTGGAATTAATCTAGATTAAAATGGCTCATTTGAATTCTGCCGAAGGCATTCAGAATATGTGTGCTACCCAAATAATGACTAAAAGTAAGTCTTTGAGAATAGTTCGCCTCACGTAGGGATGTGAATTTCTGCCAAAAATGCCATTCAACAATTGAGGACCAAAAGTTGAATATCGTTCGAAAAAAAAAAAAACGCACACTCACAATGACAGAAAGGGAGGCCAATTTCATCTTTAGCGATTTGTCATCAAACAACAAACGGTTTATTAATTGAACAAGTAACATGTTTTTGTCTTTTTTTTAACATAGTATGCTAATTGGAAGAAGAAAAAACAATATGCACGACGTAGCTTCAGTCCATTTTTGCATCGCCAAACCAGATGCTCGTTAAAATAAAAAATAAAATCAAATAATGATTTTATGTGAACCTGCCTTTACCGGCAATAGCCTCCTACTTTTTAAACAAACTAGTTTTCAATCAATGTAAACTATTCGTGTGACTATGCCCCTGCGCAATACACACACATTACCGCGGGATGGCGGGTGTTCATTTCATAAACTGTACACTACACAATGGTAGCTTATTTAACCTGTTAACCTTTGCCAGTGCGCCGACGCTCTGAAGCGTTTTTTTGTAGCCTATAAATTAATGTATATGTCCAAAAAACGGATAATGTCATACTTTTTAGTAGTGCTATCGTGGCGTAATAATCTGTTTGGTTGTAAAATGTATCGGAATGAAATGAAATCGAATGTATCGTCCTGTGGAATCATTCATTCACAGACAGCATACGAAGATGTTCAACTAATAAAGATCTTCATCGCTGGCAAAAATATTATGCATTTGCAGATTTGCTTTCACTAAACTGTAAATCCACGGCCACTTCATCCAACGCTCTTGATGTTCTTAAATCATCCTGTTACGAATCCGAGTCGAGTGTGATTGAACGCGCTTCAGACGATTCAGTGCGTGAGGAACTGAACGGATCATTCAGACTGATTCGCGAACCGATTTAGACAGATCTGCCAACTTGTTTGATGAAGTCTTTGAACAGAATCGACCCAAAAGAGTGATTCATTTGTAAACTGAGCATCGCTCATGCCAATAAAAAGATATAGCGCGTTTTGAATAAACTCATTTATATATATATATATATATATATATATATATATATATATATATATATATAAATATAAATATATATAAAATCCAAAAGATTTACTGTAACTAAATAAATAAATAATTGATTAAAATAAATAATAAAAAAAAATGGTAACAGTTTACATTAAGGTTCCATTTGATAATATTAGTTAAATACATTAGTTACCATGAAATAACAATTCTAAAGTATTTATTAGTCTTAGTTAATTTTCTAATACATTATAAAATTCAAAAGTTGTATCTTGTATTATAAATATTGTAACAAATGTATTGCTCAATGTTAGTTAATGTTAGTCAGTGCATTAACTAATGGTAAGTATCGGGACCTTGTTGTAAAGTGTTAGCAAAAAATGATTAAAAGAAATAAATACATTTAAATAAAAAAATAATGCATCTAACAGTAAAGTATTATAGTGAGTAGGAAAACAATACATATATACAAAACAAAATATTTTCTATATAATATTTTCTTTTTAATTTTTTGTATAATTTTAGTTTTTCACTGTATAAATTAGGTCTTTATACATGAAAATATGTGGCTGCCTTATATTTCCTAATATTAGGATGAGGTCCCTCACAACAGGGTGATCATATTTAGGGTTTAAAAAGATTAAAAGATTTAAAAGCCTTGCCCTATCAACCAGCCAAAATACCTCAGCAACTACCTAGCAACCACTCCGTAAGGCATATATAACTGTTGCCAAACTGAATAACCTTTAAACTAGTCAAAATTTGTCTTGACAAATGTTTATTCTCTAGTTGATTAAACAATCTGTACCATTCTACCTTCCTCCATCTCAGCACCCACAGCTGTTTTACCTGTGCTGTGCTGGTTTGTGATTGGTGCAGATGGCCGTCTGGAAGTCGTGGCTCACACACACTTTGTGAGGAGGGCAGTGAACCTTCAGACAGGGGTCTTTAGTGCTGTCAAGCCCTGAAAGACAGAGAAAAGACTTCATTTAATATGATAAAATTAAATCTTTCTGGGCCTAAATCCAGCCTTTATCTCATCTGATTTCTGATCTGTGTTTGTCTCTCTCAAACACACACACACGCACATACTCTCTCATCTTTTATATTCATGTTCTTTTGTTTTTCGGTTTTTCCTCTCCAGGAAAGAAAAACAGAGTAGATTCAGTCAGATGGCATGAAAGGAAGCGAGAGAATCTGATGGAAGAGAGGAGAGCTTTACTCTGGCAAACACACAGGAGAAACAATGCAGCAGCCTTCTGGCAAATGTTTTATCATCTCACACACACACACACACACACACACACACACACACACACACACACACACACACACACACACACACACACACACACACACACACACACACACACACACACACACACACACACACACACACACACACACACACACACACACACACACAAACACACACACACACTCTCTCTCTCTCTCTCTCTCTCTCACTGTACTGACTTTGAGCAATAGCTCACTTCCTGACAAATGGAGGACGAGGCGAACCACTGTCTCACGCTCTGCCATCTTTTTCTCTTCCACACAGGTAATGTAGTTCCTCCAGCAGGAAGTAGGAGGATGAGGAGGAATAGCGCGTGTGTGGAGATCATTACGAGAACTCATGAGACATTCATCTCTGTCAGGAAACATTAAATACACAAGTTTCTCAGCCATCTATTACAGAGCAAATTCAATTTAATTTTATGAGACATACACAACTATTATAAACATACAGTATAGCGCTGCTGCTGCTTGTGTGTGTGCGTGTGTGTGTGCGTGTGTGTGTGCGTGTGTGTGTGTGTGTGTGTGTGACACTGAATCACACAGGTGGGTTTAACAGAGGTCAAACACTCCATCACTCCCTCTGACCTTGTCTATTTCTATGAGTGTGTTCATCGGGGAAGTTTGATGCCAACCTGCTGTTCGTCTGGAGCGCAGCCATGCCAACTGGCCTTCAATACAGCACAGCACAGCACAGCACAGCTCAGCACAGCACAGCACAGCACAGCACACACACACACACACACACACACACACACACACACACACACACACACACACACACACACACACACACACACACACACACACACACACACACACACACACACAGTCGATTACAGCTCTTATCACTCCTGCTAACGGAATAAATACCTCATTATTAAAAGGCTAGTTCTCCCTTATGTTGTGTTAAACCTGTGTGACTTTCATGTAGTAGTGTGGGATCTCCCCTTCATTTGGCTATCCTTTTATGGGAACATGGGTGGGTATTTGATGATTATGATGATTCTGGCTTGATTTTTTTTTTCCTTTTGAATATTATTATTATTATTTTTAATTGGACAACACGTCTCTGTCTTTTCATTGTACCACTGAACCTGTGTTCCTTGTATTTCCTTGGGTGCAAATCCCAGGGTCATTGTCGTCTGTATCTAACCATACAAAAAGTATCACTCTGGTCACATTCACAAAAGATGTTACAGTGATACAGCAAAACATTGATATAACAAAACAATGATGTATCGACAAAACCACTATATGATGACACAATGAAACAATGATCCGGATGGTGTGCCAACAGCAGGACACTCTGTATATTCAAAAGATCAGTTACAATTTGAAGCTTGTGGCATATAAACATGTGCATCAACCCGATCACTTTATTTAACGTTCATGTAAACACTATGTTCAGATTTATCAATTGGAATGACATTCAAAAAACAAAAGGTGTCCATGCAAATGTAGTTAATGGGTAAATCCAACAATACAATGAAACAATGGAACATTGTCACAACGAAACAATTAAACAATAATACAAAACAATAATAAAACACAATAATACAGTGATACAATGAAAGCAGACAGTGACCAGGGGCTGCAGTCAAGATTACAAAAAGCATCATAACATCCAGCTTTATGACCCATGCTCTTTATTCCAGGTCTTCTGAAGTCATATGATAGTTTTGTGTGAGTAACAGACCAATATTTAACATATTATTTGCTGAAAATGGGGTCATTAAGTCAAAAGGCCTGTTAGAACCAACAATGTTTGACATAAATTACATCCAGCCTCGTTCCAGTGCCATATTTGAATATGCAAATGAGAAAAGGGAAAGATTTACAGTGATTAATGATTTAAAGTTCAGTCTGTTCCTCACAGAAAGCATGACTCCAGAAGACTGGAATATAGTGCACACTGTAAGTCATATAAACTACTTTCATGATGCTTCTTGGAGTCACTTTCTCTGCATGGAAAAGAACAATCCCGACATTCTGCTGCTGTACAGATTCACACGCTTAACATCAGTTTGATCTGTGATACCTAATACCTCCATCTTCCTCACTGTCTTCCACTCTCAGTGTTTAGTAAGGGTATGTGTTTGTGTGTTTAGAGATGAACATGCCTTATTGATGGAGCTCAGGAATGATTTGATAATTTCCTGCATATGGGATTCAGCCGGTGAGGGCGATGAGAGATGGAAGGAAACAAGAGATGAAGCGCTGGGAGCGTGGAGGGGAAGTGAGGACACGCTATAGCAGCGGACACACACACACACACATAGATTGCGTGATGTCTTTCACAGGATACAGTGATTGCTTTCTGCCTGAAGGACATTTTGCTTTCGTGTTTTAGTTTTTGCATAACTGAGTATGTGTGTGTGTGTGTGTGTGTGTGTGTGTGTGTGTGTGTGTGTGTGTGTGTGTGTGTGTGTGTGTGTGTGTGTGTGTGTGTGTGTGTGTGTGTGAAGTTAGCAGGAGGTTTAATGAGGTGAATCTCACAGAAACACATACTTATCGAATTTGACCTCGTTCAAAATAAAATAAATAATAAAATAAATTCGCATAAAGAAAACGAAGGGACCATTTTTTGGGATTTATATTTATTTATATCTTCATTTTATGTTATACAAATATAAATTTCCTTCATACAAAAAGTATAAAATTGAATAAAACGATATAATTTCCTAAAAATAAATACAATTTCAATCCGTCACGATTCCTCTATGTCTGTGTGTGAAATGACTTTTGTTTTGATATCCTTTTGTTTTCTATTGCCTGTGTTTAGTTCCCGTGTCTTTAGTTCCTGGTGTTTATTAAATGTTATTTCATCGTTCATCTGCGTCAAGCATCTTTGTCTGGATTATCAAATCAAGCCAACGCATGACACACACACACACACACACACACACGTAAGGTGAGTAAATGTACAGGTCGTATGTACAACATAGTGATGCATTTCTCTTGTTACTACAGTGTATTCTTTCATTTTGTTCATTCGCTTTTCTATTACAACGGAAAACAGGCCATTCATATTCAGAGACGAACTCCCAAACACCCTCACTGCAGGGTACGAACGCGTGTGTCGAAGAGGGAATGAAAATAAGAAAGTGTGATAGATCCCGACTGATAAATGTGAGATGAGATCGAGAGAGAGGGAGGAAGGGGGATATTTACCTCTTCACACTTTTCAATACCAGGCCTGAATGAACAAATTCAGTTCCTGTTTAACCAAGCAGTCAATCCTAATCGACAAACAGCGCACGATGTACACACTTCGGCCATGTTTAAAATGAAATACAGCACAATATATACTGTACACTGAGCAATGTTTATTAAAAATAACATGTGCAACTATGCATTGCAATAATGATATCCGTTTCAAATAGCAGTTCATACACTGCATGTTTAATTCAGTAGGTGGCAATTAATCATCCTCAAATACCATTATTCTGCATTTAAAAACAAATGTGTGTAAAAATAATCAAACTCTTGGCATGCACATCAAATGAGTGACATAAAAATGACATATTTACAAATTTGTGATTGGTATTATTAATATTTAATTGCTCGACTTGAACATAATTGATGAACTTTACACAGTTATTGAGCTGAACTGAATCAAAACTGAACTGAATGGAGCTACAGCAGGATTTCTATTTGTCTCATATTTGATGAAGTTTGCATACTAATTTTATTATTATCCTATCTATCTATTATGTGAAGCTGCTTTGAAACATTCTGTATTGTACAAAGCACTGTAGAATTAAAGGTGACCTGATGTTGCATTGTGGGATAAAGTATCTCAACAGGATGTGCACCATGTTGCATACTGCACATTTTGTCAAATGCAATCAATATGTAACAGTATATAGCACAAATAGCATGCAATTCCATTCCTCTTTTCTTGTGTAAGACCGACTGATCAAATTTATCTCCGTCTGGTGTGCTTTACTACAGGAGTGAGTGATGAAGAATTCATTTAGCTGAAAAATAAAAGCCGTCCGCGCTGGTTTATTCGATGGGTGATTCCTCCTCTATCATATGTCTCTTGTGACATCGCTATGGAAACCCGCCTCCCCTCAGGGCCACAAGTTTTATCATTTTTATAGGCTGAATTAAAAGAGAGAGAGAGAGAGAGAGAGAGAGAGAGAAATATGCTCATAAACAGCCATGATTTGATAGCCAGTAAATTAATCTTATAAATGTGCAACATTGGCTCCATATATATCGTCTTACAGCTGCCTGTGTGTGTGTGTGTGTGTGTGTGTGTGTGTGTGTGTGTGTGTGTGTGTGTGTGTGTGTGTGTGTGTGTGTGTGTGTGTGTGTGTGTGTGTGTGTGTGTGTGTGTGTGTGTGTGTGTGTGTGTGTGTGTGTGTGTGTGCTTAAAAACTTTTCCTGTAGTATTTATTTATTATACTTTAACACTATAGTTCTTTCCTTCATAATGTATTTATGACTATCTACTAACACTGCATGAGTAAAAACAGCGTAATCAAAAAGACCTTCCTCTTCTGTTCCATGCGAGAAACAAACTCATACAGGGTGGAAAAATGCTAACAGATTTTCTTGTTTGGCTGAACTATTGCTTTAACCCGAATGCAGGCGTTTAAAGTCATTTAAACTCAGCCTGCATTGATTCTCTGTGTGTAAACTGCAGTTGCATTTGCTCTTTATCAAGTTTGACCTTCGAACTTTAGTATCACAGCAACAGTAGACCTCATCTATCCAGATGTGACCTCAAACGCTTTCATACACCTCACAAATCGACCTTTAACCCTTTGTGTGCCACAGATCCCTGTGTATGTGGGTGTCTCATCTGCTGCGTCGATCAATAACTGTACAACACAAGGGCTTTGTTCAGAATGAAATATTATCTGACTGCAAATTCTGCCTACTTACACTGCATACTGCCTACTAATATTAAGTATTTTTTCACAATTAATGTTTCAATCACATTGCATGTTGCATCACCTTAGAAATAACTAAGGACATTTTGTATTTTCAATCTAATTTTGTGCATGCGCATCAGCTGAATTTGAAATGGAAATATATCATACGACTCTTACTACTTATGCATTATCCTAATATCTTTTTTTATGGAAGAAATGAAAAGTATGCCATTTCAAATTCAACAATCATCATTTTCCTCTGGCTCCAGAGTCATTAGACACATGGCACTTATGGCTCAGTTCAGCAATTCTAGTTTGAATTAGTTTTTATTTTTATTTGCTGTTTTCATTTTATTTGAGTTCATTTGAGTAATTTTGTTGTGTTTTTGTAATTTTTAGTTTGAATGATAAATGTCACTTCCATATTCACATCACCGAAATAATCTTAAAATAAACACTTCCTCTTTGTGCCTCTATTTTAAATACTGGAATTAGTGCTGAAGGTTGAATAAGGCTAAATTAGACGATCTGGATTCAGCATTCACACCTGTGATTATCCAATCAGGACGAGTCTGTGCAGCCTAATGCCCAATCAGCTCACAGCTGAATTCTGAATGTCACCAGATAAACTAAAAACATTTAGACACACACACACACACACACACACACACACACACACACACACACACACACACACACACACACACACACACACACACACACACACACACACACACACACACACACACACACACACACACACACGCTGTGATCCTGTTTCCATTGAGAGAATGTAAATATCTAACCTTGACAGAGCCTAAAACACACACATGTCCCGTCAATGCCCTCTACATTAGGGCACCTGCCTACCAAATACCATCTGCGCCATCTGCACACTTTGGCATCAAGTGTCAATCAACTCATTCAAAGGCACACTAGGGAGAGAGAGGGCAGTGGTTTCAGGCACCATGAAATCAAAATGAACTCTATAGTCTTTCTTGATGCATGTTACTGGCTTTATTATGAATGATTCATCAGTGCATGTTTATCTAAAGAAAAAAATTAGCAAAGACTGTAAATACACATAGACTGTAATACAGGAGGAGAGTTTGAAGATATGAGCATGTTTGAGCTTCTGTTACGAGGGAATAAACACATTGCTAAAGTTTAAAATGTGAGGTCAACTCAAACACTGAGTGTTAATAATGTACGACCCTACTGGAGCAACAGGCACCTAGAGACAGTGAATTACACAACACAGAGTCAACAGAAACTAAAACACTATTGTGTGTGTGTGTGTGTGTGTGTGTGTGTGTGTGTGTGTGTGTGTGTGTGTGTGTGTGTGTGTGTGTGTGTTACTGGCTTCAGAAATACAACACAGAGTCAACAGAAACTAAAACACTATTGTGTGTGTGTGTCTGTGTGTGTGTGTGTGTGTGTGTGTGTGTGTGTGTGTGTGTGTTACTGGCTTCAGAAATACAACACAGGCTCAACAGAAACTAAAAGACTATTGTGTGTGTGTGTGTGTGTGTGTGTGTGTGTGTGTGTGTGTGTGTGTGTGTGTGTGTGTGTGTGTGTGTGTGTGTGTGTGTGTGTGTGTGTGTGTGTGTGTGTGTGTGTTTTACTGGCTTACTTTACTATTACTTTATCAGAAATAGAATTCAGTCATTTTAAGACCTCATTTGAAAGGTGACAAGTCTTATTTCGTCAGTTCAAGCATGTGCTATTCTGAAGAATTTCAGGGTGGTTTCACACTAGCACTTTTGATGAGCATCCCGGGCAGAATTGACGTCAGCTGTTTTCCAAACCCAGGTGCACACCTTTATGTACCCAAGTCCACATAAAAAGGGTGGTCTGGGGTACGGTTCATGTGAAGTCCAGTACGGTTCGCTCCTGATATGAATGCAATCGTATAAATAGAAGTGAAATAGAAGTATAAATAGAAGTGAACCGCTATTGATGACGTATGATTCAATAACACTGTGTGTTTGTGTGTTCTCACTCACTTTCCTGACAAGAGTGAAAGACACACTGCAAGCAGAGAGAATGTATATCTCATCTGCTTGCCTTCAGCAGAAACGGACTCTAGCGTTCGTTTGAACATTTGCAGTATAATTGCGGCAGACAGACACAAGTGGTGTTATGTGCTGACACTTTGAAATCAAAACAATAGGTTAAAAAAACTAAATATAAAAGTGAGGTGAACAACGCTGCGTATTTTTCTGCCTTCTCCTGCATCGTCGTTACCAAGCAACAAGAGTAAACAGCTGGTGATTTGATAATGCAAACGCACTGAGGTTCTGACCCAAATAATGTAATAGGAGGGATTAAGAGCAAACGAACTCGTGTTCAGACCAGGCATTCGATGAAATTTGGAAATTAAACCTGAAAATGAAAAAAAAAAAAAAATCTAAATAGCCTGAAAATATAAAAAAGTTCTAAATTACTAAATTATAGTACAGTATAAAATAATACTTAAATAACAAAGAAAAAAATGGCATAAAGTGTAAAAGAATGGCATATAATAAATTAAGTAATGTTGCCTAAACTCACCTTGCACACTAAAATAAAATAAAATAAATTCTAAAATATCTGCACACACTTCAAATACCACTGCTCTCACAGCCTATCTATAGACGTCTGTCTGTCAAATGATCTAAAGCCACTCCCTCCCACCTCAGACCACTCCCTCACAATATCAAGCCCCTCCCACATCGCCTAACACAGTCAAGACTGAACAGTCAAGAGTTGAGCAGAAGCGTCTCCTTCAGTAAAGGGTCATACTGCAGTCAGCCATGTGTGACGCTGAGTTCAGACGTTTCCATATGGAGATGACAGACGTGTCTCAGTGTGTGTGTGTGTGTGTGTTCACTACAACCTTATCACACACAATGATCTTCTAGAACAGATTCAAGACAAGAGAAAAAAGGGATAATCACCAATCAGCTGAGCTAAATGTGCAATTATAAAGCATAGTGGGTTGTGATTGGATGATATGAAGAGAGAGAGAGAGAGAGAGAGAGAGAGAGAGAGAGAGAGTAGATCAGGGATTCTTTGTGTTTAATGAGGTTATATGTAGGAAGAACCATCTAAGCACTGACTAACTGCTCAAACCCTAAACGAAAACTTAAAAACAAATTATACTTTATGAATCATTCATACGTTTGAGGATGCCCTCAAATTTAGCACACTTCTCAAGACAATTCGGTCCTCAAAGTAACACAGTACTTCTTTAACAAGCATAACCCCCTATCTCTCTCTGTGGAAATAATTAGCTTGAATGTGACGCTTTAATTCATGTAAAAGTATAAAGCTGAAGTTCACCTGCAGAGCAAAACTAATGCATGTTAAACAGGTAAGAACACACCTACAGCTCTTTAATTCATACGGATCTTACTGCGAGACAACGAGAGTCTGTTTATCCGTCACTAGTGAGAAAAGCCCAGAAGAAAGCGCTCGACAACGAAAGATTATTCAGCGCTAACAGCTGTGGAAACCTTGTGCAAGGAACATATGTATAATTCCACGTTTAATTAAAGTATTAAATTGATAAACGCTGGGGAAGTTCAGGCAGCAGAGGGGTTTGGCGGGATGGGATTTTAACGAACATGCCTTCAGGACACGAGCGACGGGTGGAAAGTGTGCGCCTCTCGCTCGAGTGCCCCATGGGACTGCGCCTTCTCCCAACACTATTGAATATTCATCAGCTGCAGTATGATTATTGGCCAGCTTCTGAATAGAAGTATTTAAAGGGTTTGCTCTACTAAAGAGTTTCTTCTGCTTTAAAATAATGTTTGGAGAAGCAGACGAGATTTAAAATGGCCCAAGGAAAGAGCTTCAAAGAGAACGAAACAGGCAATTTACATTTCCTAAAGGCTGAGAAATGCATACACATAAAAGTACACAAACAACGCAAAACAGACTAAAGTTAAAGGCCAAGAGGTTGAGGTACTGTAATTAAAGTTTAAAAATATTTTTAAAATTTGGATGAGGCACATTTAAAATCGGTGCAAAAGCTGAATATATATATTTTATTTTATTCCAGTTAATATTTATATAACATTTTTATTTCGACTATCAAGTTAAAAAAATAAAAATAATGTTTGGTCTGTAAAAATGATTTTACCACAATTTTACCCTGAAAAACAGGCCTTGGTCACAGTCTCACAAAGTTTGAAAGTCTGTGTGAGTTTGTTCCTCTTTCTCACACATGCATTTGAAGCTAAACGTCTTTATCATCTTGCTTCAGTTTACTGATTCTCTAAAATTTGAGAAAAGAATGAAATGAGGTAGAAATCAAGCGCGCCTTTAGTAAACCCTTGCTGTGAGTTCTGTTACAGATGCAACTTCATACAGCAATGTCTGAGTGAGCGGGAAAAAGGTTACCATAGTGATCGATCAGAATTATACTGGAAACATCCAATCATGTTCAAACAGACAGCTAAACACACAAGCAAAATGAAAAAAAGACCAAAGGAAAGAATGTAACACTTAATTAAAATGTTCTTCCGCCCAATGATGAAAGAAACATTCAATTAGATGGGTCACGAGTCACACGTATCACACCCTACACTCCCCAAGGGTCACAATTAATGGCGAGAAAAAGACTAAAAGATTAAAATCGTGGGCAGATGTTTGATTAATTAATGCTCAGATGTGTTACTGAAATGAGCTGCCAGTGTATTTGAGCAGCTCCCACAGTCTTAAAGAGACAGGAACACATTTACACCTGACATGAGCTCATAGAAGTGAGAGAATGATATAAAGATTTATCATGTGTCCACACTATAAAATAACAGAATGAATTGTGGAAAGCTCAATGAAAAATATTAATCTGTCTCTAGGCCAAAGTCAAACAAAGTCAAAAAATAGAAAAAAGAAAGCATGACCCAGTTGACATTAAAACAGGTTCACAATGAGGATTAACATGGATTATTTGTTTGCGCTGTGGATAATAGGCTCTGCTGTTGATTGCACTGAATCCCATTTATATGTTTATGCAGTCAAGTGACTGATTATTTATCATATTCAGCAGCCTAATACAATATTTGTCCCAGTGCTTGGCTGGTAAATCTCACTACTGCTGTTTATGTATTTAGTAAATTGCCAGTTTTGCTATGCTTTTTGTGATATTCATTTTTTTTGTCCGCATTTCATGGTAACATTAATACATCACATAATATTACCATAAACTGGCCTGAGACCTAAACAATTTGTATGCACCATGTTAAAGACATTTTTGTTTACTTTATGATAAACAACTTTGGTGTTGTGTTGGGTTCTCAATTCGAGACATTCTCAACTGGAAACATGATTCATATACAACGTTAATAATAATGCATGTTTATAAAATTGGCACATTTTACATGTCCCATGATGCATACCATATACAGACAAGTAGATGAGACCAGAATATGAACATAACGAGTAAAGTTGAATTCATTATGTGTTTCCCCAATTGGCATTTGTGCATTGCATTCATATTCTGGGCTCATCTACTTGTCGGTATGTAGTAGCCTATGCATCATCAATTAGTTGTGTACTAAGTTGCATCAATGTCCTAATGGATTAAGCCACATTATGCGATTTAAAGTTTGGGGGTTTGTTTGGACTTGAAACATGAGACGCAGGGCAGTGTAAAAGTGCAAGGTCTCAAGGTGTTTTTTTTTTAGTTTAACTTTTAATGCCGTGCTAAAAATGACGCGAATAAGAGAGAGATACAGAGGAGAAAAGAGGCAGAGAGGAGAGGTTAGTGGAGGACTGTGTGTGTGTGTGTGTGTGTGTGTGTGTGTGTGTGTGTGTGTGTGTGTGTGTGTGTGTGTGTGTGTGTGTGTGTGTGTGTGTGTGTGTGTGTGTGTGTGTGTTCCTGACAGAGCTCAAAGAGACTCTAAACACTACAGAAGAATCCGGAACGCCCTCAACTGCCCAAGAGCCGCGGATTAACTATTCCTGATTATCTGCCCTGTCACACTCCTGTCATCTCTCACTCTCAAAGAGAAACGCAAACACAACAGGCTGGTCATTTTAACTACAAACAAGAAAACAAGAGAGAGAAATTTGACATCTCAGATGGATAACTCGATTGTGGGGGATATTGTTGAACAGTTTGGTAAAAATGGTTAACTGAGTATCTTCTGTTTTAGACACAATCTTGCCAGTTGATAATAGTCCCAAATACAAATCCACAAAAGCAAAAAAGGGATAGTCCACCCAAAAATGAAAATTCTGTCATCATTTACTCACCCTCATGTCGTTTCAAACCCGTAAGACTTTTCGTTCATCTTCAGAACACAAATGAAGATATTTTTATCTTTTATCAGATATTTTCTGTCCCTCCATTGACAGCTGCACAACTGAATGTTTGACACTTCAAAAAGTTCATAAAGGGATCGTAAAACTATTCCATATGAATTGAGCGGTTTAGTCAAGATTTTCTGAAGAGACACGATCGCTTTATAATATGAACAGACTTAATTTAGCATTTTATTTACATATGTGACCCTGGATCACAAAACCAGTCTTAAGTAGCACGGGTATATTTGTGGGAATAGCCAACAATACATTGTATTGGTCAAAATTATCAATTTTTCTTTTTTGCCAAAAATCATTAGGATATTAAGTAAAGATCATGTTCCATGAAGATATTTTGTAAAATTCCTACCGTAAATGTATGAAACATTTATTTTTGTGAGTGAATGCAGCACAATCGCGAACATAAATGGACAACTTTAAAAGCGATTTTCTCAATGTTTCGATTTTTCTGCACCCTCAGATTCCAGATTTTCAAATAGTTGTATCTCGGCCAAATATTGTCCTATCCTAACAAACCATACAACAATGGAAAGCTTATTTATTCAGCTTTCATGTGATGTATAAATCTCAATTTCAAAAAAATGACCTATATGACTGGTTTTGTCATCCAGGGTCACATATAAACATTGATCATCGAACTTAAAAAGAAGCTCAATGGTACTTGTGTGACGCAACAAACCTCATTTGTTCTTGCTGAAGCTCAAACGTACTGCGTAACATGAGAATGAACCTGATTGGTTCTCGCATGTTAAGGCGAACATGCTTCCGTTTACCACAACCGATGTGTGAGTCTCCAAGTGTGATGTGTGTCAAAGCAACACAGCAGTGGCTTTCTGAATGAATCACTGTTTTTTAACAAATCGTTTCAGTGGCCCACTCGCTTGTTTTGTTCCTGAAAAAATCTGTTCTCAAACAAATCGGTTAATTGAATGATTCAGTGACTCGCTCACTTGTTTTGATTCCTATATGAATGGGTGTTTTTGAACAAATCAGTTGAATGAATGATTCAGTGACCCACTCACTTGTTTCGTTCATGAATGCATTAGTGTTTTTGAATGAATCACCAATATCGTCACTTGTTGTCATCTACTATTTTAACTATGTAAATCACAGAAAGAGTCACTGTGCAACTAATGTGCAGATTGACAGGAATGTGTAAACAAATACAGATCATTTATTTATTCAGTTATTTACATGTATATGAGTACATGTATATGGGTGCATTATGCATAACCACAATGGGAGTGCATTCATTTTCTATATAATTTTATGGTAAATTCATGAGATAATTAATAATAGACATATGTATTATTAAATAATAATACATATATATTTATATCTATACACATGTAGAATCAAACATATAAAGCATAGGAACAATTTGAAAAATAAGGGGATATAACTAATAATAAATACAATTTGCTTGCCTCAATATTAATTGTGAGATTTTGATTAATATTAATTGTGTGGTGTGACATTTACCGAAGTTTTTACATTATTAAAAGTAGCATGTTACATAATTGTGTTGCTCTTAATAAAAAAAGCAACCAATTATGTAACATTATTGCTTAATGTGGCAGATAAATGGAAGATGTTTGGTTTTGTTTGGTGTGTCATTACTGCTCTTTTGTTGTTGTGGCTGTGAGGGCGAGTCTCTTGGCTGTCAGAGGGCAGTTTCACACAGCGACGGTCTCAGCTAAAACGACATATTAGGGCCACTGCAGCTCCGCTCAGAGCGTCTGTTTTCACTTTCTCGTTGTTCACAAGAGGAGGAAAGGGGATCTTGTCTTTGTGATGAATTGCAGTGGGAATTACTGCGGTAAAAACACTCGTCTCTTTCATCCGTTGTTCTCTCCTCTCAGCACGTCAGCTCTAATTGGGGCGGTGACGGAGGCGAGCTGCCGTCCACAGCCCAGTTTTCTTTCCAGCATTTCATTGACAAAGGACATATCTGCAGCCACAAGCCATCCTGGCTGAAAATGCACGTCTGTCCCCGAAGACTTTGATACCTGTCCTGCAGCCATATTGGCCCAATCACAGCTGTACATCTCAGCTGGCTTTCACCGCCGCCTGGCGGCCATTTTGGCTCAGATATGACGAAGTGCTTCCTAAAATGCTGGAAACACAGCCTGGCGCTCATGTTGGCTCAGCTGGTGCTGTTCATTTGCAGAGGAGCGCAGATGAAACTGTGTTGGCCTGTGGCATTACAATTTGTCTCATTTCTTCTCTAAACAAAGAATCACTCACTGAGCTTCCACTTACTCAGGTCTGCTCCTTCACACTAGACCTGAGTCTGTTTGGTTTGGTTTTAGTGATATTATTGATTTGATTACACTGACACTATCTATGGCACTATCACTGACACTATACAGTTTTGTAGTATGAGTACAACACTTGAACTGAATTGAGCTCAATAACGACACTATTGTCTTCTGTAGAGCTGCTTTATAGCTGAATCGATTTTTTTTCATAATTGATGAATTTTTCAACATTGCTGAATCATCACCATCAACTGACTCGAGCTGCATAAGGACTAGGGCTGGGTATTGTTCAAAATCTTTCGATCCGGTGCCAATTTTGATACCTCAGTTTCGATACCGGTTCCTAACGATACTTTTTTCGATACCAATTTGATGAAATCCATTTGAACAAGATTACATAACACATTACCCCAGAAAAACGTTGGTTTTATTTTTTCAGTTTGACTCATGCTCCCAGCCAGTGCAAAAAGGAACAAAAAAAGCACAAAGGAACAAAAAATGTTTTATAAAGAGCTCATGCTCACCAAAGCTGAATTTTTTAAAATAAAAAATACAGTAAAACTTGTAATATTGTAAAATAGTATTACAATTTAAAATCTTATTTGAATATATTTCAAAATGTAATTTATTGAAATGAATTGAATTCAAAGCTGAATTTTCAAAATCATTACTTTAGTGTCACACGACCCTTCAGAAATATTAAAACAGTTTGCTGATAAATATTTTGGAAACTATGATAAATTTTTTCATGATTCTTTGATGAATAAAAAATTCAAAAAGAACAGCATTTATTTAAAAATGAAATATTTTGTAACATTACACATGTTTTAATGTCACCTTTGATAGCTTTAATGCATCCTATTCCTTACTGAAAAAAAATTCTGACTAACCAACCCATTTTTGAACGGCAGTGTACATTCAGTAGGTTATTATTTATCAACAAGTAATCAACAAGGTATCTCTCTATTTACCAGTCGAAGACGGAGCAACTTTCATGTTTACTCCGTGCACTTTCAAGGTCTTCATCATATTTGTCGTGGTATGCCGGTCTTTGCAGTAATTATTTTACCGCAAATACTGCATCGCGCGCTGTTGGCATCGAGCCTGGAGAAATGTACCCACACGTTTGATCGACTTTTCCACATCTTTAAGGTATTATGTGTGTGTGCTTGCGTCTCATATGAATGTGTGAGCAGAGAGTTCCGCACGTCTTGTGTGTGTAGAGTTTGCGTGTACAGTATGTGCATTTCATATGTATTTGTTTGAGCACTGACGTTGACGAGTTAACTCTTTAGGTATCGAAATCTGGAACCGAACAACATGTCATTTTTCGATACTCTATGGTATCGAGGCAATTCGGTCGGTACCTAAAAAGTATCGAACTCGGTACCCAGCCCTAATAAGGACACTATTGTCTTTTTGGATACCTTACAGCAGAATTTGAATCTGTCTTATGTTTGCATCAATTCCGTTACTGTCCTGTTATTACTGTGAAGCTGCTTTGAAACAATCTGTACTGTATACTATAGAATACTATATTATATACTATAGTCTATACTATAGAAATAATGGTGACTTGATTTGTTGTGAAATCGTCTGTGACAGAATGCATTTCTGATTGCTTTCTCTTGGCAGTTAAGTCTGTTTGTTTTTGGTGGTAAAAACAAAAAATGACAAAATCTGCCAAAACCATAAAAAGTGAAGTGAACAGCATTCTGATGTTGGTTTCTTCTAGATAGGAGTCTTAGCTACAGCCGACACTTGATAACAGAAATGGAATCGAAATGTAGGCCTCTAAATGATCAACATGATCAAAACTGTACTTTTTTTAGCAGGTAAAAGGCCTTTTAATATAATTGCAAAAACGTCACCCCTCAGGTTATGGTGTCTTTTTGCGGCAATTTTATGAAGTGAACATAAGAATAACTTTTAATATTGTTAGTAATATTTCAAGATGGACACTTACCAAACTGGTTTACTTGATTATTCATACATATTATTTTTTTGAAAAATCATACAATGCTAAAATGTGACTATCACATATGATCCTTCAGGCTTTTGAGAAACTTACAAAGATAATTGGAAAATATTATTGCAAGATATAGAGCAACTACTGATATTGATATGCATTTGTCTGACTATTACCTCAAATGTCAGCCTTTACAGGGTTAAAAAGCCATAATTCATTCAGTCACACATACACACACACAAACTCTGTGAGCTTCTTCAGAAATGAATGAGATGCTTGTTAGAAGCATCAGGATGGGCAGAAAAACTCAAGGTCCATCCGCTCACTGACTCCAGTTGTTTGCCTCCCGGTGGTTTAATTAGATGAAGCCCCAGCGAGGAGCCAGAAGCCACTTCACCTCCTCACTGTAGATTCAGCCATTGAAACTCAAACGCCACGACATGCACAGGCTGTCAGACGCCACGGCTGCCCGCTGGACACGAGGGGGGTCAGACGACTCGTTTTTATTCAGATCCCACTTATTCTCTCTCAGAGGAATGCGGGTCAAGTGTCTAATCACAGCGATGCAGAGCCACTTCAGGTGGGACTGTGGCCTCTGACCCCCAGGGGTTAAAGTTCACCTCCCTCACCCCTCCAGCATAGTGGCCCAATTACTGTCAGACTCACTGTTGCTGTAGCAACCAGGAGAGAAACCAGAATTATGCAGCAGCATGAAACACAAGAGAGAGACATGGGTCGCACAGGGTCAAAGGTCACAGCTATCATGTTTGGACAGACAGATAGATGGGCGGGCGGGCTTTCGGGGGGGGGGCGGGCGGACGGACGGACGGACGGATAGACGGATAGATAGATAGATAGATAGATAGATAGATAGATAGATAGATAGATAGATAGATAGATAGATAGATAGATAGATAGATAGATAGATAGATAGATAGATAGATAGATAGATAGACAGACAGACAGACAGACAGACAGACAGACAGACAGACAGACAGACAGACAGACAGACAGACAGACAGACAGACAGACAGACAGACAGACAGACAGACAGACAGATAGATAGATAGATAGATAGATAGATAGATAGATAGATAGATAGATAGATAGATAGATAGATAGATGTCGTGGTCATTAGAAAATGTAAAGAAACATCTTATTTTATAAAATAAACCATTTTGTGCTTGTGCTGAACGGAATGACAATGAATAAATTGAAATACTCATGCCGCATTACTACAGGATTACTATACTACAGGATTGTGGGTGGTTAGTGAAAAAGACACACATTCTTGAAATACTTTGTGCAAAAATGGTGCAACTGCTTAGTGAATTCAGCCTGAATCTCTTTCTATTTATGACACAGAAAGATTTTGTGGATGTCTGACTCTCTCTCTCTCTCTCTGTCTGTGTCACAGGGGAATAAAACGCCAAATCAATTCACAGCCCAGTGTGTGTGTGTGTGTGTGTGTGTGTTTCCATCCATTGTGGGAATAGAGTCCATTGTACATTTCTTTCATTTTTATCCTTTCCCTCCATTCCTTCTGTCCATCTTTGTGAAAAGAAGGTAAAACAGAGAACAAATAACTGACCACTATCAGAAACACCAACAAAATAAAACCTCAAACCAATTTCCTGCATGTTTGCTCTCTGATCTTCCCCTGAGGGAGTGTGAGTGTGTGTGTGTGTGTCTTTTAAACAGTGAGACAGCTAAAATCATAAACTGTTTGTGTACACCCTGAGGAAAGAAAAAAAAACAAATGAAATCTCATCTGTTTAAAATCTCAAACGTCTCTACTAGAGAGTGTGAAGGTTAAACAGAAAGTTTTACAAGTCTCCTCTGTCTCAAAAGCTTCTCCAGACCTCAATAATCTCACATATGTCTCCTACAGATGTTCAGAGCAGATCACATCATCTCAAACTTCGTTTCGATTAAATAAATATAACCAAAGTCAGCAATGATGAGTCAGATATTTCAACCAAATGATCTGTATGACTGGGAATCAATTAAAAAAGACACATTTTGAGGCGTTGGGAAGAACCTTTATCTAACTTTCTAATCCGACTGACTTATGCCTATGAGAAGCATCTGAGACAAGGTTGATCTGTAAACAAAGCATAACAGAGAACTCCATTAAGATTTGTGAGCTATGAAAGAGCAACGTCTGAGAAATGAATTGTTTCTCTGGACAAGTATGAGCGTTGTGTCACGGTTCCTCGAGTTAAGACAGTGAATCTAAACAACCCGCTTTTATCTGAGCATTGGACACACACACTTCTGCTTTTCTTCATTTCATTCTGTCCATCTCTCTCAGATTCGCTGTCCTGATTGATTTTGTGGTTTGTTTTCAGTGTTTGCTTTGCACGCTGCTTGTTTTCAAGTGTCTCTCTTGCAAATTGATACACTGAACCAAGAAAATCAATTCCACCGCATACTGACCAACCAGCTCAAACACACACACACTGCATCACTGAACTCATCTGTAATTGAATCTTCATCATCATTTTTCATAATTTGATCAATTAGAAACAAAGTATTTCTGTCATGACAGCTCTCAGAGAAGACATGCTGCTGCTGCTGCACATATAACATAAATGAAATAACCCCTGTAGCAGATATATACAGGTGGAGCTGGGGAAGGTGGAGGGTTTTTGAAAAATGAGTTTCCATGTGAGTTCAACTTATAAATACAATCTTTTCAACATGATTTAAACACAAAATATGTTCACTAGAGTGTTTATGTCAAGCAAAAAACAGTGCAGGTAGAATAACAAAAACAACGCAGACAGAGTTTGAATATGAAGTCCTCATTACAGCAATCACTAATGCAAAAGCTAAACGTCACATCAACAGATATGATGGATGCTTTCATGAAAACCTGTCAGGACGCATGCTCTCAATTTCAGACAGACAGACAGACACATACAAAAAATTAATGCAGACGTTCAGGACTGCTGCTGTGACCCACTGAAATCATCTATTCAATCAAACCACAGAGCTTTTATCAAATTCACCATCCAAACAACATCTGCAGTCTGACCTGAGAAAAACAACAATATTACAGCCACATTAGCGCTCACTAGCCACACATCAGCTCCCTTTAATATAAGGTTGATAACATAATTGCAATAAAGTGATAGCCTTGTTAACAATCCCTTGTCTAAAAAGTGTCATGTTGGGAAGTTAAACTATCTTTACTTATTTTTTTTTAAATCTTAAAATGTTAATTTCCTGTCATCTCTTAGAATACCTGAAAGCCAGGTTTCTCCTAATATCTGTAACTGTCATTATTAGCAGAACACATTTTACAGATGGGGAAAACCAATTGTTTAGTCAATAATTCAAGAAGATTCTTTGATTCTAATGATTCTTTGATTCAACTTTGATTCTAACTTGTACTTGGCCTTATTATTTTAACATAGTTCTTTATATTAAATTAACATAGTTCTTGTAATTGTTCAACTATAGCATTTGTATTTTAAATTTTAAAACAAGTTAATCAAAATTGACCACAATAAATACAATAGAACATAATAAATTCTAGTAAACGTTGTCATGAGTTGCCAAGCTTTCTAATTTATGTTGGTCCATCATGATGTTTTTTCCTCTTTTCATCAGTAATTATATTTTATGTGGCTGTTTTATATTATGTTTGACTTTCTCCATAGCGTTTTACTACATTCTGAAAATAATTCAAATTGAGAATGGGGAACATAGAGTTCAAATGTTGCACTGCACATTTTATCATCAGCGACGCGATAGGAACAGCTCGAGCAAATCTTATCACACTTTTGGAGCGTGCAGGTTAACCCGCCTTTGGTGATTTGCATGCCATTCATGCAAAATGTAACAATTGGGCTTCAGTCATATTGCGCAGATCAGCTTATAAAAGCTCACAATTAAATACAATTAATGAATAGCCTGATTCTGTGTTTCTGTGTAGGTGGTCAGAGTACTGGCAACATGTGATGGCCAGTAAAATACTGTTTTCCATCAAAACAGTAATGTACTGTAGAAAATATTGCATTCTGGACATTATTTTGCTAATTAAGAAATTGCTGTTAATTTACAGCCATTTTTAACAGTACTCTACTGTATTTAATGTATGTTTTTTTTTATGTTTACAATGCATTATGGGCTGTGTTAAATTACAGTACAATGCAGTATTTTTTTATTTGCCGTTGATGTGAGATTACAAGTCTGGTCTGTTTTGTCAGTTAGGTTAATTTAAAATTTTCGAGCATCCAAAATAATTTTCAGTCGAGTATATGCCAGCACTTTTAACGTGATTTGTAAAGCACTTTTTCCCCCGACACCCGCTTGAAGGACATCTGCTTTACATCGCCATTTGCCATCCGAAGTCCTGCATCTGCATCCTGCACCTCTTCGTCAGTTACGGAGGCCAGCATAAGGGAAAGGCTGTCTCCAAGCAGAGGTTAGCCCACTACTGGATAGTGGATGCTATTGTCTTTGCGTACTGCAATCAACAGACATCAAAATTGGAGCAGAACGGAGCAGGCATAGGCCACTTAAAAAAAGTGCAGTGACTGGGAGAGTGCATTCAGCGAGAGTGAGGGCGGGGCGTTGATTTCGCGGCTTTACTTCCTGCTCACTACTGCACAGGTCTGGTCCCGAGATCGCAACTGCGCAGACTCAAGTCCCAAGATGTCAGCGCCATATCAGGACACTGGCGGCTTCACTTCTCACCAATAGAAGAGAGTGAAGGGGCGTCGTCCTTCTTTTTTTACAGTCTATGGTACGAACCCATATGTGAATGCAATCTCTTCTAGCACCTCTTCACATCATAGCACCTGTTTCTCTCTTTCTATGAAGCGCAAAGTGACCGTGCAAAATCAGTTTTTGTGTGTGTTTTTAGTAATTGTTGGTTTTGTGTGTCTCATTGAGTGCTCATTGTTACAATTACACAGAAAAAGTCCAGTGACATTTTTATTTGTGCATGGTAGAAAGAAAATACTGATACTGACATAATGACATACAATAAATATGGAAAATTGAACTACACGATTCAGGGAGCAGCTACACAGTGAACTCTGTGAATACACTTGAGCAAACTTTTTGTGAATAGGCTACTAACACTAACAACGTCAAACTTGGCACTGCACTTTCTTGTGCCCGTAGCAAGACACCTGTCACGTTTGAAATCCATTGGACTAACGGTTCGAGAGATATGTGAATAACAGACACACACACACACAGACAGACAGACGTTCCTGTAATTTATAGATAGATGTGGCGGCCTCTTTGGGAAAAAACAAGGCAGTATTTCTTCTTCAAAATCTGACCTCAAAAGAAAGCTTAAGCACTATCTCACAAAGCAGTTAATTATCGCTACCCAATTAATTACAGCAAGTGGAATAAAGTTGAAAAAAAATCCATTCATTCAAGAATATTTCTGCTTTCAACACCACATGCCAATGTTTCGAGCATCAGAATCAATGATTGGCCCTGGGAGACCAATCGGGACGGTAAGATTGAAAGAAAGGCCAATCAGAATTTCTCTGTTATTGATCAGCCAGCAACAACCCCGAAGCACATGTTTGGCCAATTGCTTTACTTTCTATTTACCATAACGAAGAAATCAAGAAATTTAGAGGGGACGAATGCAGCAGGGCTAATTAGTGCCAGCCAACTGGTCAAGAGGTTAAAGACCCAATGACCAATCGGATCTTTTTCCTCTCTCTCTGATGCACAGTCAGTTTTAAACTTAACTTTCTGTGAATTGAGAACATATACTGACCATAAACAGACCATAAAAATGCTTTATCTTGCATTTTCCGCTGGACTCTACAGCAGTTTGCTTTGATAAGAGGAGTCCTCAGACAGGGTCAGATCTGAATGCTGAGATAAATCAGTTTTATATTGAAAATACAGTAATCCTGTGTTGAATTGTCACGACAGAACTTTCATTTACATTGACGTTTGAAGCAAACGCAATGAACCTTACGTAGATTTTCTGCAGTTCATAATTTTCCTGCCATGTCTGATGTAGATAACATCTTTGTGCTCGTGTGACAGTCCCACGTGGGATTTTCTCTGCATAGTGAATCTAGGCCAAGACATGGCCTGTACCAGACCAGACGGCACAGTGCTAATGATGAGAGAAGTGGATCACTGCTGGCTGACGCTTCTGCCGTCTCATCTCGGTCTCAATCTATCTGCTTATGATGAAGAAATAAACATCCCAAATACATTTTTAATAGCATAATCATAATGTCATACTCCTTCTGGCTCATTACCTATTTTCTCTCTCTTTCTCCTGATTTGCACACTGTTTTCACAATTGGTTCATTTCAGGCGTGTTATAGCAAGTGTTTGGCTTTAAGCTTCAAGGCAATCTGAATCCCTTTACATCTAAAGAGTTGGTTTGAGAACACAGTGTAGTTCAATTATTAGTGGAAATGTGAATGGAAAGCATGTCAGATTCACTTCATTTCCAATTCTAAATAGATTTTAAGTGTTACAGGTTACATTACTATTTTGAAAGGGTTTAAAAAATGGATAGTCATGAACTGAATACACTGGTAGAGTTGATAATTGACTCCTATACAAGGTATATTACCAGAATAACCTCTTATTTTCCATGATGGAAATGGGGAAAAAACACATCTAGATGGGAAAATCCCACAAAAATGGTAAAGTGATTTAGGGGAAGAAATTCCTTCAAAACTCAGCAGCCAGAGTTCTCACCTCCACCAGGAGTTCTCTCACATTACTCCTCTGCTTTATGACCTTCACTGGCTACACGTGAAGGTACCCATACTAAATTATGGAATTCACTACCCCTTACACTTCATAATATCTCATCTGTGGCTACATTCAAGACTCAGCTAAAAACATATCTAACATGTATTTTGGATAATCTGATTATATGTGTCCTATGTGTTTGTAATGTGTGTAAAGGTGTGTAAATGTATTGTAATGTACAATGTAAAGCGACCTTGAGCTACGGAAAGGCGCTATAATAAAACTACTTCTTCTTTCTTCATTAACCCAAAAATTAATAGTAAACAAACATCCACACAAATAATGCTGGAGGATATGTGGGCATGTCGATGTTGACCATCTTGTTATGTATTCTGGAGTTGCCCAAAAATATTAGATTTCTGGGTTTTGATGGAGATCAAAAAGTTTTTAGTGTTGAGAAGAGATGTATATCTTGTTAATATATTAAAGCTGCCGTCGGCAAATTTTTTTTGATCATATTCAGTGAAATCGACACTATTATCCGACAGAACAGCATAAATAAAGTGGTTTTAGAAAAAAAACCGAGCTTCTAACTCCACCTGGAGCGTGTTATTTGTTTTGCAAAAATCCACCGCTCTCGGATCATCGGGTCCAATCAGTGCAGGGGGGTGTGAGATCTGACTGTCAATCACCGTTCGTGCACACGCCACCCCTCGCGCACGTTACAATCACATGCACACGCCTGAAGTTCGTGATGGCGGAAAAGATTCCGATTCCTCGGTTAACTTCAAGAACTAGGAGGTCAAAAACAACACAGGAAAAGAGAACACCTGCTGAAAAGAAAGAAGTAAAGAAAGAAAGCAACCGTGCCCGTAAATAAACCAGGATCAACATCGGATCGGCATTTTAAAGGTGGAGAGATTTAACGTTACGTGATTTAATTGGGTTCAAGCTGGATGCAGAGCTTTCAACATTTCTACTCGACAGGTAATTGTGCTTTATCAACCAGTTACTTTATTTCTTAGTGTTATGTAAGTAATCTAAGTATGTTTGCCCAAATGTGTTGGTATGGATAGCTAACATTAGCACTTTTTGGGCAGGTTCTTTAGCTTTGTTTGCACTGAAATCCGTGTGAACGTAACGTTAGGTGGCTAAAGATGTCCAGATGAAGCGATAAAGTTCGGCTTTTTGGAAGAATCAATGCTACTCTATCTTTCTTACGAGAGTAAGAACAGTAGTAAAGCTACTGTTATGGTATGTGCTATCTGACTAGCTCCAAATACTCCATGGTGTTGATGGATGTTGATGAGACGGGCGTGTTCACAGAAAATCTGGTGCACAGGCACTGACGAGCACGAATTCGGTGGGAGGGTATTCGTTGATAGTGGGGGAGGGGCATGAGAGTTGTAAACATTCAAAATTTTCACTCAATCCACTCAAAGTCCACTCAATCTGCCAGACTTGCCGACTGCAGCTTTAAGTGTAGCAGGTCTGAAGAGTATTAGTAGGCAATGGTATAAGCAGGACATCCCCTTACTTAGTGAATGGATGGAAATAGTTACCCTATGGTGAAAATCAAGTTTTTTGATGCTGCTTATATGTCTATGTGGTGTTTTTAATGTACTTTAAGACAACCCATGTACAAATTTACAAGTCAACACCTTTGCTGCGCATTTTCTTCTTAAAACTGCAGTGAACCAAAGACAAAACTTAAAAACGCAGTTTGAAATCACTGGTGTTTCTGATGTCACAAACTACTAGTTATCAATCAGGTCAATGAGTGGATCTCTGAGCTGCTGTGAGTGAGTGGAGGCGGGGCTCATTTGCATATTCATGGAACCACATATAAATCAGGCAAGGGTGTAGAGTTAAAATCAAGCTGTTTTAAAGCACGAAGACACTTTTGTTTTCGAGGAAAAAACTTTTAAATATGTAATTTTGTTCAGTGTTAAGGGATAAAATTATTGACTACAAGGGGGACTTGTAAGAAATATACATTATGGAAGAATTTACTTTTATTTTGAGACTTAAAAAGGACCCATTTCTAAAATACTGGGAGAAACTGATTGAGTACTGTAATGTAAACAAGCAATGACTGTATATGTGAATCTATACTTGCCCCAAAACAGAATGTATACCCCCTGTTCTGTTGATTTTTTTCTTTCCTCTTTTTTCTGATTTCCATAATGCTGTACAATACATTTTCTTGAAAAAACATAAATAAAAAGAAAGTATAAAAAAGAAAGTTTAAGAAAACAGTGTCAATTAATCTTGTCGTTTAAATGTTTTGCGCAACCCTAAATCATGTGGACAATCATGACAATATTTGAGGCTTGAAGATTTGAACGTATGTGCTCAAATCATCCATACACACACCCTTACTGCATTCAAAATTAAAATATTCCATCCACATCTTTCAGTGGCTGTTTCATATTTGAGGTGGCCAGAAATATAGTTCCTCTTCCTCTCTTTCTTTTCCTTTTCCCTTTCCCTCTCTTTAAACCTAAAGGAGAGTGTTTTTTTTGCCAGTTAAATGGATCCGGTCTCCAGCTCCAGATAAAGCCGTATTGTCCCTGTGCATAAATTGCAGGCAGTTTAAAGGGCAGATTGTTGTGTTGCCGTCCCTGTGCGGCCGCGTTTGCTGCCACTGCAGTTTGGCGCTGAAACGCTGACTCAACACCAAAACCATACAAATGCAAATGAAGCATTCAAAGAGAATTTCCCCATAACGAGGCTGTAATGAGGCCTGCACACGCAATTAAATTCACTGAGAGCGCATGCAGTGCCACAATAACAGATTACGGCAAAGACAATGTTGCACACACACAATATTCTCTGAGCTCCTTAAATCTCTTGTCATGTCTGTAATGGACAAGATCATAACCCTCATTTCTCTTTAAAGTGAATAATTACAGACTGAGGCTAATTAAATGAGTCAGGCTCAGCCACACTGCTTACACGGTCAAGAGAGAGTTTAACGTTGTGTGTGTTGCCTTACGAGTGTGTTTGCATGAGTGGTGTTTATAAGAAGTGCAAAGGAAGAGAGAGAGAGATGGAGCTCTAAATTGTTTGTCTCTCTTGTCTAATGAAAATTCAGCAGAAGTGGATCAATAAACTGTGATTTAGGAGATTAATGTGGAAACAATACCATTCTCAAATCGCAGCCGGGTACGGTAACACACACAGCTGTAAAATAACACACATCAGCCATTAACCACAATTCAGCTGTGGTCCAAAACCTAGTGATCTGTCTACAAAGGTAGCGTTTTAGGCCCAACATGAAGATGACAACAGAAAGTTTTGAAACTTTTCTTTTTTCCAGATCTTTTGAATTTTATTGGAAATTCCTAATTTGCATATTTAAACATAGCATTTCACAAAACTTGTAATTCAAAACAATTAACTGAATGTACTGTGATTAATCAAACTACGGTGACATCTATTAATTCAAACTTTTAACTTGTACCTGTAGTGTCTTGCCTTAATTTAATTAAAAATGTACTATTTTACACAGTATTTGCATGCGTTGTGTGTTTTTACGCTGTTTATGTTAACTTCAAACTCATTTGGAAATTATGGCGTGAAAGAGGAGAGAACGAAATCTCAAAAAAAAAAAACTGTCAAGATTACATAACAAACGACATATAACAAACCACCAATAATATCTGACCATACATGCTACAACTAAATAAATAAATAAATAAATGAAGTTTGGCTCAACAAAAAATAATACAACAGTTTGCAGTCTTTTTGAGTTATGACCACTTCTAATGAAATTCGACCAATAAACTACACTGAGTTAGAAGAACTTAATAAATTATAATTTCTAAGTTGACCACACGGAA
Organism: Siphateles boraxobius; assembly: GCF_051911475.1. Lineage (NCBI taxonomy): Eukaryota > Metazoa > Chordata > Actinopteri > Cypriniformes > Leuciscidae > Siphateles > Siphateles boraxobius. Next base: position 1,849,131 of record NW_027508919.1, read on the forward strand.
ATATTAATGTGGTGAGCAGGACGAGGCCGAGGGCCGTGGGAGAATGGCGTGATTACTAATGAGCACCACCTGCGCGATGCACCGGTTTCGTATCTCTCACGGAGGAGCGGAAGCATAAAAGGAGGAGCGACGACAGTGGAGATCGAGAGAGGCCAGGCCTGGATTTTATGTGTTATTGTGTGTGGCGGAAGTCGACCTTGAGGGACTGCCGTCTTTACTTTAGTTTTTGTATTTCTTTAATTACTTATTATTAAAATTGTTTTGATGTTCGCCGGTTCCCGCCTCCTTCCCGTAACATCTGAACTGCGTTACAATTAAGTTGTTCCAATTAATTGAGTTGTGGCCAATTCATATAATCTATTTCAGTTACAATCAACAGCTAACTTAGCACATGTTAAATGTGACTTTTAGCATGTAAACTTAATGAACAAGATATCACTGATCATAAACTCAATGTAGTGTATATCTTCATGTAGCCAGACGCATCCTAACCAGGAGCAAATGGTAACCACAAAAACTTAAACATATCAAACACTCTTTTAAATGTCAAACATAACTGAATTAAACAGGAGCAGGTCTTTCCCTTCATTTCAACATTTACCCTCCTGTTAACAGTCCTGTGCAAAGCATTCTGGGAACTTATTTTTTAAATTAAACATAATATTAAGTTGATGTAATGATTAGCATTGACAACTGAAATTATCAAAAAATGATAGTGGCTCTGTCAAAAATGCAATCAGCTCTTTTAGCTGAATTTCTATTGCCGCCTTGTGTTTTTTCCCTTGCATGGTTCTACGAGCGGTACGTCTCACTGCACATGTGGCTGTCAGTCATTTATAAGGATGCGTAAGAAGGTAACTTATATAGTCAGTAGACAGCGAGACAGCTACTAGGTTTTGGAGCGGAGCTATTTACCGAGCTTAGTGAGGTGAGCAGCTCAGAAGAGGTTTGCTAGTGAGAGGTGCAGGATTAGTTACAGAATTGACGGTTTGTAGCAGTTCTTGAAGGAGTCATTCACACAGGATACAAATTGTGCAGATGGTAAACGCACACACACACGCACTTATTCTCTCACTCTCCATATGGTGTGGTCATGCATGCATCTGTCTGCTGGTCTCTATTGGTGTTTCTGCAAAAACAATTGATCTTGATTGGTTATTCATGGCGGTTCGTCATAATCGTTAACAGGAGTGCTCAGCAGTGCGGATGCTAAATTAATATCTAACACCCCGTTTAAGAAAGTGACCCTTTATTACGGTTTAACACAAGCATCTGAATCCATGAAGGATTTCTTCACATCAAGGGGTCCTTTCTGGGTTTTTTTTCTTCAGAAATATATATATATATATATATATATATATATATATATATATATATATATATACATACATTTATTAACTTGGCAGATTCTCTTATTCAAAGCGACTTGCAGAGTATTAAGGGTTTACATTTTAATCAGTATGTGTCTAACCCACGACCTTGACATATGCAAATCATCTACATGCCTGAAATACCTAAATAATTTACTACACCAACAAAAATGTGCTGTACTGGACAATTAGTTCTGAAGACATTTTTTCACCGGAAAAGTGCCATTCCAAAAATGCTTAAATATCGCACACTGGAATTTTCACTGGAATATGTATTCAGCAAGGACACATTAAATTGATCAATAGTGACAATAAAGACATTTATAATGTTGCAAAAGATTTCTATTTCATATTAAGGGAGTCCTTTTGAACTTTCTATGCATCAAAAAAATTATCATGGTTTTCAGTTTCACGTTTTTTTTGTTTTTTTTCATGGAGTAATGATGCTGGAAATTTTGCTTTGATCACTGAAATAAATTACATTTTACAAAATATTCAAATGTAAAACTTTTTATTTTAAAATTGTAATTAACATATTTACTGTATTTTTGATCAAATAAATGCAGCCTTGGTGAGCAAAAGAGACTGTATTGGTGTATTGAGACAGGTTGTTTAAATGATATTAGTACTGTACAGTCATTCTAGTGAAACAGATATAGTAAATATGTGACTCATCAGAGAAATGATTTCCTGCAGAGCACAAACATTGTGTGTGTTCGTGACGGCATCACCAGCACAGTCTCAGAGAGAAACGGCAGAGAGAACACAAATGTTCATCTGTGAATCCTAAAGACGCCTTGATTAAAGGAATCCAAAAACCCTTTACTAAGTTGCAAAATGTTTTAAATTCACTTCTCAAAATTTAAGGCTAAACTCTTTTTAAACATGCATTAAAAAGTCTAGAAATGTCTTACATTTCATTACTTCAAACATGAAGATATCCTGTTATACACCTTTTTGTACAAGAAATACTAAGTGAACAAACTAAAAATTAATTTGGATATTGTGGTTGCAGCTACTAGTGTTCTGCGTCATTCAAACTCATGATTGCACCTACTAACACTTGACACAATACTTTAAAATGAGGTGAAAACAATGTCAATTATCGCTAGATGTAGAAAAAAACATTTCCTTTGTGAGAGTGCACCAACATTCAATATATTCAGAATCTGACCACTAAAATGACTAATAATAAAAAAAAACCCGAATTCTTCAGCTCATTTCAGCTCTTTGATTTCCCTGATGATTCATGAAAATCTTTCTAAAACATGTGTTAGATTTGCATAATTGCTGTATGTGCTTACTTTGCTATCATTTGAGGGAAAATTTGTCTCTAGCCTCCAGAAAAAGAGCTAAATCTGATAAAACCTTCTTGTGGGACACCCTCAATTGCAAAAACTTAAAATTAAATAAATTATATATATTTTTATAATTAAAAAAATGCAACAAGTTTTATTAATTGTAATTAGCTTTATATAAGAACAAGTCTATGATACGTCTTCATTTAGCTATGTGTGTGTGTTTCTGGCTCTCCGTATTGATTAATGTCTGGAGCAAAGATGAGGATCGATACAGTGAAATGGAGATTCCAGCACTGGATTGGAGTTTTTTTTTTATGATTAATCTGGGTGTAGAGATACCACAGGTAAAAAAAAAAAAAAAAAAAGAGAGAGAGAGAAAAAAAAAGCATTAGAAAGTAGAGTTAGGAGAGAGAGAGAGAGAAGCGAGACTCCCGGGTCAGTTGTATAAATGGATAAAAGCAACAGAGAAAATGGTTATGAAGAAGAAACACAAACAGTGTCTGCTGAATGTTCTTACCTTGGTCTTGTGCTTTGTTGGGGTTCCAGGTTCTGAAGTAATCGTCCTACAGAAACACACAATGAAAGCATTTAAAATCCTCAGACAGAAAAAAGTCAAGCTTTAATACTACCCTCATGACCTTCAGAAAGAAGAAGATAGCTTTATGATTTAAAGGACAGTGTGAAATAAGAGCGATGTTGACTTTCACAAAACACGACTGGTCTGAAACTCAGATAAGTGTCCAGACAGATTTTTTTTTCGATGTTTTTAATGAAAAGCTGTAAAGTAAATGGACTGTCTGTGGAGGCCTTCAGTTCAACTGCTTGGGCCAAACCCAGGTTTGATTCTCCTGCTCTGCAAGTCTCTTTTCATATGCTATTTTTTTAAGTCAGTGGTGGCTGGTTCTTTTCAGGAGCTGGGAAGCACAGATTCAATTTATCAATGGTTAAATGAACACCCAGATCTATTTGATTATTTTGGTGTTTGCAATGTTGCTTCCAAAAGCTTCTCAAACAACCACTAAACACTGAAATAACTTTACCAGGAACTACAGTTTTACAATAGATACAAAGCTGCAAAATTACAAGATAAAAGAATGCTAAACTAAATGCCTTTATCTGTATCTTGAGCATGTTGTACATGCCCAGACTCTTTATACATTCATGTGCCGCATTGATATCCCTATGCTGATAATAAAGTTAAACTAAGCATTTTTCTCCCAAGGTTTTTTTCTCCATTTCTGCCACCAATGTCGCATCTGGCTTGCTTAGTTGGGGACAATATGGGCGGACTGGCCATCTGTAGCACTGGGAGTTTTAGCGGTGGGCCGCTGGACAATGTAGGCTGTCCCGATGCTACATAAAAATATAAAGAATGAATAATAGTATTCCATCGGCCAAGGTGAATGCTCGCGCGGCCAACATGACTTTAAATGAGTAATCTATTTAGGTTGCTCTGGCTCACTGCAGCAGTCTAACAGTGCTTGTCAATGTCAAAATGTTTGAGATAGCCAAATTAAAGAAAGATGGGTTTACTGTTCACAGAAGCCGAGTCCAAGCAGAGATTTAGCACGGCCCTTTTTAACGCGAATGCGAGGTAGGATGCAAGGAGCTGAACATGATAAGACTATATACAGCAATATTTTCAAAATAAAAATGGTAAATAAGGTGGCCATCTGTCCGGTTTCAGGTCAGACAGTCCGATTTTAAAATACCATGTCCGTCACCCGGCACAGCCTTGAGCTGGATCTTCATTTGTCCTCCATGACGTACAATTTAGACACAATATTGTCAATATTGAGTGTTTTGCTCCAGACAGAGTCTCAGCAGAATGTGTGCGTCTCTGAGTCAATGATTTAATGACCCATTCATAAAGATAGTAACTTGCTTTGTTTCTGAATGAATCAGCCATTTTGAACAAATCGGTTGAATTATTAATGAATTAATCAATGACTCACTTATTAAGATAGTGACTTGTTGCAGTTTTAGTTTAATATTTAAAGTATCATTTAATTTCTTTTCTAAAATGTCATATTTCTATATTCAATAGCCTATATTTATAACGTAAAACAAATGCCACTTAAGGTGCAGCATCTGTGCCACTTCTGCAGTGCAAAGACGGATTTTGTCTGATTTAATTTGATTGGTAACAGCCTATAATATTTTATTCATTTATTTATTTTAGTAGTCATAAAATAATTTATTTCAATCAAAAAATTTAAATATAATTTATGTTTCTTTATTGTTATATTTTTTAATTGGTAAGTGGCGTTAAAAATTATTCTGCACAAAATGAGTCGCTGTGTGATGTTTGGTGTGTTGCGGACTGGGTACCGCGGGGCTCTGTGCCAGAAAGTCCAGGGCCACTTTTTAAACTCAGTCCAGTCTTGTTTAATAATCTGCAATATTATTGATTTAACTGTACTGACACTATTGGATGAAAACTGAAATGAGCTGGACGCTGACATCACTGTTTTCAGTTGCTTTATAGCTGAATTGAACTAATTTCATATTTGACAAGCTTTATAGTTATTGAACTGAATTGAATGAACACTGAACTGACCTCAGCTAATCAATTGCACTGTTTTATATTTAGAGCTGTTTTAGAATAGAATTGAACTCTGTTTGCATCATTGAATCCTTATTTTCCTGTAAAGCTGCTTTGAAACGATCTGTATTGTATAAAGAGCTATAGAAAAAAGGTGACTAGAAGCATTTTTCTGCTAGTCTTCTCTTAAACATTTGGGAATATGACACATCTAAGACATACATCAGCAAACATCATTTCATAAAGTCAAACAAAATGTTATCGGTTCCACACATAGAAAAGTACATGCATTTGCTAAACACTGACTGCAAGAAATTTTCATCTCTCCGACAGACTGCAGGGGAATCTCACACAACATTAGCGACGGCTGCTGCAATATTTATTTTGTTTTTGTATTACAGTGTACACAAAAAAAGTTTTAATACAAATACTACAGAATAAACGGCATAGCTTGTTTGTATTATGCTATTTTAAAGGTTCCTAATTTTGTTCTGGAGGTCTCCTATAACACACAACATTAGCGACGGCTGCTGCATTTTAAGGGCTTTTCAAAATCCGATTGTAAACTCAGTCCTGTCCCAAAGTGGAGCTGCTACAGGCCAGATAAACAAACTCAAACTCTCATTGGGGCTCTTTAGCTTAGTGTCGATCGATGTTTTAATGTAAAATATGTGCTTAATTATAATCAAGAATGTAATTAAAAACAATAATTTATGCTAGAATAAGTTACATCTGTTGGTACGATGAGCTTCTGAAGACAGTTATCATTCCGGTGTAAACATTTATAAGCTACAGCTCTCAGGCCATGAGCTAAAGCAAGACTATCATTTTGCTCAAAGTTTACGGTGGTCTCAGCAAAACTAGGCTAAATGTGTCTGTGGGCTCATAGCTCCAAATCAAAGGGGAATTGTGTGAAAAGTGAAACTCATTTTACCCTCAGAAATTCACCCTCTGCAAATCTGTGATGAAGCAGAAGCTAGCAGACCTTCTCTAACCTGAAAACTCTCACAATGAAATGTCACTGTAGTAACCTTTATGCACACAGCAGTAAAACTTCTCTCCGTGAAAATTATGACCTTTGCAAGTTTGTTTTTGAATGTATGCTTCGGGTTTAATACAGGTTAAGATCAAAACAGTTTGTAAAAGTGAACAAAAATGTGTGATTAACTTACAATGTAATTCTTGAGGCAAAACATTGCCAGGAAATGCACAGAACGTGTAGAGAACGGACACAGGCCGGGAACGCACCGGAACCGTGCCAGTGGAAAAGGGGTATCGGTGTTCAATGTCTTTTATTTTGATGTTCTTTTGTCTTGACGTAGTCTTGCACAGACTACTTTGGAATCACTTGCGAAAATATCATTTGTTTGGAAGCACTGTACTGGAAATGCAGAGGTAACAGTTACCCGTCTGAGGCACAGATAAGCGAGCAGCCGTTAGTGCAGTGGCCGCTTTGCTGCGCTCGCTGAAGTTGCGCGAGAGTACCTGTCCGCGCCCTGCACTAGCGTAGACAGTGAACGTTTGTATGTTCAGCTCAGGTCTCACGTGTTGATAAGAAACGAAACAGACTAACATGTGACAAAGCTGAAATGCTTTTTTCTTTTAAAGAATAACTTGCATGCACTTTTGAAAAGCTAGAAGTAAACGTCAGTTCTGTATTGTCACAGTGTCTGGTTTGTGTTCCCTGGGTTGCCACTAGAGGTCCTCGTTCTCACGGTGTCTTTCACGTTTGACTTCATTTCCCAGCATTCTGTCTGTCACTCATCAGTTCATTGCACTCAGCTGTTTCCCATCACCTTGTTAGTTTGAGTGTATATATACCCTGTCTGTTTTAGTGTTTGTCACGGAGTCGTTGTTATTCGTCACACCACTTTGGAGGTCTGTGTTCTTGCCTTTTATTGTTTTGATTCTTGTTTATGGATTGCCTTTTGGTTTTGACCCCTGCCTGGACTGGTTTTATGATTTTGGATTACCCGAATAAACTGCTATTGGATCTACCCCTGTTTCCTGTGTGTGGTATCGTGACAGAACGACTCCGTCACGATGAATAGATCCAGCAGTTCGGGATTCCATAACCCTTCTCCTGTGTATGGGGAAGGAAGGGGACCACAGAGAGGAGGTTCGCAGGTCGGGGAGGAAGCGCCTCGACTAAACATTTTTCAATGTTTTGGCTTATGGGCCCAGCAGACTGAGGAAGCAGCGGCGGCTAAGGCTTCAGCGAACTCGTCCATCAGAGATGGTGAGTCGTTTCTGGGGACTCGTCTGGCAAAGTTCTCCGGAACTCGGGGAGGTTGCAGGGGAGGAGGTGGTCGACAAATTCCACGACACCATCCTCCGCCTTTCCATTCTTCTGATCCGGAGCCGCCGGACTGGTCCAGTACAAGATTCTCACCGCTGGTTCCACCCCGCACAAAGTCATCATCGTGGGGCTCATCTACCACAAGGTCCTCACCACTGGTCCCGTCCAACTCAAGATCCTCGCCGCTGGTTCCGCCCAGCACAAGATCTTCGCCGCTGGTCCCGTCCATCTTAAAGCCCTCGCCACTGGTTTCGTCCAGCCCAAGGTCCTCCTCACCACTGGTCCTGTCCAGTCCAAAGTCCTCGCCCCTGGTCCCGTCTAGTACTGAGGCTGCAGCTCGCCATCAAGGACGGAGGAGGAGGAGAAGGGCCTCGTATCTCCCCAACAACCCGGTGGTCCCGAGTCCGGTGGTCTCAGTTCCGGTGGTCCCAGTGCCGGTGGTCCCGAGTCCAGTGGTCCCGAGTCAAGTGTCTGCTGTTCCTGAGCCTGAGCCAGTGTCTGCTGTTCCAGAGCCGGAGCCAGTGTCTGCTGTTCCAGAGCCAGAGCCAGTGCCTGTTCCAGAGCCGGAGCCTGTGTCTGCTGTACCTGAGCCGGAGCCAGAGCCAATGCCTGTTCCAGAGCCGGAGCCTGTGTCTGCTGTACCTGAGCCAGAGCCAGCGCCTGTTCCTGAACCAGTGTTTGTTTCTGTGTTTGTGTCTGTTCTTGTGGCTGTTACAGTTTTGGTGTCTGTTCCTGAGCCGGAGCCAGTGTGTGTTCCTGAGCCGGAGCCAGTGTGTGTTCCTGAGCCGGAGCCAGTGTCTGTTCCTGAGCCGGAGCCAGTGTCTGTTCCTGAGCCGGAGCCAGTGTCTGTTCCTGAGCCGGAGCCAGTGTCTGTTCCTGAGCCGGAGCCAGTGTCTGTTCCTGAGCCGGAGCCAGTGTCTGTTCCTGAGCCGGAGCCAGTGTCTGTTCCTGAGCCGGAGCCAGTGTCTGTTCCTGAGCCGGAGCCAGTGTCTGTTCCTGAGCCGGAGCCAGTGTCTGTTCCTGAGCCGGAGCCAGTGTCTGCTCCTGAGCCGGAGCCAGTGTCTGCTCCTGAGCCGGAGCCAGTGTCTGCTCCTGAGCCGGAGCCAGTGTCTGCTCCTGAGCCGGAGCCAGTGTCTGTTCCTGAGCCGGAGCCAGTGTCTGTTCCTGAGCCGGAGCCAGTGTCTGCTCCTGAGCCGGAGCCGCCCGAGGGGTCTTCACCGCCCTGGCCGCCCGAGGGGTCTTCACCGCCCTGGCCGCCCGAGGGGTCTTCACCGCCCTGGCCGCCCGAGGGGTCTTCACCGCCCTGGCCGCCCGAGGGGTCTTCACCGCCCTGGCCGCCCGAGGGGTCTTCACCGCCCTGGCCGCCCGAGGGGTCTTCACCGCCCTGGCCGCCCGAGGGGTCTTCACCGCCCTGGCCGCCCGAGGGGTCTTCACCGCCCTGGCCGCCCGAGGGGTCTTCACCGCCCTGGCCGCCCGAGGGGTCTTCACTGCCCTGGCCGCCCGAGGGGTCTTCACCGCCCTGGCCGCCCGAGGGGTCTTCACCGCCCTGGTCGCCCGAGGGGTCTTCACCGCCCTGGTCGCCCGAGGGGTCGTCTGCTTCGCCCTGGCCGCCCGATGGACTGTCAGCTTCGCCCTGGCCGCCCGATGGACTGTCAGCTTCGCCCTGGCCGCCCGATGGACTGTCAGCTTCGCCCTGGCCGCCCGATGGACTGTCAGCTTCGCCCTGGCCGCCCGATGGACTGTCAGCTTCGCCCTGGCCGCCCGATGGACTGTCAGCTTCGCCCTGGCCGCCCGATGGACTGTCAGCTTCGCCCTGGCCGCCCGATGGACTGTCAGCTTCGCCCTGGCCGCCCGATGAACTGTCTGCTTCGCCCTGGCCGCCCGATGGACTGTCTGCTTCGCCCTGGCCACCCGATGGACTGTCTGCTTCGACCTGGCCGCCCGATGGACTGTCTGCTTCGACCTGGCCGCCCGATGGACTGTCTGCTTCGCCCTGGCCGCCCGATGGACCGTCTGCTTCGCCCTGGCCGCCGGCTAAACCATCACCCCCTGTTTCTGTTCCCTTCCATGGACCTGGCCCCCCATCCCTCCCCCTGATCCTCCACCGTTCCACCTCCCTCCTGGTCTCTTGTTTTGTTTGTTTTTTGTGGGTCTTGGAGCGTCTGGTAGCCGCTCCGTAGAGGGGGGGTTATGTCACAGTGTCTGGTTTGTGTTCCCTGGGTTGCCACTAGAGGTCCTCGTTCTCACGGTGTCTTTCACGTTTGACTTCATTTCCCAGCATTCTGTCTGTCACTCATCAGTTCATTGCACTCAGCTGTTTCCCATCACCTTGTTAGTTTGAGTGTATATATACCCTGTCTGTTTTAGTGTTTGTCACGGAGTCGTTGTTATTCGTCACACCACTTTGGAGGTCTGTGTTCTTGCCTTTTATTGTTTTGATTCTTGTTTATGGATTGCCTTTTGGTTTTGACCCCTGCCTGGACTGGTTTTATGATTTTGGATTACCCGAATAAACTGCTATTGGATCTACCCCTGTTTCCTGTGTGTGGTATCGTGACATGTATAGGATGATCATTTTCATGTTACCTTAAAATTACATTGAGTTAATTTGATTTTAAAAAGCACCTGCTGTAGCATCTTTGTTTTACTCGTTGCACTAAACATGATTTGATTTAACATTTTAGAAAATGATTTCCATTACACGAAAGTAGATGTTAAAACTTCATGCTGATTTGTACTCGGCTTTCGCCAAGATAATCACCAACTAAGACGTAGCTTTACAGTAACCTATGCTTCTCCATCCATTTACGCTTCTTTCCATCTGGTGACGTGAATCTCCATCTGTCTGGTGTTAATAGCTGCAGTGTATTGCGCGTCAGCACACACAACGGCTGCAACCACAGTGCGGTCCCCCCATAACAACCCTCTGGATTGAGCGGAGTAGGGAACATCTCTAGGGAATAACTAATTGTTTAGTTTCACTGGTAAATATCTTTTTTCTTTACGCCGAATTTTAAAACAAAAACAAATGCTGAATAAATAGCCAAACATCTTTGTTTGGATTGTTGAATGTGTGTTGATTGTGTAGTGAAATGTGCAGTTGTTCCCGTTAATTTCAGATGTAGTCAAAGATGTTTGGCTATTTAATCAGCATTCAGCATTTGTTTTTGTTTATATATACTTATATTCTTTCTTGTTTGTTGCTTAAAGAAAAAAAAAAACAAGAACACAGAAATCGTTATCGGTATCAGAATCGGCATCATGATCGGTGCATCACTAATATGTATCTGTTTGGTTACTAGTTTATTAAATGTTGTTCCATCATTCATCTGTTAAAAGCCTTATTGTTATGGATTATCAAGTCAAGCCAGCGTGTGACAGGTGGCAAATATCAACCCTTAATGAAAAAGTTCATTTCTGTCACTGCTGGGAACTGACCACTGCACAAAATAAGAATATGAAAAGCTTGTCAATGTCAGGCCTAAACCAGTCAAGGTACCAGCACAAAAACACACTCAGCAAAATATAATCAACATTATTGACAAATCCCAGAAAATATCAATATCATTTTTTTTGTCAATAGCGCGCACCCCTACCAGGAATAGCCTACATGTTAAATTACAGACCTTTTTGAAAGTATAGCTACAAAACAAACATACTAAGACAATCCCCCCCAGCTGTGCTTTTCTCATTATTTTTAAAATGAGAAAAACATGCCGTTTAATATAAGCATTGCATCTGAAGTAGATTTAAGTGTGCTGAGTATCAAAACACTAATGCAGTTCATGCTGTACTGTCATTTATATTCTGACTATGTTAATGTTCCAGCTACTTTAATATTTGGTGTCCTTCAAACACAAGATAATGTCTGGATATACAGAACTAAAAAGTATTTGAACACTTAATGCTTGAATGTCATTGCATTATATAACAAAATCTCAAAGCAGGTGTCATTTATTTTAAAGGGGTGGTTGATTATGATTTCACTCTTTTAACTTTAGTTAGTGTGTCAGGTTGCTTTTTGAGCATAAACAACATCTGCAAAGTTACAAAGCTCAAAGTTCAAAACAAATGGAGATCGTTTTTTAAGGACTACAACAAACGGCTGGTAGGGACTACATGACATTCCTCCCGGGTGAGTGACATCACCAACCCTAACATTTACATAAACCCCGCCCTCGCGAACGTGATTTATAGATTATCATGACAGAATATGCTAATCAATGACTTGAAGATAGTTAACTCCACATCAGCTGCATAACTTCTTCAACTAACCATTCAGAAATGTCCAGTTGTGACCTTTTCTTGAGTCTCTCCTTCTTTGTCTGGACATAGTTTGATAGCTTGTTTGAACATAAAAGGCTAAAAAAAAATTAAGTGCAAATTTCCAGTGCATGTCTGTGTGAGGTAAAAGGACAAAAGCTGTTGAAGCTCCTCCCTCTGTGACGGTTTTTGCTAACTCTCAAAAAGTGACAATTTTAACATGCTATATAAAAATATCTGTGGGGTATTTTGAGCTAAAACTTCACATACACACTATGGGGACATCAACAACTTATTTAACATCTTGTGAAAAGGGCATTACACCAAGTGCATCATCCAGGTATTTAAAGTGTACTTTTTCTATTTGGAATTTAACACACTACTCCCACTATTTATACTACAAAACGGTGGAAACAAATGCGAATATAAACGCACCAACTGACTCTTCAAACATGAAGAAAAGTGAACATTAGTGAAAAGAAAAGATCCTGCAGATACAGACACTTTGGTGTTTTTTTTTTCTGGCATTCATATATTTTTTTATTGTGGCTTTACAGGGGGGAAAAAACAGCTTGTGGTTCATAGATGAGCAAGAGAATGTTTATCAAACACATGCACATCTCAACACCACCTGCTGCACAAATAACTATCACAGACAGGAATTCAGTCCACACATTCATTTCATCTCACTGTCTGTCTCTGTGGTTTAGGTAAATGAGTGATGTGGGCAGGCTGGTGGTTATCTGCTCTCAGATTATCCTTCTCATGTTTGCCCCGCGGATAGACAGCACGGCTGGAGTGTGTTTGAGAAAGTCAGAAACTGTCTCACAGTTCACGGTAGACTAACTGACTCTGGCTGCGTGTTTGTTCCTCTACTTTCCTTTCACTTCCTGTTTGCTCACTCGTCCCTTCACTCCCTTGCTCGCGCTCTCGCTCTGATGTTATCCTGTGGTGACAGTTTAGAGCCCGCGGGCATGACAGGTCAGCCATACACTCATGTGTGTGTGTCATGTCAAGTGAGGACATCAGCAGGACAGAGCAGACAAACACAGTAAAGCTGACAGATAAACTCCCAATCACACAAACACACACACACACATCACATGCTTTGAATGCAGGATTTCCTCACAGCCACTGAGCAGATAATAGCCTTAATTAGCATATAAAGAGAGAGAGATTAGCTTTTTTTCCAGCAAATATCTTAAAGGGTTAGTTCACACAAAAATTAAGAAAAGTGGACCCTGCTACTGCGTGACAGTCTCCAAATTATTGGCTGGCAATTTTTTTTTATATTTCCAACATAATGTTGGAAAACACTTTTATCAGAATAATTTCTGTATATTTTTAGTTAAGGATGTTAAGGATGTTCTTTTATATATTGACCACTGGTAGTTGTTGAAACCAGACTTAAAAGAGTGACGCACATAAAGCGGTGATATCCGAGTGGATGAGTTGTTTACTAACTATCTAATTAGTCTTCCCATTAACCCCATCACTTTCTTCATTAAGACCGATTCAAGAACGCGCATGAAAACAAGAGGAAAGATTTTTCACAAAAAACAATCATAACCGATCATATCCAATCACAGCATGATGCAGGCATTGCCTCCTCTTATGTGACTTTCCCCCATTCATTCTCAATTAAATCAAACCCAGCGCACGCTTTAGGGGTTCTGTTCAAACTCAATGGGCTCAGGGGAGGCACGAGAGACGCGGCGTCCCGCTGTAACTTTACCTGCGGGTATCACTGTTGGACAGTGTTTCTTTAAAAAAACAAGTGATTTATACACTTTTTAATGTCACATTTTGTAATATTTACATTGTTTTATTCTTGTAATATTGATTATTTTCTCATTCATTTTTTTTAGGATGAGACACTGCCTCCCTTGTCGCCTTGGAGGAAACGCCCCTGATATATATATATATATATATATATATATATAGAGAGAGAGAGAGAGAGAGAGAGAGAGAGAGAGAGTTAGGAAGAAAAAGAAGAAGAAGAAGAAGAAGAGAGGAGGACTGTGCATGTAACTAAACGAGAAATTTGCTAAACTGTTTAACTTACCTCAACCTCCTGAACAAGACAGCAGAAAGAGGGAGAGAAAAAAAGATGATCAGGTTACCAGTGACCAAATTTTCAAGAACCATATACAAGATACTCAATATTAATTAGTCTTGTTTGTTGTCGTGTTGTTGGTCTCATGTTTACAGCAGAATCACAGATGTGACGACATTTAACACAACAGTATAAACCTTTACCTTTTACTTTACTTTATTGTCCTCGAAAGGCAATTTGTTATGTAGACAGCACAGTATACATACATATACAGGCACACAACACACATACACACACACACACACACACACACACACACGTTTTACAATAATTCATTTAAAAATGTGATTGCAGCAAGTATAAAAGGAATTCTTCCGTCTGTTTGATTTACACAAAGGAAGTTTAAATCTCCGGCCTGAGGGAAGCAGTTGGAAATCAATACACAATGGGTGGCTGACATCAGAAAGTACTAACTGGCCCTTCCTTGTCACTCTTTGATCATAATAAATAAATTTGTATAATACTCGTTAAGTCAGTTCAGACAGATTCAATAAAACAAGTATAACACATTTTCATAAAAGAGACATCCATATCAAAAGTGAGAAGTTTCCTCAGAAAATGTATGCACTGAAGAGCTTTTCCTCTAATAATGTCATAATTGCCTCAATAATTGCCTCAAAATTTAATCTATCATCATATACTGTCCCTAAATATTTATAACGTGCATTAGACAACACACCATTAACACATACTCTTGGAGATCTATTAATAATAATAATAATTCATTACATTTATATTATATTTATATTTATTTCTCGGCACTCAAAGCGCTTAAAGTGTGCTATTAGTTAAAAAATTCACCAACCAACATAACAATGTTCAAATGAAAATTGTTGATAAGTTTTCTTACCAAAATGTGGGGCTAAACACAGTTAAACGCAGAAGGAAAATCAATGAAAAGCAAATGTACATGATTTTTTTTGTACTTTCCAAGAAGAGTCTTCTACACCTGCTGATCTAGATGCAGTTTTCAGAGAATCAAGTGCTGATTGTGTCAAGGCTGAAATCTCCTTCCCAACTATGCTTTCAAAAGACTTCATAACTAAGAAAGTAAGGAATGTAAACTAAGTAAGTGGAAAAGGGATTTCTTTTTTTCGCAAAAGGCACTACTATGGAGTCTTTCCAAAGACCAGGGACTTTAGAAAGCTGCAATAATTTATTAAAAAATGAATGAATAAATCCCTGAAAGCTGCTCTGCACACTTTCTCAGCAGTCTACCACCAATATCAGACCATTCTGATGCAAAATCATGATTATTAAATCGTGTATAAAATGAATTAAAATCATCCACTAAATCATAACTGATTAAACCGATTTAGGCAGACAGATTAGACATTATTTAATTAGGGGATTCAAGTAGCTTTTATAAACGTGCCATAGAAAAAACATTACTGAGGTGTATCTTGAGACAAAACAATGGCACTGATATTTTAAGATTGGTCAGTGCAAGTTGCTTTCGGTTAAAACAGCTCAAATATGCATTTTAGTCTAGGACTGGCTTATGTCTCGTCTGTGAATCCAGGGGATAGTCTTCTGTTTAGTTTCAATCATAGACTTCACTCCATCCCACACTAAATAATAGGGATGCATGATATATCGACCACATATCGATATCTGCCGATAAATGGTCCTTTTTGATGTTATCATTATCGATCCGATAAGAAAATAAGGCTGATACATCAAAGCCTAATAATAATTACAAATAAGTAATTATTTACTTCAGTTGAGAGATGCGTGCTGTTCGCCATGATGGATTTGAATGATTGGAATAACTTTGAAAAGGAAGATAGTTCAGTGCAGCACAAATCTGTCACATAGGCTTCATAACATTATAATAAGAGCACGCCTGTAAAAGCATGTTGTGAATTTGTGTTCGCCAGTGTTTCAGCGCGTCGAGCGTGTTGTGGCGGAAAGTGTGTGTCTATGGAGTTAAGCCTTCATGACAAGCAGACCAGAGACAAGTTCTCTTGAGCATTCGCAGCATTTTGTGCCATTGTAAGTTGTAATATGTTTATTTTGTGTATATATATATATATATATATATATATATATATATATATATATATATAATTCATCTCATATAGGATGCGTTTGGTTGAGTTAATGAACGATGCAGTAAAGTGCTTAATTGTACCGGTGATCATCTTTATCTTTAGCGTGCCTAGCTCAAACAGCAGAGCACATTAATAACTATGATTAGGACTGTCATATACATGCCATTATAATGAGATTTTTCTGGGTTTAGTTGCCGTGTTTCAGCGCGCTGTTGTGGGAATAGCGCGTCCAGAACAGCTGGGTAACACGTTCTGACCAGCACAGTCAAGTTCACTTGTGCATTTATGTCATTTTGTGCAGATACGTGATAAGTCGTAATATTAAGTCTATGTAATATAAATATCTGCTTAATCTCACATAGGATGCTTTTAGTTGATTTAAACAACCTGCTAGAAAAGTTCTTCAGTTTCCCAGTGCTCGTTCTCTTCAGCTTCAGCGCGATCAAACAGCAATGCTAAATATTAAAAGCTATGATTGGGACTGTCATATCATTATAATTGTACACACTATTGTAATAAAAAGCTGCAAATTCTTTGGGTTCTTCAGCAACCGTTGAGTTGATTAACCTTCTAGCAAAAACTTGGGGTGGTGATGGCGCAGTGGATAAGATACATGCCTTTGGTGTGAGAGACCCGGGTTCGAATCCACTGTGAGACACCAATGTGTTCCTGAGCAAGACACTTAACCCCTAGTTGCTCCAGAGGCGTGCGACCTCTGACATATATAGCAATTGTAAGTCGCTTTGGATAAAAGCGTCAGATTAATGAATTAATGTAAATGTAAAAACTTCAGCTTCAGTGTACGCAGCTTAAACAGCAATGATGTAATTTGAAACAGTAAGCCTAATATTAAAGATGTTTACTGTTACTGTAAAATGAAAAATGTCCAAAAAAAAATCAAAAACATTGATGTGTTATTATAACTCATGTTTGATTAAAATAATTTCCTTATTGTCCGTGTGGAGGCGATTCCATTTTATTTATCTATGGCACATGCATTTTGTTTCTTTATATGCAGCCCAATGTTATTAACAATAGACTTTGTTAATGTTAGTTAGTAAAATATTTGTGTTCATGTTAGTTCAGTGCATTAACTAAGGTTAACAAATATAACATCGAATCTTAAAAATTTCTTATAAAATGTTGAGCTTAACATTAACTAAGATTAATAAATGCTTTAGAAGTATTGTTCATTAATGGTTGATTCATGCTAACTAATACCAACAAAATGAAACCTTATTATAAAGTGTTACCATTTTTTAATTAAGAAAGTTGGCCATAGGAGTGTAAAATTAATTTGAAAAGTTAAGGAATCTTACACTGGTTCAAACTAGGCTACGGTATTGTATATGTTTAATTTGAGTTGAAGTGTTTGGGATTATGTTGAAGTGTTTTAAATGTGTATTACAATAAAATATTGTACACCATAATAAATAAATCGAAATATTAAGCATGAACTGAACACACACGCATAATTAATCAGCTGGTTTTCAACTCAATCAAACTTGATTAATTCAAGCTAATGAAACATCAATTGAAGAGAAACACATATTTACTGAGATTGCAATGCTGGATCCAGCTGGAACAACAACACACACAAACACAAACATTCGTCCACACAAAAACACACACCCTGTTGGTTACTTCATGTGTGAAGCGATACAGGAAATTATGAGAGAAGATGTGTAATTCTGAAGGCATTAGACCCGCAGCACGCAACGAAGGAAGAAAACAATAACAGCGACACAGACACATCTCAGAGATAAAGATATGAGCATGATTAATAAATACTCTATCTCTGAGGTCTTTCACCAAAAAGCTTTTGTTCTAGCAGCTGATAAAATGTTTGGAATAAATGCATTAAATCATTATTAGGATCTTAAACATAGAGGAGGAGCTTGCAATGGCAAACGCACACAACAACAGCATTATTGAGTTTATCTGCATGTGCAATGTATGTGTTTGTTGTATCTTTGTTGTATAATTTATAGCCTATTGTTGAATTTCCTGTTCAAACACGAAGTTGAGATGGGTTATATCGAATTGTTTAGCTCTTTAGCCAATAGCAGGGTTCCTGCACACTTTTTAAAGTCAAATTTAAGGCTTTTTAAGACCTTTTTAAGACCTGAAGAAATAAAAATTAATACCGTACATTAAGGGTGCGCAATATTGACAAAAATATATCTCGATATTTTCAACGTTTTGTTGATAATAATTAGATGATATTTTACTGATTGTGTTTTTGTGCTGGTGCAATGGCTGGTATAGGCCTGTTGTTGACAGCAGACTCACGAAGATATTCATATTTTTCATATTCTATGCAGTGGTCAGTTCACAGCAGTGACAGAAATGATAAGTATAGTAAGTCACTGTCTTAATAATCGAGTTGAGGGATTCGTTCAAACGATTTGTTCAAACGGCTGATTCAATCGGGAAAGAAGCAAGTGATTGTTCATTGAATCGTTAAAATGACTCGTTCAAAATGTGGATTTCAGTCAAGAAATCATCGCTCTCTGTTGCATTGAGACTCTGCTACGGTTTCATTTTGAAATTCTAGTAGGCGAAATAAAGGGAAAACAAACAATATTGACAATATGGTGTCTAAAAAGTAACTCACAATGTTAATTTATTTTTAATTTAACTATTGTATAACATAAATATCACACTTGTGCACGGGAAAATGGCACTCTTACTGATGTGATATTCTAATATAAGAACATAATATTATATAAATATAAGACGAAAAACTAATTTGGGGACATAGGCCTACCTATAACTGCAAACATCACGCAGTGAAAGCACGAGAGACAAATGTGATGCCAGCTCACAGTGCCTCGTACATCGTTAAAACAATGATTACAATATCATAATAGACAATACACATCGCACACCCCTACGCACATAAAGAATGAACTTACGACTGAACTGACAATTGCCAACTTTCTTCTTCTCTCCTCTCTCGCATGCAGGAGACAGACGTTATTCTGCCGCGAATGCGATGCGAATTGTCACGTGAACAAGCAAATCCACAAAGATAGAATGATAAAAAAGAATAGGTACGCTAATTAGATAGTTTAAATTTAGAAAACATTTAGATATGTCTAAGTCGAAGTGTCATCTATGGCCTTATATTTAAAAAATCTAATTTAAGACTTTTTAAGGATCCGCGGGAACCCTGAATAGCCTTTAGTTTACGTCATAGCATTGAACTATTATTTGCTACTTGCAATATAGTCATAAGTGTGTTGTTGTCACGTTTATGTCTGTTTCGATCTTCTGTTTTCATTCTTAGTCACATGTCTTTTGTTTTCCCGCCACTCATTGGTTTCCATGCCTACCGTCATTAGCTCATCCTCATCACCTGTGTCCTGTTAATCACCTTCATCTGTATCACCTGGTTATGTTCATCAGTGTCTGTATTTAGTTTGTTCTGTTCAGTCAGTCTTCGTCGGTTGTTAGTCTTGTATAGTCGTGTTTAGTGTGCGTTATCTGCCTGCCTGTGATTAAATTGTTTGTATAGGAGCCTTTTGACTTGGAGTCCTTCTTCAACCTGCACTACACCGTGACAGTTGTTTGATTTCACAACATTTACTTGACATTAGTTTTACACTTTACCATACAAATGAATACTAATGAGATCACGTTGGCGTTTAATGTTATCAATGGTTTATTAATATGCATCAACATGTTATTTTACGGATCTGAGCATGGTTACCAAATGACTTCATTATAAAAAATTAAAACCTGTCCTTTATTCAGACAGCATTCGCATCTTTAAACCAAACCCAACATTGTTCATTTGAGAAAATCACTCAGTTTCTCAAATCCTGCCCTAATTACACTAAAGCACTTGTTCACACATTTTGGAGTGTGAGCGCATACTTAATAAAGAAGAGGGAGAAAAAAACACAATTAAAGAAATTAAAACGAATTGCATTTGCATTCAAACCATCCATATCGATTTGAAGAGGCAATTTTTCAATCCGATTAATTCTTAATTTCTCTGTATCAACACTGTTTTGGTCATTTGAATGTTAATTGCTGTGGTTTAACTAACTCTATTATTTCTTTGAAAATCCATCTAAATACTGTCAAACTCAGTCACACTTGACTGAGTTTGATATGCTAATCTATCACAAACATCACAACCCATCAGCCCAGCTCCCCTCGTGTGCTCTGCTTTTTCCTTTCTTTTCTCATTGTTTCTTCTCACTTCTCCATCCCAAAGGGCTCGAGGATTGGCTGGTTAGCACCTCATTAAATCAGTGAAAGTTATGGTAAAACTAAAGTTTTACAGATTGAACTGAAATAAAAAATTGAATTAAATAATTTTAATTCACCAAATTACCAAATTGAGTTTTTTTCTTTTATAATATACTATAAATTAGAAGATGATTTGCTATTTTTCATTTCCTAGAATTTTAAGTTACATGAAATGTCCCAGTAGATCTATTACAGTTTTCACCGTATATAGTAGGGGGGTAAAAATTACTCCCGGTTCGGTTTTTAATCACGGTTTCAAGGTCACAGTTTTAGGGTCACGGTTTCAGAACTACTTTGACTACTGTCAAATAAATATACAGAAGATAAGAACAAATAATCAAACTATAAGCAACATTACAAATAAATACAATAGAGCAAACATACAAATAAAATAAACAGTGCTTTTTAGGCTATTTAGGTATCTAACAGTAGTTTTCAGGAACAGAAATTTAATAAAGTAATCAAATGTAAAACAACACTGCATATAATCTTCACTGTATAAATTAAATAAAGATGAATCATTATTAAAGTTACAAAATCTATTCAGTCAAGAGCAGAGAGTGATTTTCCTTGCCTTCTGTTGTTTGATTAACATTAAAAAAAAAACATACAGTTAGCAGGAATATTAAAACTATAATATTTAAGGCATAATGGCTGGATCCAGTACACTGTACACAACTGTTTGCATTCACTTAACACATAAGCTACTATATATGCTAGGATACTCGCCAAGACGGGCATGTTGACATAATTTTGTGTGAATTTGTCCGTTCAAGCACAAGACTTGAAAGAGAAATCAATATTTGCGTGCTGTACACACGCTTTCCATGTGTCTGTGCTTCAGATGAGTGCACAAATCTTCTCACAGCACACGCAAGTTCTCTTTCTCATCTTGCGCTTGAATGTTTAAACGGGCAAGGCTTACATGAGTTTAATTTAAACACATATAGCAACATGTAGTGTTCAGGTCTCCCCTGCGCTTGCACGCTCTGAACACCTGGGTCATATAGAGCATACAAGCACTCCTATTGAACAGAGTTTAGGGCAAGCCAGAATGCGTATCCATTGACAGAAACATACATTAGCCTAACTATGTGTTTTATTTATTTTTTAATAAATCATATCATGCATCATGCATATTGTATGCATCATCAGATTTGAGATGAACTGCGGTGCAAGTGTGTGCCAAACTGTGGGTGGAGGACGGTACGGTTCGATTTTTACCGAGAACCATTACACTCCTAGCATAAGTGAACTTACCATTAATAGTTACCTAAAAATTAAATGAAATCATAAAAAAAACATTTTAATGGTGCGTTCACACCGGACGTGAATAGCGCGTCAGGCGCGAGTGATTTCAATGTTAAGTCAATGCAAAGACGCGTTATGCGCGTAAAAAATTCCCGCGGCGCGGTAGACGCGAATTCGTCTCATTCGCGCGTCAAGTTCAAGCGAATGGCGCGAATTAAGCGTCTGGCGCGTTAAGCGCGTTAAGCGCGTTACGCGCGAATGATTTAGTTAGTACTATTTGTGCATTCACGCGTTTGACGCGAATTCGCATCTGCCGCCCGAGTTGAAAAATCGTCCCGGGTTACATATGTAACCCTAGTTCCCCGAAGGGACGGACGCTGCGTGAAATCGCAGTGGGAACGCCCTCAGCGTGACGCGTCTGAAGCATGAATGAAATCAGTCAATGGAGAGAATGAGCGTACGGCGAGTGACGTCATCGACCAGGAAGCTATAAATATCCCCTGAGTACACAACACGCCAGCTTAAAAGTTACTGAAGCAGCGACCCAAGGGGATGCCGAGAGTATGGCAGGACACGCAGCGTCCGTCCCTTCGGGGAACTAGGGTTACATATGTAACCCGGGACGTTCCCCTTCAGGGACTACCGCTGCGTGAAATCGCAGTGGGAACGCAATACCCACATCCCCATACGACCAAATCTCCGTCGTGTGTCATTAGGAGACACAAACCGACGAGAGAACCTGAGCCCCGGGAGTGGAGCTAAGATCGAGGGAATAAAATCTAACGAAAGTGTGCGGTGAGGACCAGCCTGCCGCATCACAAACGTCCTGAAGAGAAGCTCCTGAAAGAAGAGCTGTAGAAGCAGCCATACTCCGGGTGGAATGAGCCCTTACAGCCAAAGTGAAGGCTGATGGGCCGAACCATAAGCAAGTGGGATGGCCTCGACCACCCACTTGCTCATCCTTTTTCTAGATGCAGGACACCCTTTCTGAGGTGACCCAAACAGACGAACATTTGTTCCGATCTCCTCCACAGGGCAGCTCTGTGGACGTAAGCATCAAAACCCAAACTGGGCACAGCAAATTAATTTTCTCCTGGTCTGACTTCAGAAAAGGCGGAGGACATAAAACCTGCAGAACTATAGGTCTAACTGAAACAGTTGTAACCTTAGGAACAT
The DNA here is from genome assembly GCF_051911475.1 of Siphateles boraxobius. Classification (NCBI taxonomy): domain Eukaryota; kingdom Metazoa; phylum Chordata; class Actinopteri; order Cypriniformes; family Leuciscidae; genus Siphateles; species Siphateles boraxobius. Next base: position 1,871,769 of record NW_027508919.1, read on the forward strand.
AACCTGGTCTCGGAAAGAGAAAGGCCTTAACCAACCAGGAGCAAATTCCAGGCACGAGGGAGCCACCGAAAGTGCTTGAATATCTCCAATTCTTTTTAGAGATGAGATAGCGAGAAGAAGGATAGTCTTTAGAGTAAGAAACTTTTCCGAAACTTCCTCGATGGGCTCGAAAGGAGCAAGGGAGAGACCTTCTAAGATGACGGCCAGATCCCAAGCTGGTACCCTTGTGCGAACTGCAGGCCTCAGCCTCAAGGTGACACGAAGGAAGCGAGACATAAGCGGGTGTTTCCCGAGGGAACCTCCACTTGAAGGGGTGTGGTAAGCAGCTAAGGCCGCCACATACACCTTCAGTGTGGAGTGGGATAACCCTGTGGAGAGACGGTCCTGCAGGAAATCCAGGACTGTACCAACCGGGCAGTTAACTGGGTCCTGCTGGCGCTCTCCACACCAAGAGGTGAAAAGTTTCCACCTCGCGGCATATAACTTCCTCGTGGAGGGAGCTCTGGATCGGAGGATGGTCTCAACGACCTCAGCCGAGAGACCAGAATCTATGAGCTGGGCCCCCTCAGAGGCCAAGCCCACAGCCTCCATAGCTCTAGACGGGGGTGAAGGATCGACCCACTCGCCTGAGAGAGCAGATCTCTCCTGATCGGTATCTCTAGGGGAGAGCCGTTGAGGAGAGACACTAGGTCCGCAAACCATACCCGGGCCGACCAGAACGGGGCTATTAGCAGGAGACTCAGCCCGTCCCGGCGAACCCTCTCCAGAACTCCTGGGAGCAGAGCGATCGGGGGAAAAGCGTACAAGCGTGACCTCGGCCACGGATGTACCATCGCATCCAACCCCAGCGGGGCTGGATGGCTGAGAGAGAACCACAGCGGGCAGTGTGATGTTTCTCGAGAAGCAAATAGGTCTACCTCGGCAAGACCGAAATGTTTCCATAGGAGTTCCACCACCTCGGGGTAAAGACTCCATTCCCCGGGCCTCGGCCCCTGTCTTAACAGGATGTCTGCCCCCTGATTTAAATACCCCGGGAGATAAAAGCTCTCAGAGAAAGAATTTTCCCCTGGGACCATAGAAGGATCTGACGTGCCAGTTTGTAAAGCGGGCGAGAACGCAAACCCCCCTGATGGTTGATATAAGAAACCACCGATGTGTTGTCTGTCTGGACAAGAACATGGTGGCCCCTTAGGTCTGGGAGGAAGTGTTTCAGAGCCTGAAACACCGCCAACATCTCTAGGCAGTTTAAGTGCCACAGACGATGATGGTCCTCCCACAGACCCTGAGCCCACCCGTGAGAGAGGCATCTGTCATTAGCATAACGCGACGACAAGGAGCTCCTAACACAGGGCCTTGGGACAGAAACCAAGGATCTTTCCACATGATCAGGGCGTGATGACACCGTCGCAAACTCACGATCATGCGAAGCGGATTTCCCCTCGGGGAGAATCCCTTGGTCCTGAGCCACCACTGTAACAGTCTCATGTGCAAGAGGCCAAGAGGTATCACGTTGGACGCAGCTGCCATGAGACCTAGCAGTCTCTGGAACTGTTTTACAGTGGATGACTGGCCTAGCTTGACCTGATCTACTGCAGCGAGAATCAAAGCAATACGAGCAGGTGACAATCGTGCCTGCATCGTCGTTGAATCCCACACTACACCTAGAAAAGTGGTTCTCTGTAATGGAGAAAGAACACTCTTTTTGGCATTGAGCCTCAGCCCCAGTCACTTGATATGAGCAAGAACGACATCTCGGTGCCGAACCGCCTGTTGTTCTGATTGAGCTAGAATCAAGCAATCGTCTATATAGTACAGAAAGCGGATGCCCTGTAACCTCAGCGGGGCTATAGCAGCATCCGTACACTTCGTGAATGTTCGGGGTGACAGTGCTAGGCCGAACGGAAGAACCCGATATTGGTACGCTTCGCCCCCGAAAGCGAACCTCAGGAACTTCCTGTGTTGAGGGAGGATAGATACATGGAAGTAAACGTCCTTTAGATCTATCATGACAAACCAGTCCTCGGATCTGATTTGAACATCCCCAGTGACAGACACAGCGCCCTGTAACGTACTGGCAGGGAACAGCTGGTCTGGGCACTCCACAACCCTCCTCGGAGGGGGCGAGCGTCCCTCGGGAAATCGCTCGCCGAGTCTCTCTACGCCCTGTGAAGGCAGGGTTAGTAGAGCAGACCACTGAGGGCATCGGAAAAGACAGGGCACCGTGTTCTTGTGCAGTGAACTCAGGTCTTTCACGATAGGGACCACCCTCAGAACCCTGACGTTCAGCACGTCAGGATTTTATTTTTTTCTCGATGAAGTAGTATCCTAACTCCCTGCTGGGTGGGGGACCCATTCCGCCAGGAACTCTACTAAGGGAACCAGCCTCTCGAGGCTGGCCTCCGGATGAACATCCCGAGTGACAGACACAGCGCCCTGTAACATACTGGCAGGAAACAGCTGGTCTGAGCACTCCACAACCCTCCTTGGAGGGGGCGAGCGTCCCTCGGGAAATCGCTCACCGAGTCTCTCTACGCCCTGTATAGGCAGGGTTAGTAGAACAGACCCCTGAGGGCATCGAGAAAGACAGGGCACCGTGTTTTTGTGCGGTGAGCTCAAGTTTTTCCCGATGGGGACCACCCTCAGAGTCCTGACGTTCAGCCCGTCAGGACTTTTTCGACGCGGCCTTTCTGGCGACAATGACTGTCCTCAGATCAGTCCTGCCCCGAGAAGGCCGCGCCGGAGAGCACCCCGCCTCGTCCCTCCAGTTTCTCTGCAGGGGGGGCACGAGACGTGACACTCCTCTTCTGCTGTGCTCTTTTTGAAGACGAACTCGACGAAAGACTTTGCTCTGGTTGAACATTCTGCGTGACAGACACAGTGCCCTGTAACGGCGCACCGGCAGGGAACGACTGGTCTGAACACACTAGAACCCTCCTTAGAGGCGGCGAGCGTCCCTCGGGAAAGCACTCGCCAGACCCTTCTACGCCCTGTTTCGGCAGGGTTAGTAGGACGGGCCCCTGAGGGCGCCGGGAGAGACAGGGCACCCTTAAGGGAGGTGAACGCAAGTCTCTCTCGGCGGGGACCCCCCTCAGATTTCCTTTGAGCAGGTCGGCCTGAAAAGCCTGCATAAAAGTCATCGTATGCAACCATGCTGCCGCCTGCCGAGCCACCGAGTAAGCCTTCCCCACCAGCACAGAGGTATATATATTTATTTATTTATTTATTTATTTTTTGGTGGAAGAGCCGGTGCTTTGAAGACGATGAAGCAGGAGAGAGATAGCTCGCAAGCGTCTCCTCCGCCTACAGTATCGTCACATAACCAGCAGATTTAGCACCAACAATGTTACCATAAGCATTGGACTGATTTGTGTAAATTCTGCTTGAAACCGGTCTAACCCAGGTCTTTGAAACCTCAGCATGAAGATCTAGGAAGAACGGTAAGCACCGGCTAGAAGGTTGAGGTCGTGCAGACAGAAATCTATCATCTAGATTGCTTTTAATTCTAGAAACCTGTCTATCAGCTGGCCACTCGATACTGTTATTTTTTTTATTTTTTTTAGCTTTTCAACAGCCCGAGATAATACATCCATCAAACCTTCTTCATTTGCAGTATAATGAGATAAACTAGTTTTCTCTGATAATAAACTTTCGACATCCAGCTCCTCAGAACTGGAAAATCTCAATTCAACATCATCATGTGCCTCCACCCGGGCAGAAGTAACCGCCGCAGCGCGTGCTTCCAGAGCCGGGTGAGAGGCACTAGATCTCGTCGGAGATAGCTGAGATAGGGCGGAGCCCGTCTCAACGTCGCCAGCGAGATCCATCTGCGAGCCCCAAGACAAGCGCCGCCGCTCTGCCTCAACAAAAGCGGGACCCGAGCCTCGGGGAGCTCGCAGCAAATCACTCTCCTCGAAGAGCGATCGCCGCGAGCGCAGAGTTCTCAAGGGAAAACGCTCGCAATGCTGACAATCGACTCCCTCGAGAGCCGACTGGGCATTGCTGCACTCCCAAACAAGCCACACTTAGCTCGTGTGAATCCCCACCCGTGATGTGCCGAGTACAGGGGGGAACACACTTCTTATACTGCTCGCTCATATTGGTTTTTTTTTATATAAAATATATATAGTGAAAACTCCTGACAAAACAGACAAACACAATCGACAGATTCAGACACACACAGAGCTGCTGAAGTAACTAAAAGCTGGCTTGTTGTGTACTCAGGGGATATTTATAGCTTCCTGGTCGATGACGTCACTCGCCGTACGCTCATTCTCTCCATTGACTGATTTCATTCATGCTTCAGACGCGTCACGCTGAGGGCGTTCCCACTGCGATTTCACGCAGCGGTAGTCCCTGAAGGGGAACTGAACTTCTGCGTCAATTCACGCCGCGTTAACCAATCCGGAGCCTAGCTGCATGCTGCTGTCACGTGGTGAAGTATCTGGAGGCTTCAATAAATTATTTTGTAATATGACTGGTTCTAATGCACAACAAAGCAAATATTTTATCACATAAAACTTGATTTCAATATATGAGACCTATTCATTTTGTATTGATTGCTATTTATTCCATATCTAGATATATGAAATATTATTAATGTAAACACAACCAACATACTGCATAAGTTTGTGTCTGGACAGTGTTGTTCGAGAGAGAGAGAAAAATGACAGGACAGATTAATCACTTTTGGAGGCTGGCTCCATTTATCATCAAAACAAAAATAAATTACAGATTAGGTGGAGCGGGGCGAGGGTGCTCCTCGCTCCGATGCGGGACAACAGGTCATCAAGCTGGGCGCGGGACAGGCGGAAGTACCGCTGAAAGCCACCGTCATCCAGGCGCAGCTCCTGGAGCGAGCCAATGGTGAAACTCGCCACACTGGGTTCGCCTTCGAAGGGTCTGATGGACACAAATACGGCGACGATTACCCCTACGCCGCCGTTCTGCTCTCCAGAGCAAATACAGAGGGGTGACTCTCCGATGAATGCTCGATCAACAGAAAAAAGATGGCCGCCAACGGGTTTTGATTCTGACGCTTCAAACTTTTGTTTTTACGCGCGTCAGTTTCATTCTTGACACGCGAATTAACACAAAGTGGTCAAGCGTCAAACTAGACGCGGTAGACGCGAATTTGACGCGCTAATGGCGTCCGGTGTGAACGCACAGTAATACTTAAAATGAACTGACAATTTAATTTGATGCACTAAAAAAACAAACTAAAGCTGACATAAAAATGAATAAAAACTATGTAGATATAAAAAAAAAAATGTTTTAAACAAAAACATTTTTTTTTTCTTTTACCATTAAAATTACAATAAGTTTTACTGTGCGGTAATGCCTGAATAGCTGAACATCCGTAACTGAAAGCCTGAGAGCAAAGCTGACAGCATGAGATGTACGGGAATGCTAACGGATTGCTTTCTCCAGGTATTACATTACTCAAGGTGAAACCCCTCAACACTCTTACTGGCAGGAGTGAAAGCCAAAGGATTGTGGGAAATGCAGTAATGAGGGGCCTAGAGGTTAACAACTCAGACACATGAGATTTTCTAAAAGCGTACACAGTCTCTCTCTCTGTTTTTCTTCTGGTGTTGTCTCAGAACAAAGCCCAAGGCTCTCTCCTGCTGAAGCATATCAAAAAACAGAAAGAGAGGTTCAAACCGTACAAGCAGCTGCCAGCGGCACCATCTGATGCGTAAACTTTACAGCATCATCAGAGAGAACATAAAGGCCTGTGTAAAGTTTACAAGTCCCACCGGAGCACAAAAACCAGGAGGAGAGAGTGATGAAACGTGCTTAATGCCACCAATGGGGCCTGTGTTTATAAGAGATGTGCAGTTTTGTCATTTTGACTACTCAAGTACATGACAGATAAATAAAGCGAGTACTCAGGGGTTTTGGGGGGACGGAGCGAGATCCATCTGTGCGTTTTTTAAATCGTTGGTCTATGCAGACACAAATCAAACAGACATCTTTTGGCTCTAGCAGGACGTCTCTCTGGTTTTTAGCACTTCGTAGAGCAAGTGTTGCATGTCTAGTTAAAAATAGTTTAAAACATGCCTCAAGATGCTGCGCTGCACTGAATTTAACAATAAAATAAAAATAATAAAAATTAATAAAAAAAATAATAAAAAAATTGTATGGAACAGTTTATTGAACCTTTAGACAAAGAGATAAATAAAAAAAGTCTTTTTTTTTTTTACATTAAAAGTCTTTGTGTTTTTTGTTAAAGATCGTATTTGAGACATCATGCTTTTATGGCTTTTCACCAAAGTTTAGACCGATCATTTAGACGTCTTAGAAAGTTGCTTATCAAATATGATACAGTAGGCTTCATAGAGTTATTGCAAAAACACGTCTAATCACACTAATGTTAGACTGCAAAGTATCCATAATACAACTGTAATAAATCACATTATTAAAAGTGAGGTCTAACTTTAGTGCATCTGTGTGTTAAATTTGAACACAATCAAGTCATGCGATTTTTCTGTTTTCATGATCAATCATGCTGTGTGTTTGTTTGTGTGCGTTTCAAAGAAAGACGTGCTTACTGAGAAAGAATCGAAGTGTTTGTTTGTGCATCAAGCTTGTTTCTTTATTTGTCTGGCCAATGCGCTTTCTTCTAGTAAAAATGAAACTTCAGAAAAATTATTCAATACAGCCAAAGACAGTGTGATTAAACGATTTGCTGCTTTGTGTTCACGACAAATGATATGGAAAAGCTCAAACTATGAAAACTGAAACTGGCTTCTGTGTGCAATTGCAACAAATGAAAGCACTGTGACCAGCAACTTAATTCAATCAATAAACCACTAAATATCACTAAACCAAAATAACTTTTAAAACAAACACACATGAGAGGGTGAGATGGATGTGTATGGTTTCTACAGTAACCGGATATGGTAGATGCACATCTAAAAACTCAAGAGGTTCATTAAGCAGAGGAAATCATCCATGTCTACAAACATCATCAACATACTGTAAAACAACATACTCGCTTAATCTGTTGATTAATACACAAAACAAACAATCAATTATCCTCCCTAATTACAACGATCAGCTCATCAAATGTAGATTTTTCTAGAGTACATCTGTAATGTTTATCATATTCCTGTCCAGTGTTATTTTAGTATTATTGTTATTACAATTATTGTAATTTTTTTTTATTAGATTTATTTTTGTATTTTCAGTTTTAATTTTAATTTCCATTTGTTTTAGTAAATTTGTTACGTGATTTGGTAATTTTATTAATTTGTATTCATTCTATTTGGCTTTAATTTACTTTTTATTTCCATTTTGGTATTTTACTTCTTCAACTTAAAACATATTTATTTCATTTAGTTGCCAAGGCAACATTTCTTATTTTCAAAAAGTTTTTTTCAAATGCAAGGGTTTCATCTAATGTTTATTTCAGCTTTATGTAACTTAATGGAACTATATTTTTATAGTTTTAGTAAACAACAATACTGCATCTCATGTAACTCACAAAATGTATTTAGCTGAACATACATCAGGAGTAATAAAAACAATATATATTTGAAATATTTATCTAGTTCAATACCTGAGGGTCATAACACCTACATCTTTTCACCTTTTTGCTTTTAGCAGGACATTTTATGTAAAAAAAAAAACTGTTTACCAGCACATGATCTCAGTTTTTACTATCTTAAAAATAAAGGTTCTTTAATGGCATCAGTGGTTCCCTTTTGGAATCATTATTTGCAAGAGTGTAAAAAGTCCATAAAAAATGACTGACATGAAACCATCACCCTGAAAAAAACGAATCCAGTCCGAATACGGCTTAAGATCCCAACTCTTCAGCTCAAAAAAAGCACATGAGACTGAAACAGAGAGAGCAGAAGTTTGCAACCAAACAAACACAGCAACACGCAGCTGACGCCACACACCGCACCTGCTGCACACTCGATTTCTCATATCCAAACACAGCTTGATGGGGTGTGTGCCGATAACACGAGGTGAGTTCACCTTCTGTACAGACGACTACCTGATCCTATCACAGATACAGAGCCTGTCCTCAACAACACGAGACGTGTTTCCAGCTCCTCCACAGTCTGAACGAGTGTGTGTGTGTGTGTGTGTGTTATCTGACACATGTCATTCCCATGAGCCCCAGTCCCACTTCAGAGTGGAAATAAATCAATGTGTTCGTTTAGTTTTAACACGGGCCGACTATTTCCCTCAGACTCCGGTGGGATTGGAGAAGCCGGAGAGGGTTTATCCCTGACGCACTCCGGAAGAGAGAAACGTGTGCAGTGTTTCCTCACGTCTGAGGACTCGCAGGATTGTGTATCATCCCTCCATCAGTAAAAGACACATTCATACTCGCTCTGAGACGTCCTCTGAAACCACATAAACAATGGAAAGTATCTGATGAGTTCCTGTTTGTGAGAAGAAGGTTTTTCTGATTGGTGTTAAAGAAATATAAAAGATTTTGTTCATTACATTACACTGTAAAAGTCATTGGGGTGTGTTTTACAAGAAAATAATATTTCAGTCTTTCTACTTCAAAATTTCACTTAGCATTTTCACAAAAGTTACATAGCCCACCAGAATATTTTGTTCATGCAATATATATCAAAAGAAAGAACAGACCCTCTGCTTTATAAAGATATATATATATAAAAAAAACTTCAAGCTTCATTGCATCTTCATCATTTTTTATCAAACCTTGAATGGGGGTACGCTTCATAAAAAATCAATATTTTGAAGAAAAAAAGTTTTTTTTGTCGAAGAATACATCCAGATGGGATTCAGAAAGATGATCAAAACACAGATGGAGTAGATCGAGTCCATCAACACCCCCAAAGCTTCGCAGTCCTGTAGCTCGTCCTGTCGACATTTCATTCAGTAACATTAGGCAGTTTTGATTTATATGCTGTTTAATGTTGATGATCATGTTATTAGGGCCCGAGCACCGATGGTGTGAGGACTCTATTGGGATTGCTGTTTATTTTACACATGCATCTGCTTACATGCTATCGCTTGTTTTTGAATCTTCTTCACGTGTTTTTTGATCAGGAGATTCAGTACTCTTTCAGAAGATGTGTAATAGCGCCTCCTACTGTTTAACAGTGAAAACATGGTTGGCCAGAAAATTCCATCAATGGCGGGGAAGCGTTGTCTCATAAATGACAGAAATGTTCGTCAATGGCGGGGAAAGAGTTAATTCAACTAGTTAATTGCCATTTCTTTGTAATTATTTGTAAAAATGATCTAGCAATTTCTAAGTAAAAATTGTTTATACACATTTTTTTAGAATACAGTATAACTTTACAATAAGCTCCCTGTTAGCTAACACATTAACTAAAATGTTAATGTATATATACAACTAAACCGATGAGACAAAATATCCTGTTGCCATCACTTCCCAAGGTAAATAGCGCACACGTACACGGCCATCCATGTGATGTTCAAACGAAAATGGGATTCATAAGACCAGGTGACCTTCCTCTGCTCCAAGGTCCAGTTTCGATGCTCACGTGGTCATCAGCCACTCTGATTGGACTGTGGCTATGGGACAGCCTTTGTCGCTCTCGTGCCTTGATGAGCTTTTGGGGGCCAACACCCTGTCGCCGGTTTGTCTCTACTCAGACCACTGTTGGTAAATTCTCACCACTGCTGATTGGAAGCAACACACAAGCCTTGCCGTTTCAGAGATACTCTGACCCAGTCACCTTCCCATAACAATTTGACCCCTGTCTCAGATATTTATTCCTGCCCATTTCTCCTGCATCCAACACGAGAACTGATTGTTTGCTTAACATCTAATACGTCCAGACCTTAATACGTGGCCTTGTTATGAGATGATCAAAGACGATATTCACTTCACCCATGACTACTCATAATGTTTTGGCTTATCAGTGTATAAATAAATGTTGAAATTATAATTAACTATGAATAATAAATGCTTTATAGTTTTTTTTTATTGTTAATTCATGTTAACTAATTTAGTTAACTAATGTTTACAAATGGAACCTTACTGTAAACTGTTGGACAATACAGATTATTGACAAACTACTGTACAAAAAAGGTTTAGATAATTTTGTTGCCTTTTTTCAGACTTTGCTTAACCTGACATTTAATGCAACAATGTGACAGTTACAATTGTGCTTAGTAATATCCCATTTGCATAGTACTATCTCGATTGAACATGTCAATGTGTCAAAGAATTGCAAGTTGTTCACAAACTTTGTCAAATCCAACTCTCAGAAATGTCATTGAAGCCGTCTGAAACTTTGTTTCACATTCACCTGATGTAAACCAGCGAACACTGAACAATGTGCAGTCACTTGCTCACTGCTGTGTCATAGGGCTCATTTCATGTGAAACTTGAAATGGAAAAACTAACAAATGAAAACTACATTAACAACAAACATAAAGCCTGACAAGAACACAAGCATGAATGTCGTACTAAACCTGCAGGACACATCAATAATAATCAAGAGAAACACAAGGGATATTTATACTCAAAACTAATGAGTTCAACAAGAAACAACCGGAGACAATCAATGAACACAGACAAGAACATGAGAACAGATCAAAATAAAAGACAAACTAATATTTCAAAAGAAATGACCATGGACATGAAACAGGAAAACAAGACAAGAAGCCTAAAATTTCAGCCAATTTAATGTCTATCAGTAAAGCACTGTTTATGTGGATCAAACTACAACCGTGAGAATTACATCAGTAATGCATAACTACAAACTCTTCCTCCAAGAAAACAAAACAGTCCAGCTTCACAAAGACAATATAAACACTCAAAATCAAATAACACATCCGTCCTGAAGATTTCATGCTTTAACAAAAATACACATCACATTTCAGCTCTTAAGGCCTCCAGCCCTCTCGTCCATTACAAAAGTATTTACCGCAAACATGTTTCTCGTTCTCCATCACAAGAGAGATGAGCTCAAATATTGTCTGTGGTAATTGACAACATGAAAGGAAGCAGAGAATAAAAAGAAAGTAAAACAGTGTGGATTAAATGAAGTGTCATGACGAACTCATTACATCATCTGACATTCAGAGATAAACCTGCAGTTCCCTTTCGTAGTCACTACGAGTTACGTTGTGATGACGAATGGGGTTTCGCTTAGAAAGCCTATCCACTTTGAGAATATAAAACGAGCCAATGACAAGAAAATGCCATGGGTCTGCGTAATTTGCATAGCGTAACTCTGCCCCACCTCGTGGGTATATAAGGAAGGATGCTGCCAACATGCAGTTATGTTTTATAAATCATTTAGGTTTTATCAATCCTCCGAGCTTAAGATCCTGTCTATGAAGACAGCACTCCTGGTTGCATTGCCCTCCATCAAGAGGCTAGGGGACCTGCAGGCATTTTCGGTTGACGGAGCACACCTGGAATTCGGGCCGGCCTATTCTCACGTGATCCTGTGACTTCATCTTGGGCTCTAGCACATGGCGCCTCGCTGACAGACATCTGCAGAGTTGCAGGCTGGGCAACACCCAACAGATTCACGAGATTCTACAACCTCCGAGTGGAGCCTGTGTCCTCTCATGTACTCGCCCCTAGTGGCCGGTATTAGGACCTGCTCGGTGTCATCGCTTGCTCGCCATTCCACTCCTCGGACTGAATACGTGCGATATTCTCCTCAGGTGAGTTTCCCCGAGAAGCCCGGAGTTTCTCCAGCACTGTTGACATCAACGCCAGAGTCTATGCCTGCGGCAGCTTTCGCGTTGGCTAGGTGCCTCCATATGCATGATTCCCCCCTTGGGCGACCCCCACGTGTGTATTTCCACTGTAAGCCTCTCTGAGCATGTGTCTTTCCCTTCGCAAGCCAGCCTGCCACCCCTGGAGTAGAAAGATTACACCCTACGGGCTGGATACTCCAGTGTTTCTCCATATGTTACCCCCTCTTGGGTCATATGTGTATTTTTTAAGTCCTCCCTTCGGGCAGGCATTGTGTTGCATATCTCCTCAGAGATATGCTTCCCAGTGCACCACTGGTATTCCTGTGTTAAATAGGAGTCCTTCGTCCATGCTGGTCTCACGACAGGAAGCTCAGACTTACGCAGGGCACTGGAAGACAGCCGAAAAGGTGGCATAATTAGACTGGGATTCGTCGTCACGACGTAACTCGTAGTGAAAGGGAACGTCTCGGTTATGTATGTAACCCTCTTGTTCCCTGAGTAGGGAATGGAGACGTTACGTCTCCCTGCCACTTCCGGTGTACTGCGGGAACGTCTAAGTTCATTCTCGGCTCCCCAGCGTCAAAAAATAACTGCATGTTGGCAGCATCCTTCGTTATATACCCACGAGGTGGGGCAGAGTTACGCTATGCAAATTCTGCAGACCAATGGGATTTTCTTGCCATTGGCTCGTTTTATATTCTCGAAGTGGATAGGCTTTCTAAGCGAAACCCCATTCGTCGTCACAACGTAACGTCTCCGTATGCATGCGTAACCGAGACGTTTCTTCAAACGAGTGAACATGTCAAACGAGTGTAAATCTTCCTCTGTGAACTCAAGGTTAAACTCAGACTGTGCGAAGGGTATATTAATCTATATTTATATTTGCTTTTTGGGATTGATCTTGTTAAATAATGACTTATTTACTGTGAGATTAAAGTGAGATCAGAAACCAGAGCCGACCACACTCATCTCTCAGGTTTTTTTTACACATGCGTTTTTACTGAGCAGATAGCTGTCCAATTTGTTAAAACTGTACCATTTACACTTGGCCACATAAATGTGTCTTCACCGATCTTCACTTCCTGGACTGTATGCAAATATAGTCCACAAACTGCATTTTATTTATTATCAGCTAATTCCAAGATCAAAGACTGCAATAGAACAGAGAGCAGCAACAGCAATGTTAAGATCATTTACTCTCATTAATTTCATGAAGATGATTGTGTGTTGAGCTTTAGAATGCGACGCCAAACTTTCATTTTCATTTGTGGCAGTTCAAAAAGTTCAAAAGATCTCTTATGATCAACAAGGCTACATTTATTGAATCAAAAATACAGTAAAACAGTGATATTGTAAAATATTATTACAATTTAAAATAACTGTTTTCTATTTTAATATATTTAAAATTGTATTTATTTATTATTTTTATTCAGTAAAGATGCATTAAATTGTTCAAAGTAAAAGTAAAGATTTCTATCCTTTTGAACTTTCTATTCATAAAAAAATTCTGAAAAAATTTATCACAATTTCTAAAAAATATGAAGTAGCCCAACTATTTTCAACATAATAATCAGATATGTTTCTTGAGCAGCAAATCAGGATAATTATGGCTTGTTTCCACTGAGCGATATGGTACAGTACAGTTCGGTACGGAACGCAATTTTTGACATTTCCATTGCCAGAAGTTTTGAATGCTACCCTAATTGCGCACTGCACCACTTTTTGGGACATCTCTGGTACTAAAGGGTGGAGCTAGACTCGCCGCAGAACGTTGATTGGTTGACAGAGAATCGTCACTTGCGCGTGCTACAAGGGGAATGACAACAGAAGAGGCGCCAATTTTTAATACAGTTGAAACACAATACCGTTTCTTCTTGTAACAAACAGCCACATGCCGAGAAGCAAGAACAAGTTCTGCTGTATGTCCTCCATTGTTGTTTACTGCTTCACTTTCTTTTTCGCGTGAAAATGACACAGATTGCTTCTATGCATATACCATGCCAATCAAGTAAGGGTGCTGTTGGCGTTTGATATGCAAGCCGGATCAGGGTTTACCGTGCCAAATCGTACTGTATTCAAGATACAAATGCAAGCAAACAGTGACAAGTGAAGGTAAGAGAGTAAATATTGACAGAATAATAATTTTAGGTGAACTAACCCTGTTAGTTAATTTATGCAAATGTGTGTACATTTTATTTGTCATTATAAAACTGCATTTATATATCTTGCAATATAGCAACACATTTTGGCATAATCCACTATAAATTCCACACTGGTGAACCTTTAAAACTATCACTCTTTCTCCAATATCCATCTCTCCCCGTCTACTTTCTCTCTGACGTATTTAATATTCATACGAAGCAACAGATATCCTCTGGTCCCTGCACTCTTTATCGAATGGTTTCACCTGTGCACGGGAGCAAAGTTAGTCACCTGGGCGTTTCAAGGCCGTGCGCATAATTTATAGTGATAAATGTCTGTCCGAAGAGCAACGCTGCAGCGTCCAAGCTCTTTTCTCATGCTTTGATCGACGAGTGAGCTAAATCATTTGTCCCCGCAGCTCTGAGGACAGGGCATCCACACAGATAACTGTGTGCGTGTGAGTAAATGTGTGTCAGAGCCATAAATTGGCAGGACAGAAATAGCCCCTCTATACAAACCCACTACAAAAGGACACAGGAAAACAGCACAGCAAGCAATTACAAAGACGCGCAACAAACTCAAACACACACACACACACACACACACACACACACACACACACACACACACACACACACACACACACACACACACACACACACACACACACACACACACACACACATTCATCTATCTCTGGGGAGTTTGATAAGAGAAGTCTGTCTCAGCACATTTTGCTCTTTCTTCTCTCTCTAAGTCTGCAGCACTTGTTTTAAATAAATATAAAAGATAGAGCTGCAGTCTGAATGGGTACATCATGAATGTATACAGTCTTGGGGAGTAATTAACAAAGGAATGTTACAAAAGCGTTGTGGGTTTTGACAATTAGCTCTGTTGCAAATTATTTGATTGTGATTATTTGATCTAATCAAAAGTATTTGAGATAACCGTGATAAGAATAGAAAGACAGGCAAAGGTCTTCCTTCATGAAGATTTGTGGGTTTAATCAAAAAATTATATACAATATTATATTAATATTATAAAACTACATAATTGTATTGAATTGCATTACATTTTATCAATTAATTCACCATAAGTACACTAGTATGTACATATTACTGTTCTGCTGTATCTCTTATAAAATTTGATAAATTCTCTGATAAATTCTTAAAGAAAGGATTCTTTAAAAGAAGTGATTACCAATTCACAAGCAATGATTCCTTAAAATATATATATTTTTTTTTTGCTGATATGTCCATTACAAATTAGAGGGATTTTAGTGTTATTACTTTCCTTGATGCTGTCACTCTCAGTGAGATCCTAATCTGATTGTCAAACTAAAGACTGCAATTTAACTATACCTGAGTATACTATGAATAGCTTGTAACTTAAACTAGACTTTGAAATTGGCTTCAATAACAGTGAATATGTTGAGCATAACAGCAAAGACCTTCATTTCTCTATAAATTAAAGACACAAACCCAACAAGAAGTGCATCTTCTCTCGAGATGGTAACGTCATACACACACACACACACACACACACACACACACACACACACACACACACACACACACACACACACACACACACACACACCTTAGTGCAGAGCTCAATTCCATCAGAATACTAAAAACCTGCTCGAAATAATCATCCGGCATCTATTAACCCACCCACACACCGACACACACACACACACACCAACACACACACACACACACACACACACACACACACACACACACACACACACACACACACACACACACACACACACACACACACACACACACACACACACAGGTTTGATCTACTGTATCTCTGATAAAATCTGCTCTAACATGGATATAATAAAGACCTGTGGGACTCCTAAAAACTTCAGATGAGTTTTGTGGAGAAATAATGGGATGATTTCCTCTTTTCTTTCACTTTTTTCTTTTGTTTTTATGAACTCTTCCAACAAAAAAACAATACCTTTCACTAACTTGCACTTTCTGTTTCACTGTTCTCTTTAATTATTCCAGTTCTCCTCTAGCTCTCTGCAATTCAGTTCAATTTAGTTTCTCTACTGACATGACAAAATCAATAATGCAAAACAATTAAAGTATAAAATAAAATAAATACAAAATTAATTAAATTATAAAATAAAAATATATTTTGCCAGGTGGTTTCTATGATTTCTAAACTTTAATATTTTACGGCTCCTTTAATGTGATTGCTACTAATTAGCAATGAGCAAATATTAAAAAAATAACAATAAATAATAAACAGAGCAATTCCAAGAGGGTCCTCTGACCATCGGTGATCGGGCTCTAAAAACAAGACATTATAATCTCTCTCTCTCTCTCTCTCTCTCTCTCTCTCTCTCTCTCTCTCTCTCTCTCTCTCTCTCTCTCTCTCTCTCTCTCTCGGTGACATGCAGCTGCCAAAGTCTGACTGAAATGGAAATGCAGCAGCAATCTGTAAATTATTCAAGAAAAGGAAAAAGAGAGACAGACATAGAGAGACAGACAGACAGACAGACAGACAGAGGGAGAGAGAGATAAAGAGAGATACAAAAAATGACCCATGAGTGAGATGATGGACAAATACAGTTTACAGAAAAATACACATGCATGTGTGTGTTATAGCTTAATAATATTACAATATTCTGCAGCTTTTTAACAAAGTTCAATACATATCTCAAAATTTGTGTTAGCTCTGAAAAGGCCTTTTACCTCTATGCCAAAATCTAGAAAATCAGGCATTTACACACTAAATAGATTCGTTTTCCACGATATTATAAAACACAAGGAAGAACAATTATTCATTATGTTAATTTATATACACAAATACAGGTCCACAACAGCATGTAAAGGCCAATGGAGATTTGTGTGCACATTTTTAGGTAAGCACATTAAAATAACCAATTTCAAAACCAATTATTCATTAAAAGAAAAGGGCTGCATCCAAAATCACATACAGAACATCCCAAGTATATTGCAATTAAAATTTTTAATCAGAGCTGTCATTAAAATGTCAGTGTTAATGATTTCATACTCGCAGCGTGGTCTCGAGAATCTTGATGGCCAAATAAAAAGCACATTAAAACCATTATGATAGTTTCTTTGTTGTTTGAATTTTATATTCCCAATAAAATAATACTGACTAGGCCTATACATGAATATCAGATGATGTCACCAACGTCTCCTCACTGACGTCTCTCAATTCTAAAACTTGTCTTCCGCCATCTTGAGTACCTGATTCGGCAAGATCGATACGTAAGTCGCAAAGGAACTAAAGCTTATTCTCTGGCCGAGCCCGAACTTGCGGGCCGATATTTCCCGTCAATATCCTCGGGCCGGGCCCTTGATCTAGAGATGTGCACTCCCAATGCAAAAGAGTGCGGCGCGGGACTAGATTTGATGGCCGAGTGCGAGCGACAATGCTCAGTGTGTGTGCGCGTTGCAGGGAGAATAAAACGATTCGCGGGACTCCCGCAAACTAGAAATATCTATGAATAAAACATATAAAAACTAATACATTTTTGCAGAAAAGCAACAAGAACTAAAACAAAATAGAAACGATTTACAGGCCAGAGTTTCCTTTTAAAACACGTTTGCAGCGTTGAGCGATGTAGCCAATCACAGACATACGTGTTGATTTCTTCAACACAAAGGCCAATCAGAAGCATTTAAGATAGACTCCCCTCACCGCTCAAAACCTCTATGCTCAAAACTGACTTTTTGTTCAGAGCTCTTTATGCTGACAAATCCTCAAATTGTAACAAACAAAGTGTATATATTATGAAAGATTCATTGTGCAGTCAGCTTAATTGATATTAACAGAGATGTGAGATCGTGATTAACTGATGTCAGCTTTTTAGGAATTATTAAAGGAGCGCACTTTGCTCGCATTCAGTCAAAATCCTTCAATCATATCATGCCCAACCATGCACGCAGCTGCTTGCTTTTATGTTATAACAGTGGTTTGTGTGTGCAAACTCTCTGTGCAGTGTTCATGTTGTCTGTGGTGAGTGGATGTAAATGATAATGAGCTTACGCTAGCTTAGGGGTGTGCGATATCACGATTTATGATCGTGGATTAAAATATATCCACCATCTGCTTTTAAAGAAATGTAGTAGTATCGTGCATTCTATCAGTTGCAGTTCTGGCGCCTCCGTCTCAGTATAGGCTACAACGCGACGTATATTCACATCAAATTTTAACGCAAAGGAACGGGACAATGCAGTTCACATAAGTTCATTATTTGCATGTGCTAACAAGTCATTCACGTGTTGATGCACAGTTCTAACGAGCGCTTTTCTGAGCGCGTACACCCGAAGCTCACGCGCACTAAGCCTGTCTAACAACAGCGACAGGTTACTGAACGAAGTTATCTTTCTAGTCTTATTGCGCGAATACTGTCAAATACACACAGGGTTTACATAAACAAAGTTGGTTATGTATAAAGTGAAACAAACAGAGAAAATCTGCTTCCTAGCTAATGCCGTCAGTATTGTAGACAGTACTCGGCAGGTACTCAAGATCGCGGAAGTCAACTGGAAAAAGAGCGGATGACGTAAAAGGTCATGTGACTGATATTCATGTATATAGTAAATAGTCCACATATATCACTAGATGTGTTGTGAATCGTCTCTGGTATCGGTGTCTGAGTGTTTGGCTGCCTTTATTAATGTCATATCGCTGAATGCCAGTGATTTCATCTAAATATGGAATTATTCAGAGCATCACATCCTGCAAACACACACACACACACACACTGCACGCAGCATGGAATCCAGATGGCTAATTATCAGTTCATAATCTCATGCACATAGAGGTGTTATTCTGAGAGAGAGTGAAAGAGAAAGAGAGCAATGATGCAAATGAAAACAACGTCTGCTGAAAAAAAGACTGGACGGAAAAGGAGTGAATGTGAAGTCATCGACACACTCTGAATCATTGTAAAGCTCCAACACAGAGAGAAAGAAGGAAAGTGTGATTGAAAACGACAGAAAGAAAATGAAACGTAGCAGAGAGAGAAATGAAGGAGACAGTCGAAGACATTTCAGTCCCATAATGCCTCATAATATTACACAGTCGGTTAGAGACCCATATGTGTGACTTTAACAAACACTCAGACAGACAGACAGCATGGAGAGAGAGACGGATAAAGAGATAAAAGGATAAGTAGCAAAGTCACGTGAGAAGCAGGCAGCTCTGTTACCATTCAAACCATCAGAGACGCACGCGCGTGTGTGGCTCATCTAGCTCACTGAAGCTAATGGAGTTTGATACACAGCCATCTATTATTCATAATGCTCGACTCCAGCACTCCTGAACGCACCTGTCTGTCTGTCTGCCTGCCTGCGCGTGTGTGTTTCTCAGAAGTGTCAAAGATCTGCTATACAGCTCTTAAGTGTTTTTCTGTTTTCACACTCGCTCGCACACAAACGAGTGGCATAATGTGTAGGGCAGGAAAACGCAGACAGAATCATCAAATCAGTCATAAAAATTTAATTTACTGCGTGGAATGTCACCAAATGTGAAAAAATGTGGATAAATAAATAAAACAAAAATATCACTGTACACTGAATCAAATGGTGATATGGAATGGTGTCCGTGAATATTATAGCTCAAAAAGACTGTTATTGAAATACTGATTGAAGTCTACATTCTGTGTGAACAGTTTGAACGTGGTGTTTTCATGCAACTTTCATGAGTTCACTTCAAAACATTTTACCGTTTCGTTTGATAAAACTGTTGTCAAATACACGGAGAAACTCAAAGGTCTTTACTACAATCAACCAAAATAATAGTTCGGATTAACTTGAAAAATTATTATTGTACATGGTTGTTTTGTTGTTTTTTTTGCCAAAAAATGAAAAGAATTGTTCTATTTTCATTGAATTGCATGTTAATAGATTAATCAAATTTGTTAAAGTTTTATGTGCACTATTAATGTTAAAAATGTAAGACATTATTATTGATTTAAATTATATCATAAAAGTTTTTGGAATTCAATTGATTAGACATGCATTTCGATTATTACAGTTTATAATAAAACCAAATCCAGAAAAATCTAAATACAAAACATGCTATTTGGGAAGAAATAAAATGGAATTTGGAAAAAGATAAAACTGCTTTCATAGGGCCCAAGATATGACTCAACAAAACTAGAGCACTTCCATTATAAATCACAGGTGTTGAGAGCCGGTGACGCAACGCGACTAAACTAGAGCGCTCACGTTATCATCACTGAAGGTGAGAGTGAGCAACACAATGCCAAAAACTGGAACGCTACCTTTACAATCAGCTCTTTCTGCAGTACCGGTTCTCACGGGACACTGGGGACATTCACACACTATGTGGGCCTGCCCAGAAACATTTTTGTTAAAAGTTAGCACCTGTAGCTGGTGCCATCTCAGCACTAACCGGCACACAATATCTACTGCATCTACTCAACAACGACTCTAAAATCCCTATTAAAGAGAGAAAACCACAGCTGACATGACAGAATTAGTACACTCACTTCATAAACAATGCAACACAACTAGAACAGTCCCGTTAAACACTGAAGCAGAGACCGAACGATGCGACGATCTCGCTTTAATCAACTGACTTCACATTGCAGTTGATGTGTCACTCATTCTCACAGCTGAGGACTGAAGCGTTAAACTCCGTCTTGTGATGATACTAGGTAATTCTTGCTCCCTTTCTCTGGGACGGAGAGAGTGATAAGCAGAGGCTCATAATAGCGTTCTCATCTCTGCTCTCTTGGAGATGAGCCCGGGCATAAATACAGGTAAAAATGAAAGCTGGAATAATGGCTGTGTGTTATCTCCAGGGATGTTTTTATTGGCTGCTCTGAGAGCGTCTAATCAGCTGGTGAGTCGGGACATTGGGACAAAGAGAGACGTCCGATAACACACTAATGGAGTCGGTACATTAACACTGACGAGAGGCAAGGAGCATTGCATTTTTGCTATTACAAAGAGAGAGAGAGCGAGCGAGAGAGAGAGAGAGAGAGAGAGAGAGAGAGAGAGAGAGAGAGAGGGGGGAAGCAAGTCACTTTTTCAGTGTTTGCATAATTACATAATTACTGATTCATTAAACTAATCACAAATAATTGCATATTAACTACTGTTCAAAAGTTTAGGGTCAGCAGGATTGTTTCATGCTTTTGAAAGAAGCCTCACCAAGGCTGCATTTATTTGATCAAAAATACTGATTTTTAAAAAATATATATATTTACACTCACCTAAAGGATTATTAGGAACACCATACTAATACTGTGTTTGACCCCCTTTCGCCTTCAGAACTGCCTTAATTCTACGTGGCATTGATTCAACAAGGTGCTGAAAGCATTCTTTAGAAATGTGGGCCCATATTGATAGGATAGCATCTTGCAGTTGATGGAGATTTGTGGGATGCACATCCAGGAAACGAAGCTCCCGTTCGACCACATCCCAAAGATGCTCTATTGGGTTGAGATCTGGTGACTGTGGGGGCCATTTTAGTACAGTGAACTCATTGTCATGTTCAAGAAACCAATTTGAAATGATTAGAGCTTTGTGACATGGTGCATTATCCTGCTGGAAGTAGCCATCAGAGAATGGGTACATGGTGGCCATAAATGGATGGACATGGTCAGAAACAATGCTCAGGTAGGCCATGGCATTTAAACGATGCCCAATTGGCACTAAGGGGCCTAAAATGTGCCAAGAAAACATCCCCCACACCATTACATCACACCACCTCCAGCCTGCACAGTGGTAACAAGGCATGATGGATCCATGTTCTCATTCTGTTTACGCCAAATTCTGACTCTACCTTCTGAATGTCTCAACAGAAATCGAGACTCATCAGACCAGGCAACATTTTTCCAGTCTTCAACTGTCCAATTTTGGTGAGCTCTTGCAAATTGTAGCCTCTTTTTCCTATTTGTAGTGGAGATGAGTGGTAGCTACCCGGTGGGGTCTTCTGCTGTTGTAGCCCATCCGCCTCAAGGTTGTGCGTGTTGTGGCTTCACAAATGCTTTGCTGCATACCTCGGTTGTAACGAGTGGTTATTTCAGTCAAAGTTGCTCTTCTATTAGCTTGAATCAGTCAGCCAATTCTCCTCTGACCTCTAGCATCAACAAGGCATTTTCGCGCACAGGACTGCCGCATACTGGATGTTTTTCCTTTTTCACACCATTCTTTGTAAACCCTAGAAATGGTTGTGCATGAAAATCCCAGTAACTGAGCAGATTGTGAAATACTGAGACCGGCTCGTCTGGCACCAAAAACCATGCCACGCTCAAAATTGCTTAAATCACCTTTCTTTCCCATTCTGACATTCAGTTTGGAGTTCAGGAGATTGTCTTGACCAGGACCACACCCCTAAATGCATTGAAGCAACTGCCATGTGATTGGTTGATTAGATAATTGCATTAATGAGAAATTGAACAGGTGTTCCTAATAATCCTTTAGGTGAGTGTATATATATTATTAAAATTTTAAATATCTCTTTTCTGTGAATATATTTTAAAATGTAATTTATTCCTGTGATCAAAGCTGAATTTTCAGCATCGTTACTCCAGTCTTCAGTGTCACATGATCTTTCAGAAATCATTCTAATATGCTGATTTACTGTTTAAGAAACATGTATGATTATAATACTGCTTCACATTTTTGTGGAAACCATGCAACTTTTCCTTCAGGATTCTGTTGTGAATAGAAAACAGCCTTAATGAACTAGACATATTAATTTATTTATAAAATTACTGACTTCAAACTTTTGAACGGGAGTATCAATATCAGCTAAGAAAAGCCCTCAAATGAAGAGAATTCATTATCGCAGTGATTCTCAGGTGAAGAAACACCTTTGATCAAATCTGAACACCTAATCACCAAGTCTCTTTAAACTCAAACTTAATGACATACACCAACACAACATACACAAAATACACATTTTAATTAATATGATAATCTCCAGTAGTTTAGACAAATCATGCTGCTATGAGCCCCCGACACACAATAGTAATCCAAAAAACATTTGCATATTACATATTTAAAGTCCCCATGTGGTAAATATCAAGCTTTTAATGTTGTTTATATATCTATGTGTTGTTTTTAACATGCTTTAAGACAAACCATGTGCAATTTCATAAGTCAACAGCATTGCTGAGTATTTTCTCCTTAAAACTGCAGTGAACCAGAGTCTCAAAAACGCGGTTTGAAATCGCTGGTGTTTCTGACGTCACAAACTACCTTGTAACCAATCAAGTTAAAGTGTGATCGTCAACGAGTGGATCTCTGAGCTGCTGTGAGTGAGTGGAAGCAGGGGTAATTTGCATATTCTTAGAACCGCATATACTAAATGAGGCAAGGGTGTAGAGTTACATTCAAGCTATTTTAAGGCATGAAGAATTTTTTTTCCGAGGAAAAAACAATTCAATATGTCATTTTGGTGATCAAAATTATTGACTACAAGGGGATTTTAATGAGTAAATGAATATTTTCCATTTCAGTTTAGTCTGTACTAAAACTTTAAACTACTCATATCTGATTTGGTGCGTTTGAACTGCTCTTGTCTACTTTCATTATCGATATGACGCTCAAAACTAAGCACTGAATCAATGTTTCTGAGCCAAAAACAAACGTCTCTTTAAGTTCGCCTGCAGGAGATCAACTTCACTGACATGAAGGGCAAACAGAATCATTTTTTGCCGTTCCGTCTCTTTTTTTGCACGGGAATATATTTGTGGTGAGCACTTGACAACAAACTTCATCAGCGTGGATGCACTACATTACCTATTCACATTACATGATGTATTAAACTTAAATCTTATAGACGTGTAAAAATGCATTCAACATTTTAATCAGGTATTTGAAATAAATATGAAAAAAACTTTTTGAATGAAATGTACAACTTTAGGGCAAAGAAAAATTCAAACTACTGTACAGGTGAATGTGAAATGTTTACACACCTGAGCAATTTATTCGTTTATTCTGCTCTGAGTCATTGTGAACAATCAATGATGGATATCTGACACTGATTCATCAGCTTTGTCTCTCTGTGATTCTTTTTCTCATTCTGACCAGAATCTGTCATTTTCCCGCAGGTCTTTGCTGAGATGGGACAAATTCTGACGTTGCCATGGACACCATGCAGAGAGTTCGGCACTCAGAATTCTTCTGGTGTCTGATGGGCAGCGTTTAGCTCAAATCCTCCAGAGAAGAGATGTGTGTGTAAGTGCTGGGTGCAAAATTACAATTCTCCCTCACCTGTCAAGTGTGGGTGAATTGCAAAAAGGTTTTTTTTTTTACTGGCAGTGTAACATATTTCTCAATAGTTCATTTAAATACCCATTTTGCTGTATCTTGCAGTGAAATAACTTATGTTGGAGCGTATTTGCAGTAAGCGTCTGTGTCACACGCAGCATCATTTACACAGGGATTCTGCGCCTGCAGAAAGTACTCACACAGATCTACGTGTGTTCGTGCATTACATATTTTGGGGTTTAAGCTACCAATAAGAGTGCCGTACTCAACACTGGATAGAATTCAAATCAGTGAATTTTTTTTTTTAAATTCAGAAAGAAAAAAAATTCATCTGGGTCTGATAAGTCAGTCTTTTTGTGACACGCACTCTTACACAAACCGGTTGTGATTTTGTTACACATATTTTAGCTTCAGTGAATAAAGGATAGGAATGTTAAACTGGTTTTTGCACTTCTTGGCCAGTAGTAGCCAGAGTCACACTTACTCACATCTGCCACTGTGCGATTGCTAATTCAGCTGCTCCAGTCTTGATCTGTCCAGATGAGCGGGCAGTGTGACCTGTAATATGCTCCACTTTCTATTCATTAGAGCTCTTTAATGACCAGATGATACAGAAATTACCCAAATTCATCAGTGCTAGAGCATGTGTCCTCCAGACTCCTGACCTGATGATTGAACTGATTTAGCTGTTTAAAAGGCTGTGCAACTAACTCCCGGTGAGAGTTTGACTTCAGTGCTAGAGTTAACATGTTAGTCCTGTCATTATTTACTCACCTTCAAGTTGCTCCAAAAGAGGTTTCATTCTTCAGTGAAACACAAAATAAGTTGTTTAGCTGCATATGCACATTGTTTTTTTTCCCTGGGACGGATGCTGTCAAACTCCAGAAATGACAAAAAAAAAAAACACCATACAAATCATAAAAGTAGTTCTCATGACTACAAAGCTATTGTATGACTTCAGAAGACTTGGACTGCTGTCATACAGACTGCTCTTAAGTTGCATTAAGGGTGCGTTTTTTGTCCTTGTTGGAGCTCGACAGTCTCCATATGCTTTTATACAGTAGAGCACTTCTGGACATACTGCCTCAGATCTGCTTTTGTTCCCCAGAAGAAAGAAAGTCGTACAGGTTTGGAACGACATGAGGGTGAGAAAATGATGACAGAACATTCATTTTTTGATGAACTAACACTTTTACAGAACAAAGCTGGTGAATCTGGATCAGAGCTGGACGTCTCAGGCTGAAGTCTTTGGTCTCCATATCTGCACTGAGCTAATCAGACAGAAGAACTCTTATCAGCTCCTCCAGTGAGCACACACTTCAATTTCACATCACACACACACACACACACAAGAAAGATTTTTGTCGATCTGACTCTATCAATACGTTTTTGTGTGTGCTGGAGAGAATGAGGTGTGGAAGAAGTTCCTATTGAAGCCCTGGCAGAATCTCATTAATTTACTGTCCTATATACGAGACTCTCTCTCTCTCTCCGTGTGTGTGTGTGTGTGTGTGTGTGTGTGTGTGTGTGTGTGTGTGTGTGTGTGTGTGTGTGTGTGTGTGTGTGTGTGTGTGTGTGTGTGTGTGTGTGTGTGTGTGTGTGTGTGTGTGTGTGTGTTAGGGCTGCACAACTTAGGAAAAAAATGTGCAATTTAAAATTGATTCAAAATTTGCCTTGATTCGCTGCTCAAGAAACATGTTTTATTATTATCAAGGTTGAAAACAGCTTCAGTTAAAAAAAGTTGAGAACCATTGATACATATTTTTCAGGATTCTTTGAAGAAAAGAAAGCTCAAAAGAACAGCATTTATCTGACATAGACATATTCTGTAGTATAATACATTTATTTAATGTCACTTTGATTCATTTAATGCATCACTGCTGAACCAAAACTTTTGAATGTTAGTATATCACAATTTCTTCCAAAATAATTATAAGCACAAATGTTTTCAACATTGATAATAATCAGCATAGCAGCAAAACATCATATTAGAATGATTTCTGAAGGATCATGTGACACTGAAGAGTGGAGTAATAATGCTGAAAATTCAGCTTTGCATCAAAGGAATAAACTGAGCTGCTTTATTAAATGAAAATGAGAAATGTTTTTTTATACATAATTTATTTCACTAAATGTTTATTTTATTTCAAGTAATGTTTTTTTTATGGTTTTATTTTAAATAATGATAACCCTGTCTTGACTTATTTTTTTAGGACAGCCAAAAGTTCACACATGTTACACACAAATAGTAAGCTAAATAGTTGTGAGCATCTCCCTATACAGTGTGTGTCAGGATCATTCAGTTTATTTTTTCTCAGATCAGGCCAGGGGAAACCTAACTGAGTTCAGGGAACAAAGTAGTGATGGGTCACTCATCATTAAAGTATATATTTGCGCTATGCTACTCCTATATTTCATACTAAAGTACTGACATTGCCCTGTCAACATGACCTCCATTAAGTGACTGCACCACGTGTCAACCAATCAGTGCACAGAAACTGAAACTGGGCGGGGCTTTCCCCAGAGCATTCATTATATACAATACTGCTGCTGTTTGTTGTTGAGGCAGAGAGAGTTTCTTTTTTTTTCTGCATTATTAACTTTCTTACCCACTTCTAAGCCTGATAATCTTTCCGCAGACTAACATGCATCTGTACCCAAACAAAGACTGAGCACTTCACATGGTTTCCTTTAGAACTATTATAGGCTAATATGAAGAGGATACTGGAAATAGAAGCAACACTAATAGAACTTGTGCATTTGTGTACCATGACAACAACTCATGTAATTCACACAACACTGTTTACTGCCTACTGCCCACTATCAATAGAATGTGATTATTTTATGTAAATGTTTTAACTACTGGCAGTCCTACAAAGTAATAAGTGAAGAATATGAGCTGCAAAAATATAGTATTTTTAACCATAATCTCCTCTAGACATTAAACAATATTCAATCAGATTAAAAATATTTACATTGCATTATAGTGTATATTCCATTATTCTAATCTAGTGTAATACAGTGCCTTGCGAAAGCATTCAAACCCCTTAATTTTTTCACAATTTTCACATTTTATTATGCTGCATGCCTTATGTGAGACTACTTTAAATAACTTTTTTTCACGTAAAATAAATACGCCATAATGACATAGCACAAAAACTGATTTGTGACAACTTTGCACATTTATTAATTTGGTACTGTAGTGTTACAAATTTATTAAAATGTTTTAATTTAGGTTCAACAGTATTTTAACTGAGAAAGTTCACACAAGTGTTTACCATTTTGAGGCATAAGACATTAACCTTTTTGTTACTTCTCATCTGATGTCACAAACCTGCCTGTTCCTGTCTGTCCTGCTCTCTCTATTGTAAGTTAAATTGATCAGAGCATTGAGACTATCACCTTCTGTCTTTATGCACTGCTTGGCCATTAAGATAATGTGAAGGTATGGGTGATACAATCAGGCTGATTGGATTACCATTTATACATGACACTGTTATGCTGAGTGGATTAGGACCGGTAACGGGCTGACTTCTGTACTACATTTACATTCTATGTTCACCTCTATGTTACTCCTCCCCCTTTAAAGATATAAACACTGTGTTTTTAGCTATTGACTTAGACTTGGGTAAGATTTTGGACGAAGCAGACTACAGCAAATATATAATCCTGCTTAAAAGATAAGCCAAGTCTCCTGGTCTTCGCTTCTGAGTTTTTCTACACTTAAGAAGAACAAGGTTTACAACAGTACTTAGCTAAAGCACCTTTCCAGCCTCAGTGCTTTTTTGGTATGATGTGATAAACTTTGCACACTTTCACACAGACACTTTCCAGTTTCTCCAGAGATGTTCGATTGGGTTCAAGCCCAGGCTCTGGCTGGGTCACTCAAGGACCTTTTCTTAGAGTGTCTTAGGGTCTGTGTGCTTAGGGTCATTGTCCTATTGAAAGGTGAACCTTCTGCCCTGGCCGAGGTTCTGAATGATCTGGACTAGGTTTTCATTAATAATAATTTGCATCATTTATATGGAGCTTTTCTCGGCACTCAAATCGCATTACATGGAAGTTGGGAATCTCCTCAACCACCACCGATGTGCAGCACCACCTGGATGATGATGCGACGGCAGCCATAGTGCGCCAGAACGCCCACCACACACCAGCTTACTGGTGGAAAGAGTAATGAAGTTAATCAGTATATAGGGGGATGATTAGTAGGCCATTTTGATGGATAAAAGCCAATGGGCAAATTAGCCCAGGATGCCGGGGTTAAACCGCTACTCTTTTTGGAAGGACATTGAGGGATTTTTAATGACCACAGACAGTCAGGACCTCGGTTTAACGTCTCACCCGAAGGACAGTGCTTGTTACAGTATAGTGTCATCATCACTATACTGGGGCATTAGGACCCACTCAGACCACAGGGTGAGCGCCCCCTACTGGCCTCACTAACACCTCTTCCAGCAGAAACTGGGTTTTCATTAGGGGTGTGCAATATATATCGTCTGCGTTAATATCGTAATTGTTGTTTTAACGATGTGCAATTTGACATTATCGAGTATAGCCTATCTCTCACACACACCCAGAGAGTGCATGCATACTCTAGGTGATATAGTCTTGTGAATTAGACTAGTGCGGGTGCGCATTTAGAGTGCACACTTTCACTGCGTGATTTAGTTTTTATTTATATCATTTAGTAATACAAAGCTCAAGAGTGCAGTTTTAAAAAAATATATCAAATATCCAAATATTCCAATTATCAGCATGATAACAAATGTGATGTTGATTTTAAACAACTTTAATAAACCAGAAGTTAATATTAAGTGACTTACATTATAGTTACCAAATGTTTTGACAATCACAACACACATCCTGTTTAAATGTCCCTGCTTGTCTGGACAGAATGTTCAAAAGATCTTATTTTCATGAGCATATTTTTTCTTATTTATTGTTGTATTTATTTTATAATATTGTACTATTGAGACAATAACAAGTTTGCAGTAATGCAAAGATGTCATTATTTCATTTTGTAAAAAATATTATTTTAATATTATTTCAGCATTATCACTAATCTGTGTGTACATTTTCCTTGAGAACCAAGCAAGTTGACTCATGAAACCATTTGTTTATTACATCGCAATCGCAATATTGACCTTAATAATCGCAATATGACATTTTCCACAAATCGTGCAGCCCTACTGTATATATATACACACACACACACACACACACACACACACACACACACACACACACACACACACACACACACACATATATATATATACATATTGTGATAAAGTTCATTATTTTCCATAATGTAATGGTAAAAATTAAACTTTCATATATTTTAGATTCATTGCACACCAACTGAAATATTTCAGGTCTTTTTTTTAATACTGATGATTTTGGCATACAGCTCATGAAAACCCAAAATTCCTATCTCAAAAAATTAGCATATTTCATCCGACCAATAAAAGAAGTGTTTTTAATACAAAAAAAGTCAACCTTCAAATAATTATGTTCAGTTATGCACTCAATACTTGGTCGGGAATCCTTTTGCAGAAATGACTGCTTCAATGCGGCGTGGCGTGGAGGCAATCAGCCTGTGGCACTGCTGAGGTGTTATGGAGGCCCAGGATGCTTCGATAGCGGCCTTAAGCTCATCCAGAGTGTTGGGTCTTGCGTCTCTCAACTTTCTCTTCACAATATCCCACAGATTCTCTATGGGGTTCAGGTCAGGAGAGTTGGCAGGCCAATTGAGCACAGTAATACCATGGTCAGTAAACCATTTACCAGTGGTTTTGGCACTGTGAGCAGGTGCCAGGTCGTGCTGGAAAATGAAATCTTCACCTCCATAAAGCTTTTCAGGAGATGGAAGCATGAAGTGCTCCAAAATCTCCTGATAGCTAGCTGCATTGACCCTGACCTAGATAAAACACAGTGGACTAACACCAGCAGCTGACATGGCACCCCAGACCATCACTGACTGTGGGTACTTGACACTGGACTTCAGATATTTCCTTCTCCCCAGTCTTCCTCCAGACTCTGGCACCTTGATTTCCGAATGACATGCAAAATTTGCTTTCATCCGAAAAAAGTACTTTGGACCACTGAGCAAAAGTCTAGTGCTGCTTCTCTGTAGCCCAGGTCAGGCGCTTCTGCCGCTATTTCTGGTTCAAAAGTGGCTTGACCTGGGGAATGCTGCACCTGTAGCCCATTTCCTGCAGACGCCTGTGCACGGTGGCTCTGGATGTTTCTACTCCAGACTCAGTCCACTGCTTCCGCAGGTCCCCCAAGGTCTGGAATCGGTCCTTCTCCACAATCTCCCTCAGGGTCCGGTCACCTCTTCTCGTTGTGCAGCGTTTTTTTGCCACACTTTTTCCTTCCCACAGACTTCCCACTGAGGTGCCTTGATACAGCACTCTGGGAACAGCCTATTTGTTAAGAAATTTCTTTCTGTGTCTTACCCTCTTGCTTGAGGGTGTCAATGATGGCCTTCTGGACAGCAGTCAGGTCGGCAGTCTTAGCCATGATTGCGGTTTTGAGTAATGAAACAGGCTGGGAGTTTTTAAAAGCCTCAGGAATCTTTTGCAGGTGTTTAGAGTTAATTAGTTGATTCAGATGATTAGGTTAATAGCTCGTTTAGAGACCCTTTTCATGATATGCTAATTGTTTGAGATAGGAATTTTGGGTTTTCATGAGCTGTATGCCAAAATCATGAGTATTAAAACAATAAAAGACCTTAAATATTTCAGTTGGTGTGCAATGAATCTAAAATATATGAAAGTTTAATTGTTATCATTACATTATGGAAAATAATTAACTTTATCACAATATGCTAATTTTTTTAGAAGGACCTGTATATACATATATATACACAATTAAACCTGAACTGCAGGCTTGTCTCATTTCTTTTATCAATTGCGTGGTGTTAGAACACGTTTTAGTTTTAATTGGGTCCAGTGCCGTCCTGAGTGATGTCATCCCTGTTAGTGTTTAATTAACAAGTTTCACAGCCTATTGGCGTCCGGTCATCTAAGGTTGTAATTGGGCAGGTGTGTGTTTGATGCGAGAGGACTGAGCTGCTTTATTAAATCTAGGATTTGTGAGGAGGCTGTGCAGCAGAGACGCAGTTTGACTGGACATTTTTAATGAGTCAGGTCAGGAGTTGTGCTGGAGTGTGTGTGTGTGTGTGTGTGTGTGTGTGTGTGTGTGTGTGTGTGTGTGTGTGTGTGTGTGTGTGTGTGTGTGTGTGTGTGTGTGTGTGTGTGTGTAAATGTGTGACCTTTGCCCCTCCGCTGTGGTAATGAGATGCAGTTGTTATCTTGATGATAGAGCTCTAGTGAAGATGTTTTATCTGTGTTAAATACAGCAATAAGCCACTCTGGACCATGCGTTACAGAGTTTAAAACAAAGTCAAAGCAATACTTAACTGAAAATGAAAAGTCTTTCATCATCTACTCTTGATTCAAATTAATTTAATGGAATAGATGCAATAAAAGAGAATTATGTCTTTTGGGTTCTGCTAAAGAAATAAAGTCGTGTCAATGATGTTTGAATGATTCTCAATGTTTATTTAAACTTTAAATAAAAATACTATGGTATTAGTACCTGCATTATATGATTGAAAAATGTAAATTATATTATCACCCAGTGATATATTACATGTTTATATATAATACTACCTACTTTACCTCCGTACAAGAGTATACTCTCGTAAAGCAGACTATTTTCCGGTAACTATACCTTTAAGAGATGTTATTAGTCATGACATGAGGCAGAGATAACCACCAAAGCTTTCAAATCTCTCATGAATTCTTACATCACATACATTTTACATACGCCACATGGAGATGCAGCACACTAGGTTGACTCTAAATGATGCCAAATGGCATCGGTTTGTGTCTCTCGTCATGTTTAAATAAACATTTGCCTGCATATTTGCATGAATATGAATATGCATGTATAAAAAAGTGTGAATGAGATTTAAGAGTTACAGACAATCCCTTCTCATATCGCAGAAAAAGAAAGAATCACAATGTCATATATACAATATATACTAGGGGTGGGAAATATTGACAAAAATGAATATCTCGATATTTTTTTTTCACTATCTCGATATCGATATTCAGACGATATGTTTGCAATCCTTCAAAGAAATGTGTGCAAACTGGCAAAGAAGGTCCAGTTGGTCTTTTGACTTGCTGCATTTGACCTATTATTGTATAGAATTACTAGTACATAAAGATATGAGACATTATTGATTTACAGACTCCTAAACTTTTTAAAATAATAAAATATTATTCAATAAAGTCTTTATTGTTCTTTTATATTTTAATAGGGGTGTAACGGTTCACAAAATTCCCAGTTCGGTTTGATACGATGCAGTGGTGACACGGTTCGGTACGTTTTCGATACAGCAAAAAGAAATGCCATAGAAATTTCCTATTTATTAAAAGAAAAAATCTTTTTAAATAAGTGTGAGTTTTCCTACATCTTGAAACTTTTAGTTTCATAAATAGGGATAATCTTTGAAGGATGAACAAATTATTTTTGGTCATCACATTAAAAATAACATTTAAACAACATGTAACATTTCAGTTTTGAAGTGCTGGAAAAAGATTTGTAACGTTGCAAGCGTTTTAATATTTCTGCCAAACTTCCATGGTTACAAGTTAGTGTTACTACATTAAATCCATGGTGATGATCTGTGGGCTTAAAACCTAACTAGTTCATTCATGGAACGATGTTTCTCCTGGTTTCCACATAAATGCTGTTTGATCACTAAATAACGGAGAAATTGTAACGCTTCTCACTAGATCTCGCAGCGATGTTATTACTTAATTGGCGAATTCAAGTGCTTTGTTTACTGGATCTCTTATGTAGTAATTTTCTAATGATGCAATCATGAAGCTCGCCACTTGAGGACGCCACAGACATTTAAGAAAAACTTTTTAACTTCAGACTTAATTTTTCCGCAAACAACGCATATTTTGCCTTTTCTAGCAGGTATTTTATTAATCGTACATCGGCTTTACTCTTTGGATTGTTGCTTCAACCTAAGAAACGTCATAACACACGGGTAAGAACTTCGTCACGGGTAAGAACTTCGTAGTTATATATTACAAATTAGTAGCAGCTTACTCTCGTGCAATTAGGGCTGTAGCGATACACTAATCTCACAATACGATACGATACCCGATATTCGGCTGACGATACAATATATCACGATATTCAGCCAACGATACGATTCGATACGATTCGATATAATTCGATACACTTACATCATTTTCTGAAAGATTTAAAGGAGACAGAGTGATTTTGGTGACTTCTTGTGAGTCTTCCATTTACTTGGATTGAATTAATTAAACTGAAAACTGAAAACATCAATTACACAATATATGTCTCTGACTGGTCAGAGAGTACAGCTTGCAAATGCTGGACAAAATGAATCAAATATGTGTTGAGAAAATTAGTTCTATTTATTGAAACACAACAGTGCAAACTGTAGCTTACAAGCCTTTGAAAAGTAAATAAAGTGTAGTATTGCAATTAACAATGGAGAGTTAAAAAGTGCAGAAAGTGGCCTGTTCTGAACAGTTTCTTTGCACTGCATTTTCTTTGACAGCTTTTTTAGCTTGACACTGAACATGTGACATGTGCTTCAGTTGTGTGCGAGGTCCAGCCGTCGCACGTCAGGGAAACTCTCTCCGCGCTGGCCAGGGAGGCTTTCACGTGTGCTCTTTTCTGTGTACAGCCTGGGAATGCAAATCTTGATGAGGTGTTCGCAGGTTGGAATAGGATAGGGGGGCTCCATCACGTTCACCATGTGCCCAAAGCCGGCATTTTACGATTACGAATACCGAACACGAATTTTTTTTTAATTTTGTTTTTTTTACTAAGCCTATTTAAAATCGTATTTGATTGCAGAGCGCCGTAGCGCATTCGCGCAGCACTACCTCGCTCTCTCTCTCCCTCTCTCTCACACACACTACTCCTTACCTCGCACAATTTCTCACTCACGGAACACCGCTGCACAAATCTGTCCAACACAGCGCTGTCAATTTCGGAGACCCAGCTTTTAAAAAAGCTACTAGCCAGCATGCAAGGAGCCTAGCCAACAAGGAGAGCTAAGTTGTTGTTTGAATACAGCTGGATTTTCGTCAATATCCATGCACGCGCGCAGCTGGCCACTAGCAGCTGGCCACTAGCGGCTGGCTGACCAAATCACTCTTCATGCAACGCGAACGGGTTTAACACGGGAGATTTGAATGGGACTTATGTATCGATACTCGCGGCCTAAAAATCGATACTTTCTTGGGAAAAAATATTGATTTATATCGCAGAATCGATAAAATCGCTCAGCCCTACGTGCAATTGAGGAACGATCGTGATTTTGTACCAAAAATAAAATAAAATACAGTCAAACTAACCCCTTCAGTATTAAAATCGCTACATATAATTGTTTAGAAGGTTATAGTGTGCGTTATTTGTTTTCTCTTTAACTTCCTTCAGCTCTTTTCATGTTTGGGGGGTCGGATTGTACAAATTATGAAATATTCGATATCCCAATTTTGCATATCGTCCAGACAACAATTTGGATATTATCGTCTAAACGATATATCGCCCACCTCTAATATATACACACACTTTACTCTGAAAAATTGATAGAATGCAAAACATTCATTTAGGATAAAACGATTTGGGGAAAACTGAGTTTTCATACTTGGATTTAATCAAAACTCAAACCTCATTTATTAACCATAAAGTGAACAGATTAAAAAACAATACTAATAATCTCTTTCCACTTTTTCATATGTCACATTCCCACTGCTTTTGACCCATTCAATATGACTATAATTAATAATAAAATAATATATTGTGATTATTATTAAATAAAAAACATTAAACAAAATAAGACATATTGCAATAATATGGTTGTACTGGAGAGTAAAAAACGTCGGATGACGACGAATGGGGTTTCGCTTAGAAAGCCTATCAACTTCGAGTATTACAAAATGAGCCATTGGCAAAGAAATGCCATGGGTCTGCGGAATTTGCATGGCGTAACTCCGCCCCACCTCGTGGGTATAAAAGGAGGAAGCCGGCAACATGCAGATATGTTTCTTCGCTGAGGAGCCAAGACTGAGCTCAGGCGATCCCCGCGGTACAGCGGAAAGTGGCAGGCAGACGTAACGTCTCCGTGAACGAGGGAACGAGGGTTACATACGTAACCATAGACGTTCCCTTTCGTTGTCACTCCGAGTTACGTCGGATGACGACGAATGGGGTTACCAGTCTAATCACGCCACCTTCTCAGCTGGCTTCTAGTGCCCTGCGTAAATCGAGATCCCTGTCAAGACTGGACGAAGGACTCCATTTATCACAGGAATACCAAGGTACACTGGGAAGCATATCCCAGGCTTAGGGGAAGTATGCAATTAATGCCAACCCGGGGGGGGGGGGGGGGGGACTTAGAGAATACATATATGACCCGAAGGAAGCATATGGAAGACACTGGGGTGTCCAGCCGCAGGTGGAATATGGCTTGCCGAGGGAAAGACACATGCTCAGAGAGGCTTACAGTGGAAATACACATGTGGGGGTCGCTCAGAGGAGGGACAATGCACACGGGAGGCACCTAGCCGACGCGCAGGCAATAGACACTGGTGCCGACGTCAGGAGTGCTGGAGGAGCTAAGGGCTGTCGGGAAAGTTCACCTGAGGAGAATATCGCACGTATCCATTCCGTGTAGTGGAATGGCGAGCAAACGAAGACAGCTGAGCGGGTCTGGTACTAGCTGGTTGAGGCGAGTACATGAGAGGACACAGGCTCCACTCGGAGATTATAGAATCTGGCGAATGTGTTAGGTGTCGCCCAGCCTGCAGCTCTGCAGATGTCTGTTAGCGAGGTGCCATGCGCTAGAGCCCAAGAGGACGCCACACTCCGGGTGGAGTGGGCAGTCACACCAAGGGGGCACGGTCGACGTTGCTGCTTGCTGCTGCCAAAGAGCTGGTCTTAGGTCCTGAAACACTGCGTTCTGTCTACATAGGCGCGGAGAGCACGTACTGGACAGAGCAGTGCAAAGGCTGGGTCTGCCTCCTCCAGGGGCAGCTCTTGCAGGTTCACCACCTGGTCCCGGAAGGGAGTGGTAGGAACCTTGGGCACATATCCAGGCCGGGGTCTCAGGATCACGTGAGAGTAAGCCGGCCCGAATTCCAGGCACGCTTCGTCAACGGAGAATACGTGCAGGTCCCCTACCCTCTTGATGGAAGCCAGTGCAACCAGCAGCGCTGTCTTTATAGACAGAATTTAAGCTCGACTGATTGCAGGGGCTCAAATGGAGCACTCTTCAGGGCAGTTAGAACCACTGAGAGGTCCCAAGAGGGAACGAGAGCAGGGTGTGGCGGATTTAGTCTCCTCGCTCCTTTCAGGAACCTGATGACCAGGACGTGCTTCCCCACCGACTTACCTTCGATGAGGTCATGGTGTGCGGCAATGGCGGCAACATAGACCTTCAGGGTGGAGGGAGACAGCCTTCGCTCCAACCCCTGTTGAAGGAAGGAAAGCACAACTCTGATCGAGCATCTCCGGGGGTCTTCTCGGTGAGAAGAGCACCAGCTGACGAAGAGGTTCCACTTCAACGCATAAACGTGTCTCGTGGACGACGCCCTAGCGGAAGTGATGGTAGCCACCACCGCTGGTGGTAGGGTACTCAAACCTGCCTCGTCCCACCCAGGAGCCACACGTGGAGTTCCAGAGATCAGGACGAGGGTGCCATAGGGTGCCCCGTCCCTGAGAAAGAAGGTTCTTCCTCAGAGGGATCGGCCAGGGAGGTGCTGTCGCGAGGAGTACTAGTTCGGGGAACCAGGTCCGGTTGGGCCAGTAAGGGGCAACCAGAATGACCTGCTACTCGTCCTCCCTGACCTTGCGCAAGGTCTGCGCAAGAAGTCTCACTGGGGGAAACGCATACTTGCGGCCCTGCGGCCAGCTGTGCGCCAGAGCATCCATGCCGAGCGTGCCCTCGATCAGGGAATAAAACTGGGCGCAATGGGTCGAGTCGTGAGAGGCAAACAGATCTATCTGTGCGTCCCCGAACTGGTCCCAAATCAGCTGAACCGACTGGGGATGGAGTCGCCATTCTCCAGGGAGTGGCTGAAGCTGTGAGAGCTCGTCGGCTGCACAGTTCAGCGCTCCGGGAATGAAGATGGCCCGAAGCAACCTTAGATGCTTCTGACTCCATAGGAGGATGTGGCGAGCGAGTTGTGACATACGGTGGGAGCGTAGACCACCTTGACGGTTGATGTACGCTACAGTGGCGGTATTGTCTGAACGGACTAGTACGTGTTGACCCCTGAGCAACGCAGGAAGCGGTGCAGGGCAAGGCGTACTGCCAACAACTCGAGGTAATTGACATGCCATAGCCGCTGGGGTCCTGTCCAGGAGCCTGCAGCAGCATGTCCATTGCACATGGCGCCCCAGCCTGTGGTGGAGGCATCTGTTGAGACAACAACATGCAGGGAAGCTCGTTCCAGGGAGACACCTGCCCTGAGAAAACTGAGGTTCGACCACGGGTTGAAGAACTGACGGCAGGTCGGAGTAACTGGTACTCGGAGCATGCCGTGTTGCCATGCCCACCTCGGGACTCGGTCGCGAAGCCAAAGCTAAAGCGGTCTCATATGAAGCAATCCGAGTGGCGTAACCGCGGCTGCAGATGCCATATGCCCCAGGAGCCTCTGAAAGAGTTTCAGTGGAACCGCACTCCTGCCCTCGAATTGTCTCAGGAAAGTCAGCAGTGACTGCGCGTGCTCGATCGTAAGCTGCGCGGGACATGGCGACTGAGTCGATGTCGAGGAAGAATGGAGACATGAAAGTAGGCGTCCTTCAGGTCGATCGCTGCAAACCAATCCTGGGGCTGTATGCATTCAAAAACGCGTTTGACGGTGAGCATCTTGAGCGGCATCCTGTGAAGGGAGCGGTTCAGCACGCACAAGTCCAGGATTGGCCGTAACCCACCGGTTTTCTTGGGGACAATGAAGTAGGGGCTGTAGAAGCCGGACGGACAGTCTCGATTGCACCCTTCGCCAGCAGGGTGGCAATCTCTGCTCTCATAATAGGGGCATTGCCACCGACCAAAGTGGAGCGGACTCCCCTGAAGCGGGGAGGAGACCGTGCGAACCCAATCGCATAGCAGAGCGGTCCGCGCGATCCAGCGGGACAGACGGGGAAGCTCTAGCCAGGCTCCCAGGAACTGAACCAGCGGGATCATGCGAACCACAGGCGTCCCCCGGAGGGGCAGCGAAGCGGAGTAACTGGCCCAGACGTGGATGGCATAGCGGCCCGGTGTGGGGGCACAGTTAGCAACCGCGCCCTGGCAGAGGGGGCCAGGGGAGGACCAGGCTGGTCGTCCCACGGGGGCCTGCTCTGCCAGGGGTTTGGCGACAGAGGGGGAAAGGGGCGAAGCGGTCAGTGGACGGCATGCCGTGTCAACCGCCTCTGGGACAGAGGGGGGCGAGGAGAGCACGGCTTGTGGGCGGCGCTCTGTGTCGCCCGAGAACTCTGTGAGCTCAGGGAAGAGGGGATTGTTTCTGTTTTTAACCACATTAGGGTGCTGCCCACCCGTGGGTGAGCAGCGCGGAGTGGAGAACAAAAGATTCTCCCCCGGCCCTCCACCGGGGGAAGGAGTGGTCCTGCTACCACCTCCTGAGAAACAACCATCATCCCTGAGCAGCCCGTCTCTCTTGGCTCGGCGTTTAGCAGGGGACGGGGCAGAAGAGGGCTGTGGCGCCTTCTTACGGCTTCCTCCGCGACCGGCCCTGGGTGGAGGCTGCTGCGTGGTCCGGGGGGGAGGGGCGGGAGCCGCAGGAGGGCGCCCTCCGCGGGAAACAGGTCGAGGTGTCTGCCCGGCCGGCTGGGTGGAGGCAGCAGCGGGCCGGCGGGGCAGAATGAGTCTGATGGCCTCGGTCTGTTTCTGGGCAGTTGAAAACTGTTGGGCAAAGTCT
Organism: Siphateles boraxobius; assembly: GCF_051911475.1. Lineage (NCBI taxonomy): Eukaryota > Metazoa > Chordata > Actinopteri > Cypriniformes > Leuciscidae > Siphateles > Siphateles boraxobius. The sequence continues at coordinate 1,910,839 of NW_027508919.1, forward strand.
TCAACTGCACCGCCGAAGAGGCCGGCCTGGGACAAGGGGGCGTTAAGCAGACGGGTCTACTCGGCGTCCCGCATGTCAGCCAGGTTCAGCCACAGATGTCTCTTCTGGACCACAGCTGTGGACATCACCAATCCCAGGGAGCGCGCGGTAACCTTCGTCGCCCGGAGAGCAAGGTCGGTCGCAGCGCGCAGCTCATCAAAGAGCCCTGGGTTTGTCCTACCCTCGTGCATGTCTCTGAGCATCCGGGCCTGGTAGACCTGCAGAGTGGCCATAGCATGCAGTGAAGCAGCTGCCTGTTCCGCCGCTCTGTAAGACTTCGCCACCAGGGAAAATCTACAGGCTTTGGATGGGTGCTTAGGCTCGCTCCGAGAAGAAGCACTCTAAGGACATAGTTGCATGGCAACAGAACGTTCAACCGGGGGAAGCCCAGTGTACCCACGGGCAGCTGCCTCATCGAGGGGAGGAAAGGCGGATGAGACCAGTGAGCGGTCCCGAGAAGACAGGGGGGTCTTCCAGGACTTCGAGATCTCATCATGCACATCCGGGAAGAAAGGTATTGGGGTTTGCCGAGGACGAGGGTCGGCGGCCTTACCCAAAAACCAATCGTCCAGCCGCGAGCGCTCGGGACAGGGTGGAGGCCTCCACTCAAGTCCGAACTCGCGGCTGCCCGGGAAAGCATGGCCGTCATCTCCAGATCAGACTCGAGCACAGCCGTATGCAGCTGGCAGCTGTGACGAGCCCTCACTTCCAGAAGACTCAAACCCACCTAGTGATGCTGCAACAGACTTCGCATCTTCCTCTGTAGCTTCAACTGAAACACGCGGGCCACCAGAGGGTAGACCCGCGGGAATCAGCAGTTCACTAGCGGGCACCGTCATTGAAGAGGGGGGCTGGGGTCGCGGACACATAGTCGGCGCCTTGTTCCAGACCGTAACGCTCAGGTCACCCTGGCCACCAGCCGCAGGACGGGGGGTGGATGAGGGGACTCTCACTCTTGCAAGTTCACGGAGTCTCGACCGTAATGACGCGATGGTCATGTTCCCACAGAGAGAACATGAGTCATCCACGAGCGCTGCTCTAGCATGATCAAGCCCAAACATACTATGCAACGGTCGTGCCCATCAGAGTCCTATACCAATCTGCCGCAACCAGAAGTACATGGGCGAGACATCTTTAAAAAGACGTGCCACGTGTAAGCTCTTTTAGTGAGAGAAAACTCAAGTGTTAAAGCACCCGGGGAGAAACGCACCGACTGGCAGACCACTGCAACAGATCAGCAGGAAGCACACTCTCGCCGTAGATCGCCGTCACACCAACACTCGAGGTACTCGTTTGTGAAGCTGACAATTCAGAGATGGCTTGTGGAGAGAAGAATACACTTGGCTCCGAAGCGAAAACATATCTGCATGTTGCCGGCTTCCTCCTTTTATACCCATGAGGTGGGGCGGAGTTACGCCATGCAAATTCCGCAGACCCATGGCATTTCTTTGCCATTGGCTCGTTTTGTAATACTCGAAGTTGATAGGCTTTCTAAGCGAAACCCCATTCGTCGTCATCCGACGTAACTCGGAGTGACAACGAAAGGGAACTGAAAATTCAATGAAAAAAAACATAAAAATTATTTTATTTTATAGTACACTGTAAAATTACAGTACTACAAATTAATTCTTAAATTCTTTGTTTTCAAATGTTTGTAACGGTCATCAGCTGGAGTGCCCTTGAGAGCCACTCCACATCCGACTATCGTGATTCCCAAACACTACATTTCCAATAACTCACTGCTCGGACTCATCATCCCTGGCTGCATCCACCTGTGTCTCATTACCTTGTTAGTCTCAACCTATTTAAACCATGTTCACTCATTCATTATATGCAAAGTCTTGTTAGTTGTTTCATCTGCAATTCTGAGCGTTTTCCATTGTTTTCCCTTGTTCCTAGTTTTCCGTTCCTCACTCCCTGGATTTGTTTGTATGGACTGCGTACCTGTGTATGACCCTTGCCTGGATTTGGATCACGACTTTGGATTACTCTGTTTAATAAACTGCATTTGGATCCTTTACCTTCGCATCTCAGAGCAGTTTGTAACAATGTTAAACCATCAAGCTTTTATTTTGGCAGCTTGCTGGATAAATAAAAAACAGAAAGTGCATTTACTTAATTAAATTGCAGCCTTCACAGTTTGATTTTTACATTAAGACATATGAGTACACTACTGGTCAAATGTGTGTCACTCTATCAGCTGTTGTTGTTAAAGTCTGACAAGGATTTGTTGTGCATGAGAGTGAGAACTTTATTACCACACAGACACACACTCTTCACACTCACTCTGAGCCACTTGAGAGATGGAAGTAATTCGGAGTGCCGGAGAGCTACAGACGCAGAGATGAGCTCTTTCTCGTCCACTATAAACTGAGAGTGATGACCTGTCTATGCCTTCCACTTCAATACAAACTCACAAGTTCAGACACAGCTGAGACCCACAGCCCGTGCATGTGCGTGTGTGTGTGTGTGTGTGTGTGTGTGTGTGTGTGTGTGTGTGTGTGTGTGTGTGTGTGTGTGTGTGTGTGTGTGTGTGTGTGTGTGTGTGTGTGTGTGTGTGTGTGTGTGTGTGTCCGCGTGTGTGTCCGTGTGTGTGTGTGTATGTCCTGTGTGTGTGTGTGTGTGTGTGTGTGTGTGTGTGTATGTCCGCGCGCGCGCGCAGCAGGACTCTTAACTTTGAAGCTTGGACACTAAAAAACAAACTAGTTGTCTGTATCATTCTGAAACACACAACTTCAGCACTCCAGTTAATGCATTTGACATTTTTAAGTCAAGTTTCCAGCATCATAAAGTTTCTATGACTGTACAAAGTGCACTGAAAGGACTTTTAGTTAATGCACTGTAGAAAAGGATTTTTTGTAAATTTACAATTTGAAGTTGTAAATAAAAAGAGATTATTGGAATATGTTTTACAGGAAAATACTATTTCCAGTATGAGGTTCAATCTTGTGTGTCACACCAGCATGTCTAAACCAATTAGGTCTGTTCTCATGCGACAAGCAAGTACGGTTGAGCTTTTGATTATGTTCGCTGCTGATCATTGTTTATATGTGAATAAAAGCCTAAATTAAATCTGTTCATCATATAAAGTGATCAAGAAGATCTCTTCAGAAGATTTATAATTAAACAGCTCTTCAGTTGGATTTATTTTACAATCTCTATATGAACGTTGTGAAGCATCTGAGTTTTGAAGTAAATTGACTTTCAATGGAGGTACAGAAATCTCTCAATTTCATTAAAAATATCTTTGTGTTTTGAAGATGAATGTGTTAAATGTAAATGATGACAGAATTTTCATTTTTGGGTGAACTATGCCTTTAAACAACTACTACAATTCAAAAAAGCAACACGTCCAAGCAACTAGACATGGAAGCACACAAGTACCCAAAAGTGATGACAACGATACATTTTGAAAACACACAATTGAATTTCACCCCCAAATATATGCACATATGGCAACATATGTAAATTGAAACTACACAAACCTAGAATTTGAATTTTCACATAAAGCATTTTATTTATAATGGTTTTCTATGTGAAAACAATTAACATATAACATATTCTGGATTCATCTACTTGCCTGGTCATAATATGTTTTATTAATACAGTGAATTTGGTCCTCCAATATGACTATCTACATGCATTACGTCACATTAAGAATTTTAGTTATTTATGGGATACCGCTTAACGAACCATTAAGAATGTTGCGCTCATATTCTGGGCGCATTTGTCCACCTGTATATAGTATGCATAATCTATAAGGCGTATACTGAATTTCGTCTTTAAGTCTTTTTATATAAATCGCAAAAAATGTACACAATACGCTATTAAGATATTATAAACATTAACTTGAACGAAATTTCTATAAAGCTACTGTGAAATAATGTATATTTTGAAAAGCGCTATACAAATGACATAAAAGGCCTAAAAATGCACGCACACACACACACACACACACACACACACACACACACACACACACACACACACACACACACTTCAGATGTATGACTTCAGACAAATAAGTGATCAGTTTTGCTGGAGCACCTGGAAAAGCGTAGTGTCTAGATCTGGGCTCTCAGACGGCTCTCAGGTTTTGATTGGCTATGAGAGGTTGTGTGACTTTAGAGAGCGTTGGACATAATTACCCTAAATGAACCAAACCCTCTTAATCAACATGAGAGCCACCAATCACTGAGGTGTAATTGGAAAACCCGAAGTGTGTGAGCGACTGTATCTTTGGAAAACACATGGCTCATAGTGTCTAATTAATAATAAACACCTTCACGTCTTCGTTCTTTAATCCTTCATAACACAATGACGGCCACACACTAGAAATATCCCAGAGGTTCACAGGGCCATCAAAAACGCTGACATCCTCATGTAAACCTTAAAAACCTTACATGCACAGATGATCCCAGGGACTGTGAGCAAGAGAAATGCATCCTTTAATCTGGGAAAGACTCAGATCAGAGGAATTTCTCCTGCCGGCGTTGTTGTGACAGCTGCCACATCCACGCAAATGCATCTACAACAAAAAACCTCTAACAATGAGGTGGCTGGCAACAATGGAAGCGCCACGGGAGACTAATTGAAACTGTCCTTCATGAGAAACAAAATTTACATGATCTCGACTAAAATCCATGTGCATATGAAAGTTCAAAATCTTTCAGAGATGGTCGTCAGTCCTACAGAAAATAATTGCAATAAAAATTAATAACAGAAGATACTTAAATATATACTTACTTATATAAGATACTTGTCAGTAGGATTGTCAAAGCAATCAAAATCACAGTGACCTGCAGTGATTTAATCACTATCAATGTTAATTTTCCCCTACACTGTAAAAATTAACGTAATATTTATGCTAAAAGACTACAAATGCTATGGTAAAAAAATAAAAAATAAAATAAATTGGTTAAATTGGTTAAGGTAAGCAGTAAGTTCACCTAATATATATGATGAAAAACTGTAATAAATCTACAGGGACATTTCAAATAATTTTGCAGTAAAATATTGTTAAATGTGCTGTTAATGTAATGTAAAAACGGTTAAATATTTTTTGGAAGTGAAAAATAACACGTCTTCTTATAATTTACAGTGAAAAACTATTCCCGGAATCGTCTTTTTAGTTCAACCTGTAGAACTTAAAATCTTGCTATCTTGTATTTTTCATGGTAAAGATCTGGCAACCACAGCTACCTATTTATTATTATGTAAAGCACCTTTTTTTAAGACTTTGATTAGCTAGATTTCAATTTGTATTACCTTTTATAAAAACACAATTGGATTCAGCTTGGACATTTGGCATTTACACAGTTCTGTCATGTTGTCAAGCACTTGTAAACAAAGCTCATTAAATGTGTTGCAATTGCGAGGCAAATGTCAAATGCTGTTCATGTTGTTGAGGTGGAGCAGATATTATAACATGATACTAATAAAATGAAAACAGTTTTGGTTGGCAGGACTACAGGAGAGAATTCATCTATTTACACAAATATCCACCTTTACCTGTCTTCCTGCTTTCTATCCCATCATCTCTCTCTGGCTGCAATTATTCAGCATATGGAATTAAAGTGCTCAAGTGAATTCTTAAGTGTGAAGATGCCATGCTTTGAATGTTAATCTTACAAACTCATTTAGACCACACACTCCATCAGCCATAGAGTTTTTTTTTCTCTTATAAGCGACTACACAGAGTTTTTACTTAAGTTGGTAAACAATTACTATTCAAAATAGCAAAATCCCCGAGTAACACCATAGCAACCACCTATGAATATCCTGCCCTGGGGACTAAGGGATGGGGGAATAATTTTTATTTTTTTTTAAACACTGATCAAATTTCAACAACAAGGATCCAAATATGGCAACATATGCAGATGAAAACTACATGTACACACTCGATTATGTTTTAGTTTTCAGCTGTAACGTTTGGTCAGCAGTTTGCATACATAATGCAGCTGAATGCAGGGTCTTTTGAAAATGCAAAATTAAAAATGCAAAATTAATTTCAATTTCAAAACACTTTATTTGTCCCCAAGGGGCAATTTACGAGGCAACTTAGAGTCACGTAAACTATATACATAAAAACATCATACATTAAATAAATAACTCTATGTGCACTGATTACATAATACTTATAATCTACTACAAGGGGATACCTAAAAAACAAGTCCATACCATAAGAATGGATAAATACATAAATATGTATATAATTATGTAAAAAAAAAAAGAGACCAAAATGGCATTTTGGCTTAAAAAGACTAAAGACTAAAAGACTAGAATCACAATTCAAAGCAATACAAGACACCGGTCTGACACATGAGAATCGGCTTTTTTTACTTGGGCCAATAAGCATCTACTACCCTTAAAATAATTGGGGTTAGTATTGGTCCTTTATTTCAAATAAATAGATTATTATCCACAAATTAATGTAAAGAGATTCACAAAAAAAGAAACATATTCACAAATAAATTGAATGAGATCCACAAATATATGTTAGGAGTTTTGCAAAAAAATAAAATAAGATTTGCTAATAAAAAAAAACATGTTCACAAATATGTTTTGAATGTCACAAACACAACTCTGCCTTGCATTCATTTGTGAATTGCTTCCTGTATATTTGTAGATGACTTTCTCTGCATTTGTGGATCACCGCATGCATTTGTGGATTTTAGAAACATTTCTAGCATCAAGACGTGCAGACAAATCCACAAATAGGTGGACCCCATCCACCGTCTACTCAAGCCAATCAGATAACGGCCAGATTGAGCTGACTAATCGTAGTACATCCTCAATACAACCTTCAGTACATGGCAAATTCCTTCAAAGACAAAAATGCTGTAAATTTAGCAAAAAAATTTTTGGACTTTGAATGGCTTTTCTGAGGTAAATGTGAAATAATTCCTTGTAAACAATGTCACAATTACTATTTACGCCTTTCCAAGAATAAAACACTGATTGAGCGATAACATGTGTCATGATACAGATTTTTTCGTATTGCAAGTATTTAAGCGTAAGAGATGATGGGTTCACTTGCGCTCCGCTTGAACTGATGTGCTACAGCGATCTGTCACGCCACGTGGTCTCACTCCAGTCTATGAGAAAGTAGCCCACTTTCAAATCTTTTGAGGTTTATTGTGTCTGCCCTCTTCAGATCTACACGACTCATATAAATGAAATATTTTAATTCAAAAAGGTGAATTTCACCAAAATATTACTAGTCTGCAGTATGTGACAAATTTTTTAAAAGGTATTTGGTTGATTTATCTGATTACATGTGTATACACCCTGCTAGTATCTGTGAATGTGGATCATTAATTTTCTGAGTCAGTTCCTTTCAGCAGGTGTAATGCCACACATCAGCGTGATGATGAATGAACCTGTCACTGTGTGTGTGTGTGTGTGTGTGTGTGTGTGTGTGTGTGTGTGTGTGTGTGTGTGTGTGTGTGTGTGTGTGTGTGTGTGTGTGTGTGTGTGTGTGTGTGTGTGTGTGTTGTGATGATGTCATCATGAATTAAATAAATAAATTGCAATCAAGATGGCGACGTCTTTATCTGGATGACGAGCGTTGCTCACAGAAAGATGGCGGCTGTCGGGTGGCATTGAGTGTACCTCAAGGAGCTCCTCTACTAACTCCCACGGCGATTTATTGTTTTATCCGCGAGTGTCACGAGTGTTTATCCAGAGAGATTTCTGGATCTGACACCGCCCTGACGGTTTCCATAGGATACCACAGACATGTTGTCCGAGCGGACAAGAACAAGTTGGTCCTGCATGAACGGGAGGAAGCGCTTCAGCGCGTTCTCGACCGCTATCATTTCCAGACAGTTTATGTGAAAACACTTCTCTTGGTCTGACCACTGGCCGAAGACCGGTCTGCCCTCGAACAGCGCTCCAACCCGAGTTGGACGCGTCTGTCGAAATGACTTTCCGATAAGAGATGGTTCCCATCATCACTCCCTGCTGGTACCAGTCGGCTACTAACCAGGGCTGCAGAGCCGCTATGCAGGTCTGAGTCACTCTGATTTTCTGGCCGCCAGAAACCCAGGCTCGGCGGGACGCACGAGCATTCAACCAGCGTTGGAGCGGGCGCATGCGCAGTAGGCCCAGCTGAAGCACCGCTGCAGCTGATGCCATACAGCCTAAAATCCTTTGAAATGTTTTCAAAAGGGAGAAATCTGCCCTTCTGGAAAGATGCGGCTAGGTGGCGAACACGGCACACGATAAACGAGCCGTCATGGCCACCGAGTACAGTTATATTCCTAAAAAGGAAATTGACTGGCTGGGCAGTAATGAGCCCTTGGTCCAGTTGACCGTGAGGCCCAAACTTTCCAGGTGACTGAGAGGGGGCAGGGGGGCGTGCGCCGCGTCCATGCACTTCGTAAATGTACGGGGTGCTAGGGACAGGTCGAACAGCAGGACGGTGTATTGATATACCTGACCGTTGAAGGCAAATCTCAAAAATTGCCTGTGACGGGCTACTATCTGAATCTGAAATAGGCATCCTTCAAATCTAGAGAAATAAACCAGTCCCTCGGGCGAACGTGCGCGAGGATTTTCCTGGTGGTAAGAGTTTTGAACGGTCTTTTCGCAAGCACTTTGTTCAAATGTCTCAGATCTAGGATAGGTCTGAAGGCTCCGTCCTTCTTGGGTACGAGAAAATATCGGCTGTAAAAACCTGACTCGCTCAGAGAAGGCGGTACATTTTCTATAGCCCCTTTGCACAGCAGCTTTGCTATTTCTGCGTGAAGTAGGTGTGCTACTTCCGCATGCACTATCGTCGCGGTCCGGGCTTGAAAGTGCGGGGGACGGCGAATGAATTGAAGTGTATAGCCCTGCTTTATTGTGCTCAGCACCCATTCTGAAATCCCTGGGATAGTTTCCCACGCAGCTATGTGAGCCGCTAGGGGGCGAATGGCCTCCGGGTTCAGATCGCTGCCATTTGCGGGCTTGTGAAACTGAACTGGAGCCGCAAGCGCGGCGCGCGCGCTCTCGGTTCTGGGCAATGGCTGCTCGCTGAAAACCGAAACTGGGTGATTAATGTGAGATGTCCCAATCATAAGGGATGGGGAACATTCTTTTTTCACTTTTTGACACGCGAGCAGCGCTCCGGGCTGAAAAGCATCCTGTAAGCGTGAGCGCGGGCACGAGACTTACAAGTGTATTTGACGCCCGATCATAATGGATGGGGAGCGTCTTATTAATGCCCTGCGTTTTGTGATAACACTTAAACTCGCGGGCGGAGCCCGGGGGGGAGGTTTGTGTTAGCAAGCATGAACGCTCTCTGGCGGTCATGAGACTTAGATTCATAACCTGCTTTTTTGATCGTGTAACAGAGCGGGCAGATAGTGGGCACAGACCTGTGGACACATTTCTTACATTCAACACTCGAGCGGCTTTTCTGCGCTTTATGAGAGTGTGCTCTGTGAGTGACACGAGATTCGAAATGCTTGTGTGTAGGGCTGAACACTGGGGCGTGGGCACTTCACTACACTTAAAACACCGACGGCGTGAGCCGGACCAGACATTATTCTCTTTTTGAGATTTCTCTGGGTCGCCGTGAAAACGGCATTTGTGTGCAAGCGAGAGGGTGAACAAACCGGCTCGTTGGCTGCTAAATGAACCACTGCAGTAGCCTGTTTGAAGGGGACTGACAGGGAAATAACCTTTGACGGCGGTCCGGCCGCAGCGGGACACGCGCGTCTTTTCTCTCTCTTTGTTAGGAGGGCTTCGCGTGCTCAGACTTCAGCGTGATCTTCTGCTGAGGCCCTCTGGGGGGTGGCGGTCTGTGATGGCTGTCTGAGCGCGACCTAGGGCGGCCGCCCTGACGCCGCTGCAAAGGCTGAGGCTGTGCTGGACGCTGGGCGTTGGCTCGCACAGGAGGCTGTTCTTGTCTTTGTCTCTCGCGAGAGCGGCCTGTAGCGGAGCTCGAGCGTCGCGGCAGGAAGAGGTTCATGGCCTCCGTGGTCTTCTGTACCTCAGAAAAACGGTAAACGATCCCGTTCACCGCTGGGCCGAAGTGACCAGTGGGGGAGAGCGACGCTTTCAGGAAGGTGGCTCGCTCAGTTTCCCTCATATCCGCGACCGTCAACCAGAGGTGCCTTTCTGTTACAGTCAATGCGGCCATGGCTCATCCAATGGCTTGAGCTGGATCCCGGCCCTTCTCATCCCATTCACGGAGGAAGTCGGCTTGCAGGATCTGTAGCACAGCCATGGAGGGGAGAGCAGACGCGGCCTGGCCGGAGGCGGCATATGCGCGGCCGACCAAGGCGGAAGTGGCTCTGCAGGCTTTTGACGGGAGGGCTGACCGTGACCGCTATCTCGCGGAGGGCGGGCAAAGGTGCGCTGCGACCGCCTCTTCCACAGGGGGAATAGCCGTGTACCCTTTTTCGGCGGCGCCGTACACTTGGGAGAGCGACGCGGAGGCCTGGGACTGAAGTCTCGAGCAGAATGGTGCGTTCCATGACTTCGTCAGCTCCAAGTGAAGTTCCGGCAGGAATGGAGTGGGCCTGCTTGCTGAAGCTGCACGGCGTCGACTTTGAAGGAAACAGCCGTCGAGCCTGTTCGGCGCGGGTTCCTTCGGCAGCGACCACTCGAGCCCGAGACGGTCAACAGCTTGCGTCAGCAGGCGCATCAGTTCCGCATCAGCTCCAGCGCGGGTACGGGTGGATTCATGGATCGACGAGGAGGCAGAGTGAAGCGACCATTCCTCGCTGTCTGATGCCAGGATGGAGCAGCAGTCTCTCGTGGCGTGTCCCTCGGCCTCATCCTCAGATGCGACGGCAGTGAGGCTCGTGAGCAGCAGCTGCACGTCGGTGAGGGGGGGGGGGGGGGCGGGGAAGGCGAAAGCGAGGCTCGAGGGAGGTTTCGGCGAGCGCGTCGCTGTGGCCACAGGTTCCGGCTGTCTCAGGGAACGGCGCTTCTTCCTGCGCGGTCCCACAGAGGGCGGAGTTACAGCTGCGGTGTTGAAGGCTTCGAGTCGAGCCCGCAGGGTGGACAGCGGAAGTGCTTCACAGGGCTCGCAGCCCCCGGACGCGAGGGCGAACTCTGCATGTTCCAGTCCCAGGCAGAGAGCGCAGATCAAGTGGCGGTCTCCGGCGCTGAGCGGGGCTCTACACGAGCCGCAGGAAGCGCGAGGCATCTTTAAAAAGACACTCGCTGCTCTTTTAGAATATACCAAGGTAAAGGACACGTCGCCGGAAAGCGTAGCTCGCACGGATGGCTGAAGGTGGCGAAGACGGCCGGCTTCCTCAGCGCTGTCCTAAGCTGGCTGTTCGCTGATCGACGGCGGCGGTGGTTTCTCTCAGATCCAGCGATGCGAAGAGCTCGCTGAAGAGACGAAAAATCTGAGAAGTCAGCCTACAGCCCCTACTTTTATACGCTAAGCCACGCCCATTCCGGCGGGCTATGACGCTATGAAGGCGTGGGCACCCTTCATTGGGCGTGACGTCACGCCGGGCTCACTGGTAGGCTGCAGCAGTTGCCCGCAGGGCAGCCAATGAGCACGCGAGATGGCCTGCTCTAGGTCTGCTAGCTGCTCCACTGCGTTGACAATGAATACAAAATTAAGGATCTTTTTTTTTTCTGGCTTCAATATCTCGAGAAGATTAATCTTTCCCGTAGCGTAAGCTAAACTTACGCAATACGAGAGAACCTCTCGTAAGAGAACCTGTCTGGCACCCCAGCATATAACGTTTTGGAAAACGTTACAGTGTGTAATAAGCTGTTCAAATCATTGTGTGTGTTTGTATCACACTACTCTCTCCAAAACAAGTCTAAACCTTAAAAAAAAAAATTCACGGCAAACTAACAGGTGTATTTCAGTCACATCTTTAAATATTCAGAGCCTTTGCTTCAGCATTCAGAATAAGTCTTTTCAGGTTTAATTTGGCAAAAAATGTCTCCGAACTCAGAACAGGTTTAACTCAGTTTTTATTTCCGCTAATCACTCAATTAGGCAAACACCATCAAAATGCCTATTATGCATTGCAGCTAATGTGATTCTGTACTCATTTGGCTGCATTAATTACTGAGTGCAAATGATTTCAGATAGAAAAATGATGAACGTTATAATTGTTAAGGAGAATTAGAACCTTATTTTCCTGTCTGCAAGAAGATCGAATTCTGGATGAATCACTTTGTGTTTGTGCGGTTACTGGAATGTTTTTTATAAGATGAGAAAGGCAAGTGATGGAGGTGCCTGAAAAAGCAAATAAAAAGTGGAAAGGGAAAAGCAGTAGTTTGTGCTCGCCTGTCTAAGTGTGAACAGAAGAGAGCAGAGAACGAAACCTGAGACGAAAGCAAAGATCAATCAGTGACAAACCCTGAAAAACGACAGAGAAACACCACTGAAATCTACACACACAGCCTAAGGGCTTCCAATTCTGCATACACACACTGATATTCACACATGAGCAGGCCTAGACAGAATCTGAAAACTCATTCTGAAATTTTTGTGCCCATTTTGGAAAGAAATTGATGAATTCTTCCGGAAAAATGTACATTCAAGTAATACAATCATATTCGGTAGCAAAATATAAAAGATTTCATAAACACACATCGTGGGGTTTCTGAAGGAGTCATTTTGCAGATTATTTGGGTCAGTCCACAATTTTAATTTTCCTAATTTCCTATTTTTATGAAAATTCTAGCAAACACAGCTGTCGTCTTTTTTACAGTGTACCAATACACTGAGGTAATCAGCAAAAAATAAATTAGGAAACTTAAAAATGGTACAGCACCCAACTTTAAAATTTTTGGACAACTTGATATGGACTGATCCAGTTACAATAACTGCTCTTTCTGGCCTGCGGAGCAAGTTCTGAGAGTTAAAATACGCTGACATGAAAACGAGCTCTTTTATCTCAAAAGATCAAGAAAATTGAATTCCTCATGATATCAGCACTTCAAAATGAAGCATAATTGAAATGCCATTAACTCCATTAAGTCTTCTGAGTTATAAAAGACCAACCTGAAGCAATACAGTTTCCTTCTGCATCTGCATTAAAGCAGCTAATGTAAACGTGTAAACACCCACACCTGCCTCTCCTCCCACAGAACATCAGACACAAAACAACCTTACAATGATCAAGCATATGGAGCAAAATATCATAGGAAAATGCACACACAAACAAACACAGTTTAAATATGGTGCTGCCGATTGTGTGTGTGTGTGTGTGTGTGTGTGTGTGTGTGTGTGTGTGTGTGTGTGTGTGTGTGTGTGTGTGTGTGTGTGTGTGTGTGTGTGTGTGTGTGTGTGTGTGTGTGTGTGTGTGTGTAGATCTTGTGTGTGTTTAAGCTGTTTAGATCTTGTGTGTGTTTAAGCTGTTTAGATCTTGTGTTCAATGGGACAGGAGCAGTCATCTGATAATGAAGGGCTTTCCGCATGTTAATACAATCAAGAGGGATTACACACACACACACACACACACACACACACACACACACACACACACACACACACACACACACACACACACACACACACACACACACACACATATACACACACAGCTCAAGGGCAGATGGAGAAACAATTCATGCCAAAACTCTGGATTAGTCTTGAGACATTCAATGTTCTCAGATGAAACAGCACACCTTCTCAGCTTGAGGTAAATACTTATATGTAGTATTTAATATATAGTATTTTGACAAAACTATGGTTGAATAAAATTAAATTAAACCAAATAGGCTAGAGTAAAAAATATTATAATTTTAATGAAAAAGACTGTGAAAGATCTTGAATTTGGCGGCATTTGAATGGCCATTCTCTTTCAAACACACTCGTTCAGCTCCTCTCATCTCATTTGAATTCTCGCCCACAATCTCAATGTGTTCAAACACAAATTTTAAACTACACGCTGTTCTTGCATTCTCTGGTTTCTGTATTTGATGTTTGTTAAAGTTGAACTTCAGCCGGGAAGAACTCGCTGCGATCAGAGAACACGCATTACATCATCCAACTTAAAATAAACCTGTTTTTCACACAATAAATAACAACCTTCTCGCACGGCTTTAAACTTCTAAAACATGTCTTACAGCACAAACACAGAACAGCCACTCTATTATTATAATATAAAATAATGGTTGCACTTTATTTGACAGTATGTGTACTTACAGTGTACTTACCTAAGAAAGTACTGGGTAATATAAGGTAACTACATGGGCTAAGGAAAGGTTAAGATGAAGGTTCAGGGTTAGTACCTAGTTATTACCAAGTTATTGCAATTACTATAATAAGTACATAGTATGTATATGGGGAACAGGATTGTAAAATAAAGTGCTACCAAAATAATTCTCACTTAATTCTGATTCTAATCTCAAACTTTCCTGTCCCACCACTCTATGCTATAGTATGGTTTTAAAATGGTTTTGCAAAATTGTGCAGCCTTAGAAAACGGTGTAATGATGCCGTTCATGGATTCTTGTCCGTGGAATGCACCACTTGCGGTATTTTGCCGATTACCTGACACGGTTAAATTGCAATCAAAGATTTTTTTTAAATCGAGACAGCCCTAATACAGTACATAATGCTTTCTTCTTTGGTCATACCTAAAGAAACATTTCAGGCCACAAAACCTGCAAACCAGTAAAAGCAGACACAGAGTTTCGCGGAGCACAAATCATGATGAAATGTGCGGTAATAGTATAATATGAAATTTTAAATGTCTGTCTCCAATATTATGTAATTTTATACATGATAGAACAAAAACTCTTGACCAGGAAGCATAGGAGGCCTCAGCAAACTTCCAAGGAAGTGAGTACGGTTTCATATGAATTCTTAATTTAAATTTTTTTTTTTAAATGATTCTCTGTGTATTCTCTGAAAACCAGAAAATAGAAATGTTCAGCCATTACCACAGTAATGCAGACCTCTACTTTGAAAGCTTGGCAAACACAATGAGCAAACGGGTTGGACTCATTAGTTGAATGGACTGATTTATATTTATGGACTGGATGGACTGATGAGTAGTCTGTTGATTAGACTCTTTAAAGGTAAAATAAATTTAGGCTTTGCTTGCTGGAGTGTCTAAAAGCACATCATAATCATCAGAGACAGTGAAAGAACATCTGAAACAACAAAGCTGCACAATCTACAAATACACAAATGCTGCATTACTGCATTACTGCATCTCTCTCTCTCACTCTCACACACACACACACACACACGCGCGCGCACACACACACACACACACACACACACACACACACACACACACACACACACACACACACACACACACACACACAAACACACACACACACACACACACACACACACACACACACAGATTGCTTTAAAGAGTAAAAACACTTACCTGATGATGAGGACAGAGTGAAGCCATTAAAGCATGAATGAGAGAAAAAGAGAAACAGAAACAGTTCAATGTAAGTTTTGTGGTTAGGTTATTGCCATGTCTAAGATATTTTTACATTTGCATGATGATTTCAATGAAAATGTGATTTACATAGTAGATATTTCTGAAAAGAATATGCCATGGTTTGATTTCATGTGCAGAAAAGTAACAATGAACTCACAGTTCAAAGAGATTAAGAGAGAGACATACATTGAGATCTAGGTCAAATTGGAGTCCACTTTCATTTAAAATGTTTCTTTTTGTCCAAAAGAGTTTGTTGTATTTGTGCAAGAAGCAGAATGTGAGCAGCCTGACTAGAAATCTGTTACACGCTTCAAAACCCCAGAGAGAATGAAAGAAAAGAACTATCAGAGTGAAAATCACACATAACATGAAGCAAACAACATTTCATTCTACATACACATTTAAAGCTGCAAAATGTAATTTCTGCCCCATAAGACGTACCAAAGACAATTTCACTAGTAATTGTTTTCCCCCAAACACTTTTTAAGAGGTACTTCTACCCAAAACATGTGCCATTGGTTAAGCCAGTTCACATGTCAGAACAATATTTTGAAGTCAGTGTTTTAATAATCAGACATGTTTCTTGAGCAGCAAATCAGCATATAAGAATGATTTCTGAAGGATCATGTGACACTGAACACTGGAGTAATGATGCTGAAAATCCAGCTTTGATAACATGAATAAATGATCTTTTACAATATATTCACATAGAAATACCTATTTTAACCTATATTTCACAATATATCTGTTTTTACTGAGACTTCCTTTAAAAATCGTCATGGTTCCAAGGTTTTTGTTAAGAACTGCAATGAATTACTTGATTCCACACATTAAACGTTTTGTAACATCCAAACACTTATTTTTGTTTTCTATATAATACTATAAATGGATACTAGTCTAGTTAATTTCAGTAAAAAATGTTTGTAATTTTATTTTTTTAATAAGTCTATATAATTTTTTATTATATTTATTTCAGTTTTAGTTTAAGTTATTTTAGTACATCAAATCAAACTAAATTAAAAAGAGAAATGTTGCTTTGGCAACTAGCTACTTTGAATTAGTTTTCCATTTTCGATTTAATTTTACTTAAATTCTTAGTATTTTTTGTCATTTATTTTAGTCATTGTTTTTTTTAATAAGTCAACATTATTTTTTGTTACAGCTTTAGTTATTATTATATATCAGATTAAACTAAACCAAAATGATAAATGTTGCTTCGGCAACTATATGAAATAAAATAAGTTATATTACTTTATTTGATTTTAGTCATTGTTCATTTTATTTAAAGTAACTTTTTTATAGTTTTAGTTATAATAACCCTGCTCAAACAACAGCATGTAAGCATGTCAGCAAACAACTGCCATGAACAGAAGATCACAGTAAACAGCGGCTGACGAACAGGTCAGTAATTCTGAGAGAAGAACAGCCTGTTGAAAGGACAGTCAAGTTTTAGCCTCTAATGCTGAGCATGTGTGTTTAATACAATGATGACATTAGGACATTAGTGTTTTCCTCTAAAGCGCAACACTCTAACAGGTTTCTCTCTCTTTAAGAAGCATGAATGAAAAGCACAGAGATCAATAGTTTGAGTCGTGTTGTGTTGGTGTTAGGCGCAGGATGACAGTCGCCATGGGAACCGGGTCAAAGGGCCAAGGGGAGCATCACTGAAAACAAGCAAGTCAAGTAGCTAACAGGCTAACTGGGGAATAACGCAGACACACAGCAATAATAATAACAGCTAAGCCATTCTAATGAGACGCCACTAGGATTAGCATGTTATCTGTACCCACAACACCTAGCGCTACAGAAGATGATGGTTCTCTTTTAAATAGTAGAAAAAGAAGTGAATTGTGAGGCTAAAGATGCAATGTATTAACCTAAAAGTGAATAATGTTGCTAGATGTAAACATAACATGTTTGTAGAATCAAGTCATAATTAGGGTCGGGGAAAAAATTCGATTCTTAGATGCATTGCAATGCGGACGTGGATGATTCTGAATCGATTCACAAATGTCAAATCGATTTTCTAAAAACAATAAATAAATAAATAATTCTAATAACGTAATATTGACAGAACGCAAAAGGCACAACGCTGACGCGCAGAAGTGCAGCTCCTAGACAGTCTGTGGCGTGCGCATAACACAAACGCACGATGGCTAAGCGCGAAATCGTTAAAAGCTAACGTATGGAAAATTGGCATAATTTCATTGTGGCCTTTTTTCTATTTTTGTATGAGAGCTACTTTGTGTATTATTTTGTTTTCACATCAATATGCTGTAAACAGATCTGTTATATGTACGTTATACATAGGTTTACTGTACTGCCCTCCACAGTCACACAGTGTGTATCAGGGCAATGCTAGTCACAAAAAGTTACATTTTGACTGTGCTCTCTGCGATGTTAATTTACTTTTTTATATATAAGCTGTTTTTGATTGTGGTATACAGCAAAGATTTCAAGTCATACGTCTTAGACTCTTTATTATTTATTTGTGTATAAGAGCAGCTTTGTATGTTACTAATTATTCAGAATATGCGTAAGTCCACAAGCATTATTTTTGTATGAGAGCTGCTGGTACATAATTCTATATTTTTTTGTATGAAAGCTGTTTGTGATTTCGCTACAGCAAAATGTTTATTTATTTTTTGTCTGAAGGATTATATTGCTCATTGCACATAACAGGAGGATGTTGGTTAGAACTCTTGTGATGATTATCGTCTGGATTGCCCTCGAGTTCCACGAGAGAGCGCTCCACTTCTGCTCTGCCTTTCCCTGGACTGTTCACGCACACACCCTGAACTGTTCTTGCACACACCCTGGACTGATTACTCACACACCTGTCTCCATTGATCACTCTCACACCTGCATCGAGTTCCACACGCAGCTCCACACACATTAAAACCCCACTCACACTATTACCCATTGCGAAGTCTTGTTTCACTGTTGTGTACATCTCCGAGCGCTTCCTAGTATTATCTTGTCCTGTTATCCTAGTCTAGTCTTTTCGTGTCTGTGTATTCGACCCTTGCTGAACCTGTTCCTCGATTGTTTGCTGTCTGCCTTTGGACCAATTGCCTGTTTAACGGATTCCGTCTCGTCTGCCGCCTTCCTCTGTCTTCTCGCCTGGTTTCCTTGTCTCCTATGCTGTGTTTGCTGTCTGTGACCCTTGCCTGTCTGACTACCCTCTAATAAACTAATGCTCCGTTTGGATCTACCTGTGTCTGGTTGTATCATGACAGAAGACTTCGCCATAACCAGATCCAGCAGCATGTCAGCCTTGTATGCCTCCCAGTCAGCCAATGCGGATCTGATCGCTGTACACCGGGATCAGCTGGATCAACTCACCCTGTCATTGGAGAGGTTGGCCAAGATGGAATTCTCTTTTCTATTAAGCTACTTCTTACAATAGCTTTCTGCCGCTCTTTAAGCATATTATTACTGATATCAATCTCATAATGTTCAGCTATTCCAAGCAGCTGCTCTTTTGTGCAAAGATCTAATAATTCTTCCGACGGAGATGCAATAAATTCCTCTACAGCCGACATTTTAACCGCGTGCGTGAAATCTCCGTAAGCCTAATGGAAATCAAATGACCACATTACTAGGCTACCAACATAAAAAAAAGGTGTGTCCCTCTAACTAACTCAACCCCAAACTTACTACATACACTCAACCCTAGTCTTCATGCGGCTACTTATGGTGGTTCCATTATGCACAGAGCCCGATGGCAAGGAAAAGCAACCAGAAACTGGCGACTCTCCTAAATCCACGGTAGTACCCCCGAGACAACTGCTCTGTCCACTTTCACCGCAACACTACACAACCCAACCAGACGAAACCCAAAAGGGTAACGCCACTAAGCCTCCCAGAGACACACCCCTTTGATAACAATGACAATTTAAAATAACCTACTTACCTCGATTTCCCGCACACCGGTCAAAATCATGACATCACACCAGCGACACTTCATTCACAAATAGGCCTACCGTCCCGCCACTGCACGATTTAATACGTAGCGAAAATAAACAAACGGACGAGCCCCATTTGTCACAGCCCGGCTCAGAGGTTGTGACAAAGAAGCGGGACGCCAAAACCTCAATCAAGAGATGACCAATTTATTTACCAAACAAAAAGCACAATAAACACAAAATGCCGGCAACAACACAAAACATGTAAAGGGAAAACCACGCAGGAGGGAGAACCCCTCGCTCGTTCCTCCTGAAGGCAGGGAGCCGGAAGCTTTTATCAGGAAGAGAAACTCCCACCGCAGGTGTCCTCCATCCGCGCTCAGGGTTGAAGCCCCGCCCCACTGAAACACAGACATAACACAAACAAGTATGCAGGCCGTCACAGCGGTCTTCAGGTTTCCACACCGGGACCATCGCAGTCTCAACCTGTCTCCACAGTTGTCAGCCCTGAGCCAATCCCAGTTCCACGCCAAGCTCTCCCAGTAAAATTCGACAGCAAGGTTCCACGTCGAGCTTTCGCAGCGATACCGAACACTGATACGGGAGCTGAGATTATGCGACTTCGTCAAGAGGATCGATCGATTGAGTGGTATGTCAAAGAGTTTGTTGAACTGGCATTGTTGAATGCAGTATATTGACATGGCCTTTCTACTGAGTGGTTCTGCTCTCGCTGTGGGTAAGATGGAGAAGGAGCTCCACGACGCCGCAGCATTCACCAAACCAGGGTCTAGTCATGTCACGCTTGACGAGCTGGAGAATCCTTACGTCAGCCTCGACGAACCTGAGCTTCACGTCAGCCTAGACGAATCTGAGCTTCACGTCAGCCTAGACGAGCCAGAGCTTCACGTCAGCCCCGACGAGCCAGAGCTTCACGTCAGTCACGACGAACTCGAGTTTCACGTCTGCCCAGCCGAGCCTGTGCTTCACTTCAGCCCTGCCGAGCCTGCGCTCCACTTGAGCCTTGACGAACCAGCACCTCGGGCCAGTTCTGACGAGCCTACTCCTCACGCCAGTCCTGTCGAGCCAGCAGTTCTGGTCCTGCCCGCTGCACAAGAGACTATTCGTCGCTCGTCCACCGAACATGCACTTCCTGAACCATTGTCACGTCCAGAGCCATTGTCAGTTCTTGAGCCCATGTTAGTTCCTGAACCGGTTCCTGTTCTTCCCTATGTCCCCGTAGGTTCTCCCAAGTATTTTTTTTGGGAGGGGGGGGGGGGGGGGGCAGTAGGCTCCATGAGAGGACCATGGAGGTCATGCCACCATGGTCTCCTGAAAGGGCTTCTTCACCGTGGCCGCCTGAAAGGGCGCTCCACCATGGCCACCCGAGGAGGCTTCACCACCAGGGCCGCCATCACGTCCTGCTCCGCCCTGGCCGCCATCACATCCTGCTCCAACCTGGCCACCGACTCTTCCTGCTCCTCCGTGGTCTTCGGTCCATCCTACTCCGCCCTGGCCTCCGCCTCATCCTGCTCCGCCCTGGCCACCGGCCCAGTCGGGTCCGCGCACGCTCTGCGGCCCAGGCCCGCCGTGGCTATGTCCCGGTCCCGTTACCCTGCACGGGCCTGGCCCTCCGTCCCTCCCCCAGGATCGCCTTCACTCTACCCCCGCCTGGATCGTCTTTGGAGCGTCTGGAAGCCGCTCCTTATAGGGGGGGTTATGTGATGATTATCGTCTGGATTGCCCTCGAGTTCCACGAGAGAGCGCTCCACTTCTGCTCTGCCTTTCCCTGGACTGTTCACGCACACACCCTGAACTGTTCTTGCACACACCCTGGACTGATTACTCCATTGATCACTCTCACACCTGCATCGAGTTCCACACGCAGCTCCACACACATTAAAACCCCACTCACACTATTACCCATTGCGAAGTCGTGTTTCACTGTTGTGTACATCTCCGAGCGTTTCCTAGTATTATCTTGTCCTGTTATCCTAGTCTAGTCTGTTCTTGTCTGTGTATTCGACCCTTGCTGAACCTGTTCCTCGATTGTTTGCTGCCTGCCTTTGGACCAATTGCCTGTTTAACGGATTCCGTCTCGTCTGCCACCTTCCCCGGTCTTCTCGCCTGGTTTCTGATCCTGAGTATTGCCTTGTCTCCTATGCTGTGTTTGCTGTCTGTGACCCTTGCCTGTCTGACTACCCTGTAATAAACTCACGGTGCGTTTGGATCTACCTGTGTCTGGTTGTATCATGACAACTCTATTATTTTATGTTAGAGATTCAGAATATGGTGAAGTTTGTATTCATTGACTACATTGGTTCTTTGCAATGTTGGGACATATGCTGGCAAATGTATCTTTACAGTTGACTTGCCAAATCACTTCCATTTGTTTTATTAATAAAATATATTGGAAGTAAATTCTTTATGGGTCATTATAAATACTTTGCTTTAAAAGTACCAAGTAGTCACACACGAAAAAGATACATCGATAATCGCTTTAGCATCGCATCGCAGCCCTCTGAATCGTAATCGAATCGTGAGGTAACTAGAGATTCCCAGCCCTAGTCATAATATGATGTGGTAGTGTGTCTCAATACTGTCTACACACTACTAGTGTGTGTGTGTGTACTGTATTGTACTGTATATATTGACAGATATATCACAAGGGACTAACTTTAAATCCTTGATTCTAAATTATGCTGCACTATCCAGTTTGCCGTTGTCAAATTCATAACTGTGTCTGTAAATTTTTTGTAATTATCTTTAATTGTCTTTACTGTCTTTATTTGAGAAAATATATGTCCCATCCACACAGACTTACCAAATAAGCATTCTAGATTTAAAGAATTGGTAACACTTTACAATAGGGATGGATAAAAATTTTTAAATTATTCGATTTTAATTGATTCTCGTTTTTACGAACCAATATCGATTCTTAAATCCCAAGAATCGATTAGTCTATCCTGTTTTCAGTTGATGAATGAAGGGAACATTGTAGCACGCCTCACCTGGAATTGTAACGAATTGCCATTGAGGTGAGTTTTAGTAAGAACCCAAGTGCAGGTTTATTAAAAAATTTAAATCGAATCGCAAGCTTGTGAATCAAGATTGAGTTGAATTGTGAAATGTGTGTCAATACCAGCCCTACTTTACAATAAGGTTTAAAGACATTAGTTAACGTACTAAGAATGAACAATACTTCGACAGCGTTTATTAATCTTAGTTAATGTTAATTTCAACATTTGCTAATACATTATTAAAATCAAAAGTTGTATTTGTTACATTAGTTAATGCACTGTGAACTAACATGAACAATTGTATTTTTATTAACTAATGTTAACAAAGATTAATAAGAACAGTAACAAATGTATTGCTCATTGTTAGTTAATGTTAGATAATACATTTTATTATAATGTTAGTTACAATTTACGAATTTATTGTAAAGTGGTACCACTAAAATCTGAATAATTCAACCTTTTCACTTTTTCCAAAGAACATATTTACAATTGATTTGGCATTTATGGGCCCAATTTATATTTTTTATAACAAATAATTGCTGCCCCATTACCACTGTCATTATCATCATACCAAGCATTTTATAAAATGTTTATCCTTGTTTTTCCCAGTTCCATCAAAAGTTTAAAGTTTCTATTTGGACACAAGTTAAAACTTAAAGAGTAGCGTACCAAATCAATTAGTAATTGAGAATTTTTATTTGTTTTTATGCATTTTACTTAATCTGAAATAACTGATCTGCTAACTAAAGTGTTAAAAAACTAAACTTTTTTCAAGATTATAAATTGAAGAATATAAACACACACATTTGCACTAAATATAGTCTCACCTCATATTTAATTAACACTTGTCACCTGACAAACACACAGATGACTGTGGCTAAAATAACACATTTTCAGCTTCTAATAACAAATAGCTCTGTGATTATCACCTATTTGAGAAGCGTCTCAAGTCATCCATGAAACAGACTGCACACACACTCTCACTGAATCATGAATCATGTGCACATTAAACATCCATCACATTGATCCTGATTTCTGATTGGCTACTGCCATCCATCAATCACTCAGGTGACAGGTGTTGTTTGTGAAGGCAGGCCACCCCGCCCTGCTCGTTGTCATAGTGACCCAAGGTTGACAGACAGGTTGATGGATGGCCTCAGAGTCCACAAGGCCACCCGTGAAGCAGCGGAGGATTAAGGGTACTGATAAATGCCACATATCAACGCCACTCACACATACGAAACAAAACTTGTTCTGAATCACACATACAGATTGGCCTTTTTAACCAGGATCACCGAAGGGGAAAACACACACACACACACACACACACACAGCTCTATCTGTGTCTCTGTGTTATTGGCCTCTAGCTCCATTTAAATGTCAGGCACTTTCAGCTGAAATGGTTTCTTTTATATAACGGGAGCAAAGCTGTGCAAATGTTAATAGGTGTGTGTGTGTGTGTGTGTGTGTGTGTGTGTGTGTGTGTGTTTTACCCAGTAACAGAGCGAGGCTCACAGAAAGGCAATACACTGCGACACTTGAAAACATCTCTGGTTACTTGCGTAACCTATGTTCTCTGAATAGGGAACGAGACGCTGCGGAAAGCGCAGTGGGATATCCTCTGGATGTGCCGATTGCCTGAAGCCCTATAGAATCACGCCAATTCATTGGCTGATGGCGCTCGCGCAAGCTGGCTCCGCCCCGACGCTCTTACGGCGTAGCACGACGAACGCGCGCGCGCCATCCTCTCCTCAAATTTCTCTGCCGAAAAGAAGAACTGTCGGCAGCGCGAGGAGCTTGGCAGCGAACGCAGCGTCTTGTTCCCTATTCAGAGAACATAGGTTACGCAAGTAACCAGAGACGTTCTCTTTCATAGGTTCACTCAACGCTGCGGAAAGCGCAGTGGGAACGAAATACCAAACTCGCCAAGCTTAAGCGCTGCCATAACTGGTAACAGACAAAATAATAATAACCATGACCGGTTCAAGCAGATAGAACCTGGAAACCTGGAGTCATGTCAAGATCTAAATTATAGAACCTCACAAAGGTGTGCGGAGAGGACCAACCTGCCGCCACACAAATGTCTTCCAAGAGGGCCCCTCTAAAAAGTGCTTGAGAGGAAGCCACACTTCTGGTGGAATGTGCTCTGATGCTAAGAGGTGAAGGCAAACCACGCACCTCGTAAGCCAGCGAAATAGCATCCGTTACCCAGTGGGAAATCCTCTGCTTTGATGCCGCAAGCCCGCGGCGGCCAGCACCAAAACACACCAAGAGCTGGTTAGATTTCCTCCAACCGCCTGAGCGATCTACATACAACTTCAAAGAACGGACCGGGCAGAGCAGGTTAAGTTTCCTTTCTTCCTCAGAGGCAAAAGGAGGAGGGTGGAAAGCGTTAAGGTTAACAACCTGAGAGCGGAACGCCGTGGAAAGAACCTTGGGTACATACCCCGACCTTGGCCTCAAGGTAACCCTAACCAGGCCAGGAGCGAAGTCCAAACATGACTCACTAATAGAGAGAGCCTGCAAATCCCCCATCCGCCTTTAGTGAAGATAAAGCCAACAAAAGAGCAACCTTAAGAGTCAGAATCCGCTCAGGGGCTGACACCCAGGGGCTCGAAGGGAGCCTCTATCAAATCCTCCAGGACGACTGACAGGGAACACCAGGGGGGCGAGCCGGTTTCAGGCGCCTAACCCCACGCATGAAGGCCGAAACTAACCTCAGTTTCCCCAAGGGAATCTCATCTGATTCTCTATGAGCGGCAATAGCTGCGACATATACTCTGAGAGTGGTAGCAGCCGCTCCGGAAGCAAACTTTTCCTGCAGGAATTCCAGCACTGAGCCTACTGGGCAGCCAACTGGGTCCCTATCATGTGCTAAGCACCATGCTTCGAATACCCTCCACTTGGAGGAATACTGCCTCCTCGTAGAAGGGGCTCTAGCACTCGCAATGGTCTCCTGAACGTCGGTTGGGAGATCAAAGCTTAAAGTTAACGGCCTCTGATAGGCCAAACGTACAGCTTCCAAATGTCGGGGCGAGGATGCCATATCCTGCCCTGAAGCTGGGAAAGCAGGTCCTCCCTGACCGGGATCTCCCAGGGGGAGGATACCAACAGAGGGATCAGCTCCGAAAACCATGGCTGGGACGGCCAGAATGGGGCTACCAGAAGGAGGCAGACTCCGCTCTCTCTCTCTCTGGACAGAACCACCTGGATCAGCTTGATGGGCGGGAAGGCATAGAGTTTCTGCATCGGCCAAGGGTGGGCGAATGCATCTATCCCCAACGGAGCTGGAGGGCTCAGGGAGAACCAAAGCGGGCATTGGGACGACTCCTGAGATGCAAAGAGGTCCACTTCCGCTTTTCCGAACCTCTCCCAGATCAGCGCCACCGTCTGGCGGTTCAACATCCATTCCCCAGACCTGAGCTTCTGCCTCGACAGGAAATCTGCTGTGAGGTTCAGAATCCCTGGGACATGAACTGCTCTCAGAGAGAGGAACTTGTCCTGGGACCACAGAAGAAGGTGACGCGCATGCCTGTCTAGGGTGCGCGAACGTGAACCCCCCTGTCTGTTTACATGGGACACTACTGCCATATTGTCCGTTTATGTGCCACGAGAGGGTCTCGCCAGTCCAAACCCCACACGCTGGCCTGCCCTCGAAAACCGCTCCCTAGCCGGTCAGAGAGGCATCCGTCGTAACCATTTGACGACGGAATACCGCACCCATACCGACTCCTTTCTGAAGGAAGAGGGGGTCCCGCCAGATTGACAGGGCGCGAAAGCAACTGCGCGACACCTTCAATAGGCGAAGGGCTGGCCCCGTGGGCCGAGCCCCTGAGAGCTTCATCCACCACAGAAAAGGTCTCATGTGGAGTAGCCCTAGAGGTAGCACAGGGGAGGCCGCGGCCATAAGGCCCAGAAGTCTGCGGCAGGTGCTCACGGAAACATGCTGGCCTAGCGCAAAGCGGGACAGACATGTCTCCAGACTGAAAATCCGTGCAGGAGCCAAACGGGCCTGCATAAGAACGGAGTCCATGTGTACCCCCAAGAAAACCGTGCTCTGAGCTGGAGTAAGAACGCTCTTCTCCGTATTCAACCTCACACCGAGAGACTGAATATGACGGAGGACAATGTCCCTGTGGTGAGTCACCAACTCTCTGGAGTGGGCTAAACGGAGCCAATCGTCCAGGTAGTTGAGTATATGGATGCCCTGGAGCCGCAACGGGGCCAGAGCAGCATCCATACACTTTGTGAACGTCCTTGGCGCTAGAGCGAGGCCAAAGGGGAGGACCCTGTACTGGTACGCTTTCTCTCCAAAGGCGAACCTGAGAAACATCCTGTGTCGCCGTACGACCTGGATGTGGAAATAAGCATCCTTGAGGTCTACTGTCACAAACCAGTGCCCCAGCCGGATATGAGATATGATGGCCTTCAGCGTCAACATTTTGAATTTCCCTTTGTAAAGAGAGAAGTTCAACCGGCGAAGATCTAGTATCGGCCGCAGGCCGCCTCCCTCCTTCGGGACCAGGAAGTAACGGCTGTAGAAGCCCTGTTCGACTTCCCCCGAAGGGATCTCTTCTATCGCCCCCTTCAGCAGAAGGGATGAAATCTCCTGCTGTAGTACAGAAGCCTGAGCGGCGCTGTCGACTACAGTAGGAAAGACCCCGTTGAAGCAGGGGGGGTTGCGACAAAACTGAAGCGTGTAGCCGAGCCGAACTGTGCGAAGGATCCAAGGCGATACCCCTGGTAAACGCTCCCATTCTTGAACGAAATGTGATAGAGGGAGAGGAGTGTTGCAGTGCAGGGGACATACCTGAGATAGGGTGTCACCCTGCCCATGGGGAGGCGTGGTTGACCGTGGAGGAGAGCGCTTGGCGTCCTGACAAGTACTGGGGGGTACCACCACCTGGATAGAAGTAACTGGGTCCGCCTGCTTCAGAGGAAAACGAACTGTGCCTCCGAGGAAGCGATTGGCGGGTATAACGTGCGCCGGGAGCGAGGGGAGAAAGCAAGACGCGTCTCCTTCCTCCTGCTCCGGACTGGGTGAAGAGAGTGAAACAGGACCTGCACTACGAAACACACTGGGTGGCGAAGGTGACAGGGTTGGAGGAGGAGAGCCGGTTGGAGGAGGGCAGAAACGCTTGCGCGGTCTATCCCAACCTCGTAGATCTGGTGCGGCTCTCCTCCTTCTGACCTGCGGGTCAGGAACGGCTCGAGGAGGCTGGAGCGGCCGATTTGTTGGACCGCTTCAGCTGAAGGCGCTTGTGAGGGCGCTGGCGGGGAAACGGACGACCTCGGGCTCCCCAGACCGTAGTTGGTGGGGGATGAGCCCGGTCATTCCTTCTAGTAGGGAATTCAACCCTATGAGCAGAGCGTTCTCGGGTCTGAGAAGGGGGAGGGTTGGAGTCTCTTGGCTCTCTAGATCTCCTGGGCATAAACTGCCTGAGCGCGGCCAACTGAGACTTAGCGGCACGGAACTTCTCAACCACCGTGTTGACCGCTTCCCCAAAAAGACCTGAGTGGGAGATAGGGGCGTCCAGAAGAAAACTCTTATCATTTTCTCGGATCTCCGTGAGATTCAACCAGAGGTGGCGCTCTGCGGCAACCGAGCCCGCCATAGAGCGACCTACAGCCCGAGCAGTGTGTTTGGTGGCTCTTAGGGCCAGATCTGTGGCTTACGAAGCTCTTTGACAGTTTCGGGCGTCAGTCCCTCTGCTTCGTCCATGTCCTTAAGGACGTCCGCTTGGTAGGCTTGAAGGATGGCCATGGTATGCAGGGCCATGCCTGCTTGACCAGCCGCCATGTAAGACTTCCCAATAGGGGAGGAAGTAGTCCTACAAGCCTTGGAAGGAAGGAGGGGACGCGACTTCCAGGACGGTGCAGACGACGGGGCGAGGTGGTTAGCCAGCGTGTCCTCGACCGCTGGAATAACGGAATAACCCTGCTCCACAAAACCCACAAGGTTGGTGAAGTCAGCGGCTGCCGCATTAGTTAGGCGTGCGGAGAAAGGCTGCTTCCAGGATCTGGAGATCTCGTGATGCAGATCGCTGAAAAAGGGCAGCTTTCTTCGCTCTGGCCTAGAATTAGGGCCACTAAGGAATCTCTCGTCGAGTTTGGACGATTGAGACTCGCGGGGCTCAACAGGCCAGTCTATAGAGAGCTTCTCTGTAGCGCGCGAAAGCACG
Organism: Siphateles boraxobius; assembly: GCF_051911475.1. Classification (NCBI taxonomy): domain Eukaryota; kingdom Metazoa; phylum Chordata; class Actinopteri; order Cypriniformes; family Leuciscidae; genus Siphateles; species Siphateles boraxobius. The sequence continues at coordinate 1,939,368 of NW_027508919.1, forward strand.
TCAATAAGCTCAGTGTAGGCCGGAGAAGGCCGCGCGTCCTGGCCGCTAGGCGGGATAACGTCATCAGTCAAAGCAGGCCCGAAATCCTCGGAGTCGGAAGCTGCAGTGTAAATCACGTCATCCAGACCGAAAGAAACCGATTCGCGGGCTCCCGGGCTGGGGCATAAATAATCATGCGCAAATTCAACCGCGCCACGTGCGTGCTCGGGGGAGGGAGGGAGAGAAAGGGCGAGGCCCGTCTGCTCGTACTCAATATCCTCGAGCTCAACATCCGAGCCCCAGGCCGCGGATCCACGAGAGGCCTCAGCGGTCTCGGGAGCGCGACGGGGGGAAACGAATGACTCCTTCTCAAAAACCGCGAGTCTAGAGCGGAGGGTTTTGAGAAGGAGATTGTCACAAATATTACATTTTGACAATCCTAATACAGCCTCACGCGCATGCGAAAAACCCATACATTTAACACACTTACTGTGAGGGTCGTCGTTCGAAATGAAACGAACGCATGGCGGAGAACAGCGTCGATAATCCATGACACTTCACTGTAAGGAGAACAGAGTTCCACTTATGCCAGTCACTGAAGTGTTGAGACGAAAGCTGTAGTTGAATTAGAAAAATTCGGGCTCAGAAAAACCGAACGAAGGGAAAGATGTGACCGCTTCGTGAAGGCAGAGAAATCTGAGGAGAGGATGGCGCGCGCGCGTTCGTCATGCTACGACGTAAGAGCGTCGGGGCGGAGCCAGCTTGCGCGAGCGCCATCAGCCAATGAATTGGCGTGATTCTATAGGGCTTCAGGCAATCGGCACATCCAGAGGATATCCCACTGCGCTTTCCACAGCGTTGAGTGAACCTATGAAAGAGAACGCCGTCAACATCACTGTGACCATTTCACAACTAAACACCCATCTCTTCCTAACAGAGAACAATTTTATTGCTCAAAAACTTGAAGGGATAGTTTAAACATAAATAAAGATTGTGTCATCGTCATCATCTACAATGGAAAAAAATAGGTGTAGAAAAAAATCGGTTTCACTCAAAACATCTAGTAAATTTCACAAACAATTACAAAGAAATGGCATGTAACACTGAATTAAACATTGGATTTTGAAGTAGAAAAATTGAAATAGTATTTTCTGGTAAAACATATTCCAATAATCTTAAAATTAAGTTTTATTTACAACTCCGAAAAATGTTTTTTTTACAGTGCGCTCACCCTCATGTCATTCCAAAATGATATGGTTAACTAACATCAACTAACAATGAACATAATATTTGGGACAATATTTAGTAATGTTTGTTAATGTTAATAAAAATACAACTGTTCATTGTTAGTTCATGTTAGTTCAGGCCCATTAAAAATATCAACAGATTTTAATGATGTATAGGTAAATGTTGAAATTAACACAAACTACAAATAATAAATGCTTTAGAAGTATTTTTCAAAATAAAGTTTGTTGACTAATGTAGTTAACTAACATGAAGTAATGGGACCTTATTGTAAAGTGTTACCCCTTAAATTAAGAGATATCCTATGCAACAGAATTGTAATAGTTGTGATGTTTCAGTGAACTGATATGCTGCTCTGAGGAAATATGAGTTACTGCAGTAACCTTTACCAGCCTGAAGTCCTCGAATCAGTCCTGCTATTTCCTGCTGCTTTTGTAATTTGTTCCCTGTCATTCAAAATGACACATACGAGCATACACACAGCAGACAATCTACATCGGTGCAGGTCTCTGTGCAATGTACCTTATTAGAGACACACACACACACACACACACACACACACACACACACACACACACACACACACACACACACACACACACACACACACACACACACACACACACACACACACAGGCTCAGCAGAACTGAGATCCTTCACCTCATTGATTGTCCTCTGAAGCAACATACTCACTGAATCCTGCACTTCACATCCAAACAGCTTCCCTCTGTCCACACACTTGTTTTCATTTACTTGAACCCACAAAACACACATAGCTCTCTAATGCTTAAACTTCAATGACAATGCAAATCATAAATCTGAGCTTTTCTGTTCATGTCCAAGTCAATCTTTCCTGCATCCAACGGATGTTCATGTCATTACCCAACTCTGCACCCTTTTACTGGTGTCCTATAGTGTCAAACAAATGTTATAACTTGTAACCAATATAACTTACCAAGGCAAGTGGGAAGAAAAGCCAAAAAACATTTTACTCTACCATAGCACAATATTACTTAGTCACTTACAATATTAGGGCCCTATAAAATCCGTTTTATTTTTTCCCAAATTCCGTTTTTCCTTTAAAAAAAAAAAAACGTCTTACCAACCCCCAAATTTTGAACAGTAATGTGCTTATAAAAAGGTCTGAAAATAGTTTAAATGATAATGGACATCATGCCACAAAGGCATGTGTTGTACAACTTGTACTAAATCCAGAACATTCCTTTGAAGTAGTTTAAGTAAAATCAAGCCAAAAGTGGGAAATAAAAGACAACAAAAAAAAATGTCAGACAGCCTTTATGTGACCAGGGTTCTCAAGTCTCACGCATTGGCCGTGAGAAACACGCAATTCAACCAGTTCACACGCTCACACGCCACACCGTGTATTTCCCACACTGAAAAGGCAATGCCAACCAAGTTGTCCTGCAAGCATTATATATAATGTTGTTTACGAGGCGTGGGTACGTATTTCTGTATTTTTGCCGCCAGCACGTATCTTGGCTAGATTGCGTTCGTTACTAGGCAACATAGATGCGCGAACACACGGAAGTTGACGGAACATTTTCGGCCACCGTACGTTCGTTACTAGGTAACCAAAAACATTGCGTGAACACACGTCGTGATGGAGAAGGTAAGTTGGAAGAAAGCTTGTCAATTTGTGCTGGTTTATTATGAACAATGGGTAAAATTGGGGGGCGTGGGTGGGGCTCCATTAGGGCTCCTCCCCTAACCACATGTGATCTCACTCCAAGCTTTTGATAAAACTTGAGAACTCTGATGTGACTGAGCAGTTTAAAGCACTTGAAGCTCTTCAGATTCAGCAGAATCAGACTGAACCAAACATTAGAAACTGAAACCAGGGCCATTTTTACTATTCCGGTGCACTATCCCTAAAGGTATTTTTAAATAGGCTAATACTAATCTCAGGATGTATTTAAAGAAAAATACATTTACAATACACATCAGACCAATTATATACTAAATTATTTAGTTTACTTGCAACATTCATTGAATTGAATAAAATAAAACAAATTAAATTACCAAACAAAATGTTATATATAATTGCATTGCGTTACATAAATTTGAATTTGGCAGATCTTGCCATATAATATAAACGGTTTATAAATAAAATTTCTAATAAATTATTCCTAGTATGTTTTTTGTTTTTTTATTTAGTGTCAATAACACATCATATTCATAAGATTCCATAATTTTTCCATATTTTTTTAAATTAGCTTTCACTTTGTGTCAGAAATAATATGTGGCCGGCTTAACAAATATGCAAAATAGTTAAAATCATATCTTTGTGAGACCGAATGTTTTTAGTTATGACAAAGATTACTAGGATGCATGAAACAGTCAAGTTGAAAAACCACATTCAGGGCTTTGCTAAAATCATTCAACCGCAAGAGCCCATGATAATTAAGCTGATGCAGTTACTTTAATAAAATCAGTTTGACTACTGTAATCTCATCCACAGCTGTCAATTAGATTTTATCATCTAAGATTTATTAAATAATTAAAGGAGATTTAGGCATGCAATTTCAACCACTGCATAAAACACTCGCTAACCAATTATAGGACAAGCGGACCTGAAAAAACTGAATGCCATCATTTCTGCTACACATGCTGAACTGAAATAAGACTGTCACTGAATTACTCTGAAAAGTCTGATCAGTTACAGTAAATGTCATATTACATGCACAAAATTCAGCATGATTGGAAGGGAGGTGCTGTTGAAGGATGTTTTATTCTGTCAGATCAACACGTGTGTGCCACAAACGCAGCAGCGGAGCACTTTATATAGTGATTGTGAAGCAAACTTCATCAAAGAGAAGAGAAAAATCAAAAGGAGTCCAGTGTGAGAATATTTCAATAAAGGAGACGCTGTGATTCGCTGCTGCACTCTGAATTACCAGCACAGTTTGATCCATGAGAACTAAAAAGAAAAATCACAAAAGAAACTGAAACTCTGCTACAGCTCTCAATGAACTAAGAAAACGCATACAAACTAAACACTTCTAGCTAGCAGCAGTTAAACAATATAGGTATGAGTGTATTTTGACATGACGGGAAAATAAACCATGCAATGTCTTGAAGAAAACTGCTAAGTAGTTTAAACAATTAAAAAATATGAAAAACTGAAGGAAAAAAAAAACAGTGACAAATTACAGGACATAAATTAAAACGTTCTAATAAACAAACATTTTAACCTAAAATCTTAATGTTCACAATCACATCCATGTTGAGGGCTGGAATTTGTGGGAATATGAATGGTATAATATGAATGTGGGAATTCCCTAATGTGACTCTTATAGGAGGATTTTATTAATTTGAGGGGGGAATTGGCCGTTTTTAAACATGTTTGTTCATATAAATTACTAAATATTAGTATCTCATGCTCACTCGATGTATTTTACAATGCGGGAATTTTGTTGCAGTAGCTTACAGAAAGCACAAGCTTGATTTCAAACTTTAAATTGAATTTACAAAAAAGCAAGAAAAAACACATAAATTAAATAATCTAATATAAATTAACACTACATTAGGGCTGCAACAACTAATCGATAAAATCGATTATAATCGATTATGAAAATCGTTGTCAACGAATGTCATTATCGATTAGTTGGTCTGCTTACGTCACGGGGAGCGTTTACTGGTACGCACACACACGCAAGGTCTCTCTCCCTCAGGCGCTCTGCCGAGCGCGCGCGCTACACGGTTTGGAGCAGTCTCTTCTGTCTCGCATGCGCGCTCTTGCTTGCGCGCTCTAGATTTCATTTCGGGAGTTTGAATTTATTCGCGGGCATCAAGGAGCCGCAATCAATATGCGGGAGACTCCCGGGACTTCCGGGATCTTGGGATGTCTGTATTTTGTCTCGAGCATCAGGTTGCGCAATCAGTTCGCTCGCAACGTAAGTGATGGATTAAAATAGCGCTACCGCAGAAATAGGTTAAATTAAAACGGTCTTTACAAAGCGAAGCACTAAATATAAAGGCAGTTAATAACAGCAGCAGTAAAATATTGTTTTTTAGTCACTGTACTCAGTGGTTTTCAGCGAATGCTTGTGCACTAATGCATAATTTCTCCTGTCCTTTACTCAAGCCTGTTAGCTTGCTGGGTAACGTTACCTCCATTCCGTTCTCTTTTTATAGCATTTGTCTACTAAGTTTTAATTGTTTTTCAAACGCGATCTACTGCGGCTCTACATTCACACAATTGTTTTCAGTCTTTCTATATTTATTTAATCAATTTATCCTTATATTATTCTTTTATATATTATATATAATATATATTATATTCTTTATCCTTATATTCCTTATATATAATTAATTTTAAATAAAAATTAAATGAATTATATATTTTAGATGTTTTTAGTTTGTTTTTAGTTCAGATATTCACATCTGAACAACATGTCTGTGTAAATTTGTTTTAACAAAAATTGTGTTAAAACATAATATGTTGGATATCATTTTTTTAACAATAATCATGTTTGTCAACTTGCCATCAGCAATTATCATTAAAAACAATGCAAATATTGATATTAGTAAAACTCAATGTGTGGCTTTTGCACTTTTTAAAGTACACTTTTACACATAAATACCCTGATTCACGGTTTTATTTAGTTATAAAAAAAAAAATCAAATTTAATTTCTATCCGATTAATCGATTAATCGAAAAAATAATCGTCCGATTAATCGATTATCAAAATAATCGTTAGTTGCAGCCCTACACTACATAGTCTTAACTGTATCAATTAAATATAGATTAATCCTTATTAAAGCTACAAAAGTTATTCAGTCAAGAGTAGATCAGTGAAGAGCAGTGATTTTCTCTTTCTGTTTTGTTTTGGGATATTAGGTTGCCTTCACTTTAAAACCAAATGCCTGGATCCAAGACATAACCAACTGTTTACGTGAATAGTTACCAAGACGGACATTTTGACATAATTGTGTGTGAATTTGACCGCTTAAGTGCAATAAGCAGCGAACAAATGATTCTATTTGACATCTGCGGGCTGTTTGAGAGGCTTTATTATGTGTGCTGTGCAAGCTTTGGCTGAGGGCAGCGTGCAGCTCTCTTGTAGTGTAGACGTGATGTGCTGATGTGAAGCCATTTGTGTGTTTTGAGAGTGAGAGAGAATGCGTGGTGCCGCTGAATCACTCACACACCTCATGAAAAGTTTTCAAATGAGTGTTTTGCTCTGATAATCTGTGTGGATTAATTTACTCATTCAACCTACATGCTATAGTAGTGCATAAATGTTTGCGCGAGCATCCCGCTTAAAAATCGCGAAACCTGCAGGAATGTGTAAAATCATGCGCAAAACCTAAATTCTAAACCTAAATTCAGGCCCTGATGTTATTTCTCAACTTCATATAAATTGGGAAATAACATCAAATTATTTATTTTAACAACTAAGTACTATTCATAGTACTTAGTTGTTAAAATAAATAATTTGATGTTATTTTAATTGTAATATAATATAATATAATATAATATAATATAATATAATATAAATCCTATTTCAATTGTTCAGTTGTTCTAAACTGCTTTCTATGTTGTTTTACAGCTTTTGAAAGACAAAATATACTTCTGTCACGCCAATAAAGCTATTTGAATTGAATTGAACTGAATTTAATTTAATTTAATTTAATTTAATACTTAATTGAGAGAGAGAGAGGTTATCCGCTGCTGATGCAAACAGGCATCCACATAACTACGGCAATCAGTCTCATTTTCCTTGGCAACGGAACGCTTGGTGAGATGGGAATTTACTTTGATCTGAAGATTAAAAAAGGCTTGTGTGTGTGTGTGTGTGTGTGTGTGTGTGTGTGTGTGTGTGTGTGTGTGTGTGTGTGTGTGTGTGTGTGTGTGTGTGTGTGTGTGTGTGTGTGTACCCTGATGAGTAAGTGTGATATATTACAGCACTAAAATGCTGTATAAAAGTCTCAAAAATGATGATGACGATACTCTGAGAGCTGAATAAAGGTGATGGATGGAAATATGGATGGAGTGAAGACTTTCTGTAATGGTGCAATACATCATAAGTGTGGTAAGGTAATAATATGAATATTTATGGGTTGTGGATGAGGATGATGTGAATATTTATGAGTTTGGGTGATTATGGTCTCTAATGAAGTTAACGCTTATTTTGTTCTACAAGCTTTTTACAACCAGGAAAAGCATCAGAGAGAATTCACACACACATACACACGGTCACCTGAGTCCTGCTCCACATAGCTGGTTTGTGTGTGTGTGTGTTGGGTACATAATGGGAATTTACAAAGCATCCTTCATCACAGCAACAGTGCTGCAATTTGAGAAAAGTTAATTGCTAATTTGGAAAAAACATAAATACTCTTTTACGGAAGGAACCAAATTTTATAGGAGATGTTAAGCTTAAAGTTCAGGGAAAGCAAATTGAAGATGATTGTCCAATTGCTACTACTTTTAATAGTTTTTTTATTAACTCAGTCAAAGAATTAGGGGAAAATGTTTCAAGAAGGGAAATAAATATTAATTCGATTGATGTAGTTAAAGGTTTTAATCTAACCAAGATATAATTTCATAAATGAAATGCAAGTCAACAAAGTCATTAAAAAGTTCCCCCAAGCTGGACCAACGTGACCACAGACGTACCCGGGGTGGAGCAGCGAGGTGGAACACAGGGACTCGACTCGGGAGGCACTTTGGCGGCCTGAAGCGGGGTCTGAGTGTGCTGTGCAACACTACCTGGTTCCAGGGTGGGGCAGAGGGTGCGTGTGAAGGCCTGGTAGCGTCCCCGAACCGCACACTGCTGCCTGCTGGCGATAGAGGTGGACGGGAGTGGCAAGGCATGGAAGCGTCGCTCACTGCCATCCACGCCCTCTTGAGAACCAAAGATAGAGAAGTGGTTCTTACTGAGAATTTGGGTACCGGAACAGAATTTGAATAAACAAAAGATTCTCCGTCTGGCCCTCCACCAGGGAAGAGCAGCTGACTCTGGGTCGCCCTTCTCAGGGCTGCTGAGACAGGTGGCGCAGTCGTCCTGCGAAAGCTTGACGTCACAGTAGAGCTGGCTGTGACAGATTTTTTTTTTCGCAGGGGACTGACACCCTGGGCTACAATCAGACTGAGGGGTAGCTCACTAGTGACTCTGGTAGCACATAGGGACAAGCTCTTGGTTACCTCAGCCTGCTTCTTAACTGCGGAAAACCGCTGGGCACAGTCTCCAATAGTGTCGCCGAAAAAGGCCATCTTGTGAGATGGGAGAATCGAGAAAGTAAGCTTTGGCAATGCCTCGCACCTCTGCAAGGTTTAGCCCTGGGGCGCTTCTGGACCACCAGCGTGGACATCGTCTGACCGAGAGCCGGCGCTGAGACAAACCACGGTCCGTCACTATGCACAGCTCAACCCCGGCTCAGAACTACCCTCGTGCATTGCGTGTTTTGGCCTTCCACAGACTTGCAGGGTGGCCATCACATGCAGGGAAGAGGCAGTCTGCCATTAGCAAAGCCACCCTACTACCTAGGGTAGTGAGAAAGGAAAAACTTTTTCTGCAGATTTTGGCATGTTTGGCTTGCCATATTGGCGCCAACATGTTTCCATACTACCAAAGTTTTTCACACATATCCGGGCAGGCACAGGGGTGGGGCAAGGCGATTATGCATCGCACTGCGCCCCCAGAGTAGCCCGGGAAAGTGTGGCTGATTCAGCATGAGCACACACACTATTACACTGGGAACTCAGCATCATCTTCATTTCCAGAGTGTAACAGCTCTCTATCCGATGCAGTGATCGACATCTGATCCTCCTCTGGAGCCCCGAATGAAATCCTTGGTCCCTCATGAGAAGGACAAGTAATCCCATCCGAAAGCTGCCAGGCATGCGAGACAGTGAACAGTGAACATCAACCTCGATGGGACACAACACGTAGAACGCTCAAGCCCTCGTGAGAAAGGCAAGATGAACAATGTGCCGACGTGGTCATGCTCTCATAAGAGTGCGTAAACCACCCACAAACACAATCTCAAAATGTTTGCGATGTGCTAGAGGAGTGAGGGGCCCGAGTAGGTGGTCTCGTTGGGGAACGCTCACTTTAAACCAGTGCTATTAGCAAAAGTAGCCCTTTACTGGTGGTCACCAGAAGAGGAACTAGATCGGGGAATAGGCAAAGGGACTCCACCTCGTTTGAGGCACTTGAGTTTTGACCATGCATCTAGAGCACCGAACGACGCGCGCTGGGTTGCTGTGACAACACGCGCTGTCAACTGGCAGCTCAACGGCACGCTGAGCGGCTCAAGCTTTTACGAGAAGCCGAGACGAACAACATGCCGACGTGGTCATGCTCTCATGAGAGAACATGAATCACCTACGAACACAGTCTCAACATGCTTAAGCCCAGGCATGTGAAACAGTGATCGTGGCCGTCAAATGAGGACAGTAAACGGCCGCATCCAGAAACACACGGTTTGAATGACATCTTGAAAAAGACGCACTGTCAAACCGCGTATGCTCTTTCAGGAAACTGCTCTCTCCGGTGCTGAGGCACCCAGGGATGACCGCGGCTACACAAACTGGATGAAAGTGCAAGTCCGCTGTGAGCACTCACATTCTCATTGAAGTCGCAACACAACATTCTGAGCTGTGAAAACAGCTGTTTTGCTCTTTGAGAGATCGCGGCCAGCGCTGTCTGCGCTGTAACACCAACACCAGCTTGAAGAGGCATTCTCCTGAAGAAGCAGACTCGTCTTTTGAAGTTAAAACACTCTCAGATAAAATTGCAGAGCAGGAACAGCATTCACCATCTGGCTCCGAATGAAAGTTATTGCATGCCAATGTGCATTGGCTCGTTTAGTTACACTCGAAGTAGATAGGCTCTCGCAAGCAATCCCGATTCGTCAGAATCACATCATAGTGAGATGGCGTAGGGAAACTATTATGGCGTTATTTTTTAGTCAAAAGTTATGAGCGTGTAAGACATGCTCACGAGCACATTATGTTATTTCACACGCGCAAAAATGAACCTTCAGCTGGCATGATAAAGGTACTCGCGCACAAATTCAACAACCGAGAGGTGTACAGGTAGCTGCGAACGAGCGCCTGGCATACTCTCATAGGTTAACTCTGCTTGTACAGTGGAATCCTGCTCACGCGCAGCGGGCTTCTGCTCGCGGAGTGCTGTTTTGCTCGCGCAGTGGATTTCTGCTCGCTCAGCTGATTTCTGCTCCCTCGAGTCTACATGACTTTTGACAATTTGGGGGCGGAAACCAAGGAGGGCACTGACCCTCTTATGATTGGTCACTTTCATCGTAATCGCCACCACAGGGACATCTTTGTACTTTGATGGACAGCTCTCATTACAGGAAGTCAGAGTCAAAGGATCTGACAGAGTTTTTTTTTTTTTTAGTTTTTTTTTAAAATGAATTTAAACTGTATATAAAATCCTTAAAAACTTTGAAAGGTCCTAAAGCACAAAAAATATATGATACCCTAAAACACTTCCCAACTAAGATAAATGGATGAACAAAGACTGAATTCTACCCTTATGTCATGTTATATTATAATTCCTTACCGTTTATTTATTAAAATGTTTATTTTGCTTACAAATATCCTTATTTTTGTACTAAGACTACATTTATATTCTTGTTGTATTAAGAGCTGCTCCCTCTGACTATATTGTCCTTGTATCCTATTCTAAAGAAAAGGAAGTTATGCAGCCATGTTTGTCTGTAAATCTTGATATTTCAATAAAAATAAAAAAACTCCGTCAGATACTTTGACTCCGTGCTTCCTGTAATGAGAGCTGTCAATCAAAGTACAAAGATGTCCCTGAGGTTGTGATTACGATTAAAGTGACCAATCATAAGAGGGTCAGTGCCCTCCTTGGTTCCGCCCCCAAATTGTCAAAAGTCATGTAGACTCGAGGGAGCAGAAATCAGCTGAGCGAGCAGAAATCCACTGCGCGAGCAAAACAGCACTCCGCGAGCAGAAGCCCGCTGCGCGCGAGCAGGATTCCACTGTACAAGCAGAGTTAACCTATGAGAGTATGCCAGGCGCTCGCTCGCAGCTACCTGTACACCTCTCGGTTGTTGAATTTGTGCGCGAGTACTTTTATCATGCCAGCTGAAGGTTCATTTTTGCGCGTGTGAAATAACATAATGTGCTCGTGAGCATGTCTTACACGCTCATAACTTTTGACTAAAAAATACGCCATAAACTATCACCGTTTTCGCAAAACATTGATAATAATAAGTAATGTTTCATGAGCGGCAAATCAGCAAATCAGAAGGATTTCTGAAGGATCATATGACACAGAAGATCATATGACTGGAGAAAATTTTAAAATAAAAAGACTGACTTAAACTGCACTGCATTATATATAAATCATTACGAAAAGAGAAGTTGCACAGAACACTTGACTTACTGTAGACCTTTAAAGACTTGAGACCTTATGGACTGAGATGTCAAACTAAACAAGCTTCAAACAAACAAACAAATCCAGTGGTTAGTTCTTAGAAAAAATTTTTTCCAGTGGAACGATAAAAACGTGTTAACCCTGACTCCTGGAAAATGGGTAAAAAGCCAATCAGATTGGAGTTTGCCACTTTAAAAAGCATTAACCATTTTTGGTCCATGGACAGAATTGTATTCCCCAACATGCCCTTTTAAACCTCCTGCTTTTCTTTCCCTGTATAAACAAACCCGAATGGAATAACAAAGAGCAGAACTTACACATACAGAAATAATGAACTGTAGTCCAACCAATGGGTCACTGAAACCATAGAGTGTGTGTGCTTGTTATTGAGGACAGAAAAGCACTATTGGCCCTTTAAATATTTAATCTCAACTGAGAACGCTGAAAACACAAGGAGGCCAATGGGGTTTTGTCCCATCACAGACACACACACACACACACAGGCATGTCTATAATATATGTGCCTCTCCGTGCATTTTCACACCACTCCTCCAAAATACAAAGTGCACAATATGTGGGGTGTGAGAGAGAAATAAAGAGAAAATGCATATCTTCTTTGTTTAATGCAGTTTACACAGTCCAAATTGCAGAAATACTCCCACACAAGCAAGTGTGAGAGACTTTCATTATGTAAGATCTAAGTAGTCTTAAATAAATTAACTCTATATGAGTTTGACCATGTGTGCGTGGGGGTATGCGGTTCACCAACGCACCTTTGCATATTCACAGGTAAACGGACTGAACACACACACATATCTTGGGTTGAAAGCACAGAGAGGAAACAAAAAGCAGGATTGCAATTAAATTTCTTCACATAAATCACCCACGCAACTACAACACACAAATTGGCTCCCTTCCAAAACCAAAATCCATTGTGCCAAAAAATTAAACTGCTCATTTTAAAATTATTAACTATGAATTTAATTAATGCTATAATATTTTTAAGTGATTATATTAAATTCCTTTATTTGGTGTGTCTTTAACTAAATCAACAGACTATTCATAGTTTTTACGTGAAGTCACACCCTTATAGAAACGACCAACTGGACTGAAAGGCTTTCCTTTCCCTCCAGTAGGATTAAAATTGAATGCTTTTTAATGCCATTTAAGGCCTTAATTTTTGCAAAATCCTTTTAATGACTTTTAATGCTTTTTAATGCCCCGCGGAAACCTTGAGTGTAGGTCAAATACACATAAACGAAGGTCTTTCCATATTAAACTGGACAAATGTAATTTAATTTAATCTTAAAATGCCGTACATGAACAGTGTTGATCCTGGATGTTGTCACCTGCGATCGTGACGACCGTAACATGAGGCTCGCATTGAGATCTGTAAGCCCTCGCTTCCAAATTAATCTAGTTACCCACCATATTTATTTTAAGGTCTTTAAAGGGGTCATATAATGCCATTTTTGTAAAAAAAAAAAAAATTTACAAAGTTAATATTAATATTTAGGGTCTAAATTAAAACTTTGCAATATACTTTTATTAAAATTCTCATTAGTATTGTAAGAAAACACAAATTTTACCTGGTCAAAAACAGCTCTGTTTTCAGCACGTAGTTTCAGTGCATATGCCTTTTAACGATAATGAGCTTTCCTCACTCCGCCCCTCTGTTCTTTGGGGCGTTTTGACACAACGCACGTGGAGTGTTGCCTTGACAACAGTTGAGGGTATATTTTAAAGGACCTTCTGTGCAATGGAAATGTTTATGTTAAAGGTTATTCATGGAACCACCAATGCCAATAAATAACCTTAACGTTTTATTTTTATTGGTATATCTAAAGTCTTTTATATAGATCACAAGTGCCCAAAACTTGCATTTTGAAAACACATTTTTAGTTTTTCTTCTTTTGAGATGGCAAACTGACTGGCCTGCTCTGCAGTTCTACGGATGTTTTGCCTGCCAGGTCTCTGCGCCAGTGACTGAAAACTATGAATACATGAGATGTCGTGTTAGCCTCTCACTGACTATGTGTGTGTTGAAGTCTTGTTTGATTATGAATGGCAGGTGATTTTACAACCATGATCCAACACATTCAGAACCACAAAACCACAGAGTGTGAAATGACCCATTCAACCAAATCTGGTGACGTTTGAGAAAAACGCTTTTTCTAAAGCACTTACAAAATGAGCTGCACAACCAGAGCTCCTTAGTGGTCAGCTGCTGCAGATTTTGCCGAAATCGAAATTGCTGATGAGATATAGAGGAAAATATCTATTGGAAAATGAGAATGTTACCCCCCCCCTATATAGAACTATATTCTATAGTTTTTATTCATTTTTATCTCTGTTTTAGTTTAAGTTATTTTTGTACATCAAGTTAAAGTAAAAGCACTGAATGTTTCCTTGGCAAATAGCTGAAATTTAAGGTAGGCTAATTATTTTTAATGGTTTTTGTTTTGGTTAACTATAATAACCCTGGTTTACAAGCACACCAATAGTCTCATAATTGCCAGTCAGACATCTTCAATCCTGTTTAAAAGTCACTTGCCATATTATATCAATTATTCGCATGTGGTACTTTAACTGCTATTTTGTTGCTACACAACAACCCACAGCACAATACGATCAATGCAATAGACTTGTTTGTTGCAGCTGGTACTATCAGCCTGCAAATGCAAAATGTTTGCCAGCTCAAAGAAAGGTAAAGCATGGTTAAACACAACAAACAATCCCCTTATTCCATCAATAAAATTCATTAATGTCATGCAAAGCTGCAAACAAAAACTTTCAACATTTCCTGAGCTGAATACGTGCCTGTTTAAACCGCAGTCCTCCATTTATTTTGCTGTGGTTATGGTTACGCTAATTATGAGACATAATCCATAAATATAATCCCAGTATTCGGCTTACATGAGCTCCAACTCATGCCTTAATTTATACTACAAGTAGGGCCCTATGATTTCTGTGATGCTTTAAACACAGACAGAATCACAGTATCCAGTCACAATGGAATTTTCTGTATATTTTTAGAATTTCTAAAAAAAAAAAAACTTTTCATAGTGGCCTATTTAAAAATAAAGTGAAATACACATAATTTGAGGAAAATTAAAACTGAATATGTGATTTTATTAAATAAATTGTTAAATAAATTCATGATTTCAATTAATTAGACATGCTTTTTGATAACTAAAATTGAGATTAAACCATTAACACAGAATCCAGAAAAAATTGAAAAACGGAATGTAGGAAAAAATAAAACTGATTTCATTGGGCAGCAAATAAGGTTCAATGTAAATGTACAAGTCAGAGTGTTACACACTGGACACTCCAATCAGTGAGATTCTTTTCATCCCACCTGCTCATCATCTGCGCTGGATCAGGCCTAGTAATCAATAACAGTGTCTCTCAGGCGCCATTGAATGCTGTCATTAGACCAGCGGATTCAACCCAGCATTATGACACCTGCTGCGCGTGACAATAAAGGTCTATCAGTGGAGACGGACGCTCTGCTTTCAACTGATAGAGGACGGCTCCAGTCTACCTATCCTCTAAAAACCTTTCATATCGATTTGATTGATGGGTCCCCCGCAAGTCTCCTTTCACATACAATTATTTGAAACCCTGTACATTTGAATAATTTAGCACAGTTATAATTTAGCTGTATACATGCCTGTTAAAACATGATTTGGGGGGGAAAACTGTGCTTGTTTGTATGGCTTGTGCAACTTGGCCAAAATGTTGTGATTATATTTCAATATGGCTATAAAACAATAATAATAGTCATAATAATATTAATGCCGTTAATAATAAGTTATAATATATTAATAGTCATTATATAATAATAATTATTATTATTATTAATATTATTATTATTAATACCGCAGGGTCTCCTTTCACATCATATTCACTTTTTTTTACTCATGTTTTTGTCCCTTTTGGTTTTACTACCAAACCTTAAATGGCTCCCCTGAGCTAAGTCTGCAAAGATGGAAGCAATGCATACAAACTGTAAACTGATCAACACACACAGTAACCGAAAATCCCAAACCTTCTTTAGCACAAGTTCAGTTTATCTGTGTTCAGAAAACAGCCTTCACACAAAACAACCTGAACTCAAAAAGAACAACAGCTCTAGTGTACAAACACCCAGAAGAAAACATCCTATCATCCTATAACGGAAACTCGTGGATATCCTCGGCACTGGGCAGTTTTCACACGGCCTGCGTGAACAACAGGGGAAATGTCAGGCCTTTAATCGCACACAGGGACTTAAGAGTGATGCTCTTGTAGTTCTTGTTCGTTCAGATCCACCGAGAGCATCCTAGGGTTCAGAAGCTGCACTTTGACAACATGAAATCCAAGAGCAACTACACCAAACATGTTTAGGATATTCCTCAAGGATTAGATATCCAAAACAGGCCTTACTGCTCCCAGAGGCGCTGTTTCCATAAACAGCGACCGCTCCCATGAGGCCGTTCACCTGCCACAAGCAAAACTACATACACGCATTTTACACACATAAAACACATTAACTAAGACTGGGTGATATGTACCTAAAAACAAATTATCTTGATATTTTCATCCTTCTGACAATATTTATTTCTGTATACTGAAATGGCTTAAAAGCGAGGTATTGCTGATTATTCATAATCAGAGTATCCATAAGTTTGACCAAACAGCCATTAATGCCAAATAGATTCAACTCGTTAAGAATACAGTAAAATTCTAGCCAAAATGAACCACAGAATATTTTCCAACATTGATCAACTAAATGAACAGTAAGATTTTACAGTAAAATTTTCACGAACATGCACTAACAGAACAATACAATAAAGTGCTATATTTACCTTAATACATAAAAGATTTTAAAGCATGTAAAATGCCACAGCTCAGTGAACATTTCTGCCAAGACTTGCCAAGAGTTTTAAATAAAACCATTAAAAGAAAAAGTTACAGAAATTAATAAATGTAGTAAACTTAATTTAAATTTGTGATGCACCAACGTTGCCTTACTAATCTGCTCTTGGGAAACCACACAAACAATTAAAACCGCATTCAAGTTATTGTGATTCACACTGTTTATTAATGCTAAATCATCAGCAAATTCATTGTGAATACATTGAAAATATTCAATATATTCACCCAACCAATGACAAGCTATATTAATTACCAAAACGTTTGAAATTAATCACTGCCCCTTTGTAATTTTCTCAAGAGAGTGGTGTAGGAGAGCAGGAGTGCCCACTTTGTGAATTATTAAAGATTCTGCAAAACAGCGAGCACACATACAGGTCTGCGACTATGGCCTGAAGGAGCAGCAGAGATAATGACCAATTCAGCCGTACAGGGTTATAGACACTATAGAAAGAGAGAGAGAGGCCATAAAAGCAGAATGAAAAGAAAATTTTATCAGCAGTAAAAACTCCAAAGGCGTTCTTAAAAAGTGTTTGAAACGTGTCATACAAGCAGCAAAAGTGAAAAAGCGTGCAGGAACGGGACGATGAAAAGAGGATGTGAACACGTTGATTATAATTCAGTGTGAAGCGTGGACAGTTTCGTTGATAATAATGGGAGTGTATGATGTGCTGCGGTGCGTCATTTGCTCGCTGGGCAGGGTGCAGGGTGTAAAACACATTTAAATTACATTAATTGGTATAATAATCAGATTAACTCACAAAAGGTTTCACAATCCATTAAGTCATATTTCTTTTCTAATAATCCTGCAGCAAAACATCAGGAATATGCAAATACTCACTGATTGATGCAGAGAGCAAACAGTGATTGCGGCGATAAGATAACAGCAAACTTCAAAGGCATGGAAAGACAAACTAACACAAAATGGGCTGATAAATCTGCTTTTCTATTTCATTATAATCCTAGATCACTATGATAGGGCACCATCCCTCTTTTTACAGAGGAATTAGCCTATAGTGAATTGTGTTTTGTATAAATGGTTAAATATATCAGAGCTCCAGACTGCAACCAAATGGTTGCATTTTGCAACCTTGTTTTCTGCCAGTGCAATTAAATTTTGTTAGAGGTCGCGCTGGTGTGACCACCAGGTTGCCCAACTGACAAGGGCTGCCTTTTATTATGCATATGAGGAACATCATACGCTAATCTAGTTTATAATAGCATTTTTGTCATAGATTATTATCATATATTTTTTTTGATTTGTTGTTTTTCTTTATAATGAAGTTGTCTGTATTAAGTAGATTGTGTTTAACACACAAAAGAGTGATTATCAGTTCAACACACAGAGTTATAGAAATTCTACTTGATTTAAAAAAAATTGCGCTGGTATCGGATTGGTATCGGTCGATACTCAGAATTTTTGGGGTCGGATCGGTTTTGAAAAAGTGGTATTGGTGCATCCCTATATAGGAGACTACATGAATGAACGAATAAATAAATAAACCCACAAAATTGATGCAATACTTAAAAGAAAAGTATGACTATATGTTGTAAAAAGCTCTAGCTTATGTTATGTAAGTTCTGCCCTCTTTCTTTCTTTTTTATGTTGTATGATCCCAAGTGGTAAAAAACAACAACAACAACGTCCCATTTTTAACACTGCCTAAACCACAAAGAGTCTTATTAGGATCACAAACGCTTCTGTCTCCCTGTTGTAATGTGGACGTCCCACAAGTGTTATCCGGGCAAGCTTTCGGCACAGAAAGACTCATTTCCATAAACTCAGCAGACGCTGCAAATGAACTCTGAAATGTCAGTCTGTAATCAGTCTATATCCAGCTGACCCAATATTCCTCTGTGTCACCCCAGAACCACACCAGTCTGCACATCCCATCCAGAAATCACAGGGATTTACGAGCGAGCAGAAATCTTGTCGAATTCCCCAGTACAGACAGACCCTGAACACAGAGAGTCTGCAGAGCGTCTGATCTCTGGCAGTCCCTGCCAGGCGGTTAAGCCTCACTGATGTCCTGCTTATATCAGACGATGGGCTCTTGTGTGATCAGACCTGATGCTCTCACTGCAGCTTCTAGAATCCTGAAGAACTTATGATGCCTTCCAATACGCATACTTTCCATCCTAAATAGCATTTGAAATTCCGAAATTAGAAGTGCAGATCTGTGCACACTCTAATTGTTAATACTGCCCACAACCCATTGTGCTTGTAAGAGGATTCGATTCAGAACTACAAAAAAGAAAAAAAGTGTTAAAAAAACTCCAAACATGCCAGATATGCAAGATCGATGTTGCTAGGAGACATATGATAAATGAAATCAATGTGTTCTAAAAAAGGTTAAAAATATCATTCATGTTTGACATCAACTGACAGGATGGAATCAAAGTCTAAAGCTAAAAAAATCTTAGTCTGTGCCAATAATACACTAAGCGATTTTCTGTGAAACCTGTCAACTCTAACTGGCCTAAAAGCATTGACTCCTCCACCAGACTGCAAATCGGGCCAAAATATTTCCAAAAGGATCGCCCACTCAGACAGGGAGAAGTTGCATGATTGACATCTATAACGAATGTTTATGAGTTCACATTTGAAAGTGCTAAAAAACAAATGCACTGAAACATGCGCACACTCTCAAAAAAGAAAATTACAAAATCTATCACTGGGGCGGGTGCCCTTTCAAAAGGTACATTGGTACATTATTTACCCAATAAAGGTGCATATCTTAAAGCTGCATATTAGGGATGCGCTAAAAAGAAAATTCTAGGCCAAAACCGAAAATTCTGGATGCAATTGGCCAAAAATGCTTTTTAAAAAATATTTATTTATTATTTTAAATTAATTTGTTTTTTTATAATTGTATTACTATTAGACTTTTTTTTAATGATTTAAAAAAAAAATTCAAGCCAATAAAAGTAACCACACTTTTATTGACTATTAAATATGAATATATTATTCTTTATTCAGTTCTATGCTACAGAATCAGATTTAACAGTATAGCCCTAGTCTACAAAGCTACTATCAGTGCATGCGAGTAGAACGTAGCAGGGAGTGGATCAGTGAATGAGAGGATAACGTAATTTTACCAGCATTGACCAGCACGCCACACCATGTTACACAACAGTAGGGATATTGCAAGTGCACTACTACTTTGAAATTTCATGGCGGTGCATTATTTTGTCACGGTTTATGAATTCATTGTCTCCTAGTCTCGTGTTTCTGTTGTTAGATGTGTGGGTGTGCGTGAGTGGGCGGCTCCACTCTGATCAGGTTGATTAGCGATCCAGCTGATCATAATCACCTCCCCAGCTGTTGCCTATCATCTCACCTTTAAAAACTCACTGAACTTTCCTTCCTTTGTCAGATCGTTGTTTGATGTACCCCGTCACCGTGTGTGATCCAGTTCCCGTCAACGTCTTGTCCTGTTCCAGTCTTGTTCCTCGATTCGTCACACTTCTGGATTATCTCATCACCTCATCACCACGGCACTTCTCTCTGGATTACTGACCATCTTGTTCCTGCATCGCCAGCTTGTTGTGTGTGCTCTGACTGTGTGTGTGTTACACCATTAAATGAGTTTTACTTGCATTCTGCTTCCGCATCTTCTATCGTGATATATTTAAGCGGACTTTGTTTTTCAGATTAGCATGAGTGGTTCATGAGTTGAGCGTTAGCATCGGCCGTGAGCAATTGAGCGCCGCACATGCATTTTGGCCATTTTTCTCTTTCAGACAAAAAATGAAAATGCCACTTTCGGACAATCATTTTCAGTGGCTAAAAGGTTGGTGCATCCTACTGCATTAGTTCATGACCTTTTCAAAGGGTACTGCCCCAGTGACAGCTTCTGTATTTTTTTTTTTCCCCTGAGGGTGCATTTGTACTCATTTTCTTTTGGTGGTAAAAAACCTAATTATTATTCCCCTAAATTCTGTTAATGTGGAGTCTGGCAATGCCGGTACTCGCATCCTATAATAAATCTCACCAGAGGAGCTGTCAGTCATTCAGCATGAAACCCCTCCCACTGAGAATCAACACTGCAATCAGAATGTATGATCATTTTCGTGTCTGTGTGTGAATGTGAGATAACAGTCTGACAGTGAAGGTCAAAGAATGATCTGTCTGGGAGTAACTGTGACTCACTATTATTCAATCAGAAAGCAGAGGCCTCATACAGAACACCACAAAAGATGCCTGCACCTGAATGCCAATGCACATACTTTACTACACAAAACAAAGTGCACGCTGTAACTTTACTAAGTGATCAGACTTACAATTTTCACTGCTGGATGAAAAAAATTCCGTAGACTTAAATTAAAGGATTAGTTCACTTCAAAATAAAAATTCTGTCATCATTTACTCACCCTCAGGTTGTTTCAAACCTGTATGAATTTCTTCTGCTGAACACAAAAGAAGATATTTTGAAGAATGTCGGTAACCAAACAGTTGATGGGCCCCATTGACATCCATAATATTTTTTTCCTACCATGGAAGTCAATGGGGCCCATCAACTGTTTGGTTACCGACATTCTTCAAAATATCTTCCTTTGAGTTCAGCAGAACAAAGAAATTCATACAGGTTAGACACAACTTGAGGTTGAGTAAATGATGAAAGAATTTTCACTTGAAGTGAACTAATCCTTTAAAGGAGGGACCGAGTCATACAGATCAAGATCACACAGACATAAAAGTGCAGGACTCCTGAACTCATGGCAGTTGTGCACAGGCACCACAGCACCACTCGCGTGTTCTTCAGAAAATATAAAAATCTTGTTTAAGATCTGAATTGAGATTCAGCCTGTGATATTCAAAACAACCTTGTGCCATGTTTTCAGCTTTACAATAGTTCCTTTAAAAGAACAAGAGAAATGGACAAAGGAAAAAGTAGACGGATAAGATGAGACAGATAAAGAAAGTGTCAGAAATACTTTGAAAATAGACGCTTCAGTCTCACTCGTCTGAAGCATCTGAAAGATTCCACATAAAGAGAGAGAGATATGATGGACCTTCATTGAATTGCAATCTATATTTATGAGTGCACACAAATTATGACAAATGAATGACACACACACACACATAAACCCCATGCATGCACATCCATAAACTCACCAGTGAATATATTTGTGTGTGTGCATCTCTATTGGTTATCATAATCCTGACATCTGTTCTGTATTATACATGATATTAACAAATGAGCTGGAAATCTGTTTCCAGAAGCAAAAGGCGCTCCAACCGTTTCCAGAGATCTCTGGCGTTTTCCGCCTCTGCTGCAGAAAATAATGCAGATTTCAGACATACGACCACAAAGCATTTCAGCATGGACATACATATTTTTTGAATAAGCAAAAACTAAAATGACATGTATTAAAATTGTTATAAAATTATAATATATTATATTAATTTAAAAATACATTTAAATTAAAATATAATTAAATGTGAATGTTTATCTGGATCTGTAACACTAATTCAAACAATTAAAAACTCAAGTCTGATTTGTGAATCTTAAAAAACTCATTTAAAAGCACAGTCATTCATTTATAAATCAGACATCACTCTCCATAAATGTTTGCTTTATATATTACATAAACATGGATCAATAGCTTTATTGGATAATCCAGTGAATTAAATACTTGAAAGGCAAGTTTCGGTTTAGAGGGTAACTAAACCCTGAAACAACTTTTTTTAGTAAATGATCTGTAAGACAGGGGCTTTATTAATGCTGTTCATTGATTCGAGTAAATGTTTTGACATTTGAGTATAAAGTGTTTTAATTCTACAATATATGGTGTAAAAATGTCTGAGTGCTGCCCTCTTCAGGTTGAACGATGGCCGACATGTTGAATTTTCCTATTGGATGTTATGGTACTGGGTGGAGTCAGGCTCTGACCAGGGGTTGAGTTACCCTTTAACTGAAGCAAATTATTTCTCGTCTCACACTGTATTTACATTACAATGTTTCCTCATCGCTTTCATATGTAAATAAGTCCTGCCCACTGATAGCTGAGTTAACCCAAAACTCAGATAGTTTACCCAAAAATGATATTTTCCTACTATGGAAGTCAATTGCCATCAACTGTCTGGTTACCAACATTCTTAAAAATATATTCTTTGTCTTCAACAGAAGAAAGAAACTCATATAGGTTTGGAACAACTTGAGGGTGAGTAAATGATGTCATCATTTTCATTTTTGGGTGAACTAGGCCTAACCATTTAATAAATCTATTGTGCTATACATTTTTATGACAAAGACTGTAGAAATGTGTCAACCAATAGAGACTGTTACACTATATAGGCTACCATCATTCTGGTCAACGCTTGCGCATGTGAAAGTGCATTATCTCAGCTAAGTGGATTTCTGCCATCTTTGCATCCGTTATTTCCTTAATGAAAAAGCGCTGCCATATTTCTACGCAGCGGGAGATAAATTGTCTCTTGAGCACATATTCAAAGTAGCACACACGCGTGCAAAGAAGTACTAAAGCAGCATAATAAACTCCCCACTGGATGAGGTGCTTGACTGATCATCTATCACTACTTCTTATTTTTCTGCACCTTCATCCTCCATTTCTCTCCATCTTACTACTTTAATTCCCTCTTTCTCGTCCTCTTTTTCTCGGGATCGTTTGATGGTGCCTGGCTGACAACTCGTTTCACGCATCACTAATTACTGATGGCATGCAGTCCGACCATACAGTATGAAAAGCGTCTGAGTCAGAGACCAGAATCAGCAGTTTCCAGTGCTGAAGAGAAAGACAGAGGTGTGATAGCTCAACAGCAGACAGGCGAGAAATCTGTTCCGTCTCCGTGGAGGAGAGCTGAACGCTGGACTTCGCTGTCTCACCTCCTTATTAAACGCTCCTCATCATTAATTCATCTCCTACTGAGCCTGAAACTGAGATCTCCACGACCAGAACATTAAACTCTGGGAAAGTCTCTGTTCGACCAGATGAACGTCACAGGTTGGCTTTCTAATGAAGATGTTTTTTTTTTTGTTTTTTCCTTTATTTAACCAGGAAGTCCCTTTTTTGAGGGAGACCTGGCCAAGCGACACACCAACAATTGGAGATTTTGATGTTGCCAACAACTGGAGATTTATTAACATGTAGTCCTTCCTGAGTCTATACCAACTGAATTTAGGCGTCTTAGATAACACTGCTAGCATGTAGTGTTAAAACCAAGATCCAGTGTTATTTTAGCATGATTGACATTTTACTTAAGTTTTTGTTAACACTTTGTTAATACTTTGAATTAGGTTTAACTTTATATTTTCTTTTTTCTTTTTAATTTTAGTTAAACTTTTGGTAATTTTGTTGTGTTTAAAAAAATTGTTATATATATATATATATATATATATATATATATATATATATATATATATACATAGTTTTAGTTATTTTATTTTAAGAAATAATGATTTTTTGGCTTTAGATTTAGTTTTAGCTAATGATAATAACTAGGATTTGCACTCACAAGAGAGTGCAAATAATCAAGCATTATTTAATGATAGAACTTAAAGTAAGTATGTAAGAAATTTATTTCAATTAATCATAAAATGGCCCTGATATGTCACTAGACATTAAGAAATCATGTTCATTTCAAATACCTATATCACTGACAACAGTAGTCCGGCCAGGATATTGTCATTTAAAAACTGAAGTTGCAGCCCTCAACTGATGTTGATGTTGTCATGTTGTGTTTTGGTCTGATGCGCCACCCTCCACCTATCTACCAATCACGAAGCCAGTAGTGTTGCGGCATCCGGGTTGCCAGCTCTGCTCTAGTTACCACAGCTGCAGCTACAAACGTGTCGGAATCGGATAAAAAAAATTCTAACTTTGCGAAACCAAAAAAACCTTGTTATGAATCCGAAATACTTCGTGACAAAGTCTGAAATAAAACAAGGATCTGTATAGGAGATGCCTTTGAAAGATGGAGACGGCTGAAAACGGAGAAGAATTTCTGGACAGGTAACTAAGATTCATCTATGTTTGTCTAACTTGTACTTGATGTAAATGGACATTTCAAATATTCATGACAGTCGAACAAAGTTATGCATGTCTGTGCAAATTAACGTTACGTTAGCTCATATGGAGGAGGTGGGTCATCGAATTGAAAAGGTAAGGAATTGTTTGGGTAATAAAAACGGCGAGTCGTCATTGCTAACATTAGCAATGCATTATCACAGCCTGTTTCTCTGTCATTATGCTGAGACCAGTACAAGTGCTAGCTCAAAATAAACATTCTCTACCTTTTGGGCTATGCACTAAGTTAGTGTTGGTTTTGGAAGCACTAGGCGCAATTCCACGGTAAAATAACTTTTTCTAACACCAATAACACCAATGAAAAGCACATTATAGCCTATGATGTGAATAATTTGTCCCACTTGGAACGTTTTGTAGCCTACTTGTTTATCATGCAAGTTCTACAGCCAAAAATAATAGAATGACATGTAATCTTTCACATCACATATTTTAGCGTTATGGACGTGTACTGCAGGGTAAGTTAAAAAATACAGCTGGTCGCTTTCACTTATAGCGTCAGTTAAATGAATAGCTGTATCTTTGATATCGGTTACACACAGTGACAGAGGCTTGTGCTTGTACTTACATTAATGACAGATACCTACCATTACAAGTTAGACTAACAGCTACTGTTCTAACAAAGTACTGTCACATACGAGCGTACATCTTTACGATTATATTTGGCTAATCGCCATTAGTACATTTTTGCGATTTATAATTACTTTGCAAAACATCTCTCATTTGAAGCATAAACATAATTAACAGAAAAAAAAACTTACTGTGTAGGAATCGTCACTTGCCATTGGAAGCTTCTTGTAGCAGCCTACGTTCCTGCTGGATCCTGCAGCCTATCTGGCAACCTCAAGTCAGGGAGGAGGGGGAGGGGATACGCCGCTCTACAGTAATTTGAAAGTGATTGGAGTACCAGTTGTGGCCACAATCTTACATACGGCTCCTTTAAGTAATTAGAACTAAAACTTGGTAACCATGTATGAATGAAAAAGTATGAATACTATGGAGCGAATCGTGTGCCATATTAAACAAACAAATACAGCATTTTGCAAACAAACTCGATCTGCTTTGCAAAGGAAAACTCGACTCGCAAACAAACATAAAGCAATGTTCAAGTACAAAGGTCAATTTGTGCAAAAATGCAGTGGAGTAACAAATATGTATTGTG
Source organism: Siphateles boraxobius (assembly GCF_051911475.1). Taxonomy (NCBI): domain Eukaryota; kingdom Metazoa; phylum Chordata; class Actinopteri; order Cypriniformes; family Leuciscidae; genus Siphateles; species Siphateles boraxobius. The sequence goes on from NW_027508919.1 coordinate 1,965,124, forward strand.
TTTTGCAAATATAAATAAATGAGCCTAGATAGGGATGGGGCCGATCCGATCCAGTATCGGTATCGGCTCCGATACTGCCATTTTTGCCGGATCGGGTATCGGTCAGACGAGGCCGATCTAAATCCGATATTGTGTGTTTACTATTGTGTTAATGTTAAGCCCCACAAAAGCATTATAAAGCACCATTAAGTGTTCGTGCACTATATTATAAGTGTTCTGAAGCCATTCTATAGTACAATGTGAGATAGAAATGAATATTTAAGTAATTAAATTCAAGATCACGTAAACTGTTCCCTCCGCTGCGGCTGTCAATCATTCTTCATTCAGCATTCAACAGCGCGGCGCGTTCGGTTATGACGGTCAACTCGATGAAACTCTCCAAGATGTTTCAATGTTAATATTATTATACTTGATCTGTAGATAAAGCTCTATGGTTTCGTATAAAATGACTATCTTGCTGGACTTGCTGTACCTTAATCATGTTACTTTTTACCGTGTGTCTGTTAGATCACAACACTGGAGAGCACTATAATTGTTCTTCACAGTAACTGAAATTTAAAACTGTTAAAAGAAAAGGCTGAATAAACTATTGCGTAGATAGATACTGTATAATACACTACGCATCAATATGTCTTTCCTTTGTGCTTGGAACTTTTCAATGCGGACTCGAAGCGGTGTGCGCTGTGAGTCTGTGTTGCTTCAAGCGCATCATTCTGCGCTTGGGATGGGCATAAGCACTTTGTGCCGCACTGTATTGGAGTCTTTCATAATCATATCATAATACTTTTGCGCAATGAAAGATTATTAAATGTCGCATCTATCATATGTTGCTGCCTCAATAAACAGCTGTGCTATACATATAAAAAATGTCTTAATTTTATAGTAGCTAGACTATGTATATACAATAATTGATCTTTTTGATTTTTGATATCTTGTTTTTCATGAATGTATTTTACAACAATACAAACAGCAATGTGTAACGTTTTACCAGATTTAGTGCTGGTGCCTACACTTATTGTCTCTTATTTGTTCCCCGCTAAATAATGTTTTTTTCACTATGTTCAGATTTGATACAATTATTGTGCACTCGTGATTTTTCTAGACTAAATTTCTAATTTAGTGTATAATATAATTTTTGTCATAGGTTATAATTTTTTTTTTATTTGTTGTTTTTCTTTATAATGAAGTTGTCTGTATTAAGTAGATTGTGTTTAACAGTGTTTACCAGTTCAACACAGAGTTCTAGAAATTCTACTTGATTTAAAAAAAAACTGCGCTGGTATCGGATCCGTATTAGTCGATACTCAGAATATTTGGTATGGGATTGGATCGGTTCAGAAATATGGTATCGTTGCATCCCTAAATGTAATAAATATTGACATGACAATCAATTTGAAACACTTACAGTTGCATATTTATTTTCAGAATGGGATTTTTCCTGTTAATCCTGTTTTTCTGACTTCCTTTTCTAACCTTATACTTACCTCAAGTTGCCTTTTGGGACATATGCATACATGCGTACATATCATACTTGCCTGTTGAGAGGAGTTTATTGCAACATCATATAAAATCAACAATTATAATAATAATAATAATATTAAAGCAAACACAGCTCTGGTATCGGAATAGTATCGGTATCGGCCGATATCCAAATTCAGGTATCGGGATCGGATCGGAAGTGAAAAAATGCGGATCGGTGCATCCCTAAGCCTAGATAATATTTCACAAATAAATACAAACCATCCTACAAATTGCATACAAATGGAGAACTCATTTGTGAGAAAATCGAGCCGAGAGATCTCATAAAAAGCCAAGTGTCTCACAATCAGTGGTGGAAAGAGTACTGAAAAAACATACTCAAGTAAAAGTACCATTACATTCCAAAAAATGTAGTGTGAGTAGAGTAAAAAGTACTTGTCCAAAAAACTACTTGAGTAAGAGTAAAAAAGTAGCTTATTTAAAAGTACTCATGAGTAGTGAGTAGTGAGTACTGAGCTGCAGATTCTACCCCTTCTAATAAACACTACAATTTATACATTTAAAAAAATTGCACATACTGTAATTAACATTATATTTTCTTCTTTGTCAGAAGGATTGAAGAATATATATCATCCATCTTTTTAAAATGCATCAAATCAGTACACTCATCACCATTTAAATCATATTATTTGGGGGGGGAAAGCATTTAAAATTAGGCGAAAAAAACTGGGCCTGAGCATGCTATTGTTGCACATAAAATATCAATATTCATAACTGTGCAAAGAATTCAAAAACCTTTAGAAACTCATATGATAGTTCAGCATCACACACCATGAGATGGGTTAAATAGAGCGATTAAAAAATACCCAATTTCTCTCCAAAACGGTATCAATGTTAGTGTTTTGTTAAATGAGAATCACTAATATTATCAGATTACCTCACCTAATGCACTGAAAAAGGCTAAGATAGTGAGCTAACACTAATTACACACTTTAATTCCATGCTATTAAATATGTTAGAATTTAAACGTAAATGCACATTGTTCTAGAAGGGTGGCATCATCCCTTACATTTAACACGGCTACATTTACTCACATTGTAATGCTGCTGATAATATAATTTGTAAGGAAAATTGTGCATTTAATAGGGAAGTTATATCCAGGAAACTTTTACAAAAGAAACAAACAAACACACACACACACACACACACGCATGTCTCTTTGTAGTCTCGGCAAAGCTGTTTTATCAGCAGCATCCACACACAAAAAAACAAAAGTTCAACATGAAAAATGTTTTTGCGCAAGTGCACTTGCCAAATGAAGACGGATTGTATAATGGATCAATCAAAAAACGTTGTTTATTAACGAGCTGTAACGTTAGTCACAGACTGACATAATAAATGCAGTTCAAGTTAACGCGATGGTTCATAGAGTGCACTGATTCTGAATCTGGCGGCATGGCGAGCGCGAGACGCGGCAGTGCACAGATCGTGACGCGCGTCTCTCTATAATGTGATTGTGAAGTAAATGGGAGCGGGAATTCACCGCATTATGAACTCGTCACGCAATACCCCCAACCTCAGACCAAATGTTAGGCCATTTAGACAGGCCAGCCTATATAAATATCATATTAAGCAGAAATGTGAAATGTACCTTAGCATATTAGAGGAAGACGCTGATATCTGGATTGAATTGATGCGTGAAGAATGCACTTCCACAGCAGTCACGAGTAACAGCAGGAATAGGCGGTTAAAGTTGTTCTATGCTTAATTTGATTTGATGACAGTCACGAGACGATTACTCAATCCAATCACGTTGATGGATAAAAATAAAATGAAATTAGGCTAAAACAAGCATATGTAACGAGTAACGACCACAAACAGAAGGAAAATAGCGGAGAAAAAGTACAGATACATCACTTAAAATGTACTCAAGTAAAAGTAAAATTACACAATTTTTAAACTACTCAAAAAAGTACAATTTCTGAAAAAAACTACTTACGTGAGTATTTGTAATTCGTTACTTCACACCCCTGCTCACAATCAAAACAGACAGATATTCATTTGTATGCATTAGATTTGGTATTTGTTCAAAGGTTACATGCAATTTGTAGGATGGTTTGTATTTATTTGTGAAATATTGTCTAGGCTCATTTATTTATATTTGCAAAACACAATACATTTTTTACTCCACTGCATTTTCGCACAAATTGAACTTTGTACTTGAACATTGCTTTCTGTTTGTTTGTGAGTTGATTTTTCCTTTGCAAAGCAGATCGAGTTTGTTTGCGAGTCGAGTTTTCCTTTGAGAAACAGATCGAGTTTGTTTGCAAAATGCTGTATTTGTTTGTCTAATTATGGCACATAATTCGCTCCATAGAATACACATTTGTCATTTTAACTGAACTTTGGACTGGTGGTGCTCAAGACATTGTTGGTCATTCAGTGTTTTTTGTATTAAAAAAAAAGAACAATAATACTAAGATAATAAACTACTACTATTAACAATATAAACCACACTAAGGATTGATGAGCTGCTGGGTTCATGAATATTAATCACGTTGTCGGTTCGCTCAAACTGATTTATTGAAATCCAAACAGGGACAGTAATAGGTGAGCGGCAGCCAATGAGATTGCCGTTTGCGTATTAGTTTCTGATTGCTCATAAAGGCTGAATATTTCCAAAAGAACTTTTTACAGGAACATACAACAAATACCAGTAATATCGTTTCCATGTAGCACGTCAATTCTGTGTGGTATAAGACTCTCTCAATCTCTCTTTGAGTGTGTGAGAAACACTGAGCGCTCTCAGCAAAGCGATGGCAAGTCGGGCACCTCACACTAGTGTTTACTGTGTGTCAATCAAATGCACAGTGCATTCATTGGGATGAACTGAAATAGTGCGCTTTACGGACCACTTGACAGAGAGCAAAACTCTCAAGCGCTCAGTCAGTGTTTGGTGAGTAAAAATATATAATAAACTCCACCTCAGCTTCACGTTCACCTTCCGCCATAGTTGTTTTCGCTCTGCACATGAGCTGCGAATGGGTCCCAAACAGAAATACGTCATCAACTAGGTTGACATTATTATCGAGGGAAGATTGATAATCCTTATTGTGAGGAGATTTTTTACTGGTATATCGCAAACTATAATAATACCCCCATCCATAGGAGATGGTTGGAGCATGTTCTGTTTCCAAATGCATGTTATAATTGACCCAAACTGCAGCTATATTTACACACACACACACACACACACACACACACACACACACACACACAGCAACATGTTTTGCTTCAAGGAATATGAGAAATAAGAGAAAGATGAATACAGAGAGAGAAGACAGGGGTGGAGGATAAAAAAGAGACAGAAAAACACCCGTATCATGAAAACAAACCAACAATAAACCAGACGGACGGAAAACAACTTCTGCTTCTCTCTCCCATCAAAGAGACGCTGACAAGACTGTCACCCACATAGACAGAGAGAGAGAGAGAGAAATCCTCCATTCAGTGAGCTGGAAAAACCTTGAGAAAGAGCTTCACCATCCAGTAAAACACACGCCTCCTTTAATGATACGGATGGGAAAATTTGTTTTACTTCAATATGTAAACAGCCTGTTAAACATACACATGAATCTGCCTCACTGTGCCTGTCTATCTGTCTGAGATGGAAGAAAACACTATATTTCACTTGCTAAAGCCACTGACGGGGTGAAAGCCAAAGGTTCAAACACACACATGAAGGCAGGTCCTGCTTTCTGCTGAAATATCTTTTTTCAAACAAAATTAGCTGACATTTGGACTATGGGTTCATTTCTGAAGTTGTTTTTGAAGCAATGGCTGCGCACAGAGGAGAGGTAAGAGAGGCAACACACAAACACACACAGCTTTCATTTTTCATCCACTGCTTTACCTCTGGTGTTTAAATGCCTCAAACCCTGAACTCACAGTTAACGTGCTATTAAAGTGCATTGCATCCTGGGAAGAGACTAACCTCCAAACTCCCACATCATGCGATACAGGTCTCTTAGTAGGACTTTGCTCACTTTCAAGCGCCTGATTGATCGATTGATTGGTGGTGTGTCTGCAGCCCTGTCAATAGGTCAAACATTCCCTCACACATTAACACAGATCACGGTCTGCCATGATGGACCACAGAGAGAAAGACAAAAGGATTTTATATTTATAATTGTATATTTACTACCATTCAAAAGCTTAGGGTTGAATACTTTTATTCAGCAAGGATGCATTAAATTGATCAAATGAGACAGTAAGACATTTGTAAGGTTACAAAATAAATGCTGTTCTTTTGAACTTTCTATTCATTAAAGAATCCATAAAAACATGTAGCAGCACAACTGTTATCAACATGACAATAAGAAATGTTTCTTGAGCAGCAAATCAGCATATTAGAATGATTTCTGAAATATCATGTGACACTGAAGACTGGAGTAATGATGCTGAAAATATTATGTGTATAAACAGTGTATGTGACTAATGCTGTAGTGATTTTTACCATATGTAAAATTACTGAATCTGATTGTCATAGTCAGACAGATCGGCATTCGGTCTCAAAACCTACTTTTCTACTACGTAATGTTTTGTGCATCTTAGGCAAATCTGAACACATCAATGATGTCCAAAAGTGATGTTTAAAGTTGCAGCTCACTAGGTTTTGAGTAGGGTTGGGGGAAAAAATCGATTCTTAGATGCATCGCGATGCGGACGTGGACGATTCTGAATCGATTCACAAATGTCAAAAAACGATTTTCAAAAAAAAAAAACTTTTTTTTTTTTTGGGATATATAGCCTATTTATAATGACGTAATATTGACGGAACGCAAAAGACGGAATTCTGAAGCGCGGAAGTGCAGTGCCCGGACCGTCTGTCTGTGGCGTGTGCACATAACAGAGACGCGATGGCTGAGCGCGAAATCCAGACACCCTCCTCGTTAAAAGCTGACGTGTGGAAATATTTTGGCTTCTATGAAGTTGAAGGTTGAAAGGAGCTGGACAAGAGCCACACTAGTTGTAAGCTTTGTAGAATAAAACTAAAATATTTCGGCAACACGACAAATATGAGAAGCCATATGACACGTTTCCACCCAGAGGAGGAAAAACACTCGGCTGTACCAGAGCCGTTTCTCTCTATGGCTCTGGGCCGTACCGGTGTTCAGACGATTTCTGCTGCCTTGTCGAAAAATGCTACCCAAGCGCGAATCGATCATAGATAATGTTGATTCATTCTCAATTGTTTCCATAATGGTGTAAATCTCACAATATTATGACATCGTTATTTCATTTTAATCAGGTAAGTGTATGGGGAGCATATTTTGATATTTTAAATGAACCAGCAATTATCACATTTGATGTAACAAGTAAAAATGACATTATTATATGAAATAAAATTATAATAAAATTCGAAGTTAAGAGTACAGTATAATGTACTGTTTTTATTTTTAAAACGGTGTGAAAAGTAAAAATTATCATCAAATATTCATCTTTGACCTGTCAAAGTTTCCTACAAGTCTCCACAGCAAGGATGCATAGATTTATGTGCGTGGTAAGCAGAAGAAAATTAGTCTGCACATGCGCATAACCAGTAAGTAGCACATCTCGATGGGTAGAATGAATCGTCAGAACACCTGTTGTTATTATTAATTTACTACAAGTATGCTGCTAGTTCAGGCACACATTTATTTTCCTGTTGGTTCTTTGCAATGTTAATAAAATATATTGTACGTTAATTCTTTATGGGTCATTACTTTGTACTTTTAAAGCAAAGTATTTATATTCACTCACACACACACACACAAAAAAAAGATTCAGATAATCGATAATCGCTTTAGCATCGAATCGCAGCCCTCTGAATCGTAATCGAATCGAATCGTGAGGTGCCTGGAGATTCCCACCCCTAGTTTTGAGACACAGCCTCCGATAGAGATAAAAATGTCTACACCGGTAGTTCCAAATTATCTGTCTTTCTAAGACACTTCAGAATTGAAATCTGTCCTTGCAGCTCTCCTAGTCCTTCACTTCATCCCTCTATTCTCATCATGGACACGTTCACAGAACTTGCTCAGCACAGTCATCACAGTCCCAGCTGTGAGCACTCAGTGTAATACAGTCTGTCAGCACACGCGCACACACACTCACACACACACTGTTCAATCCCGTGGGTTTACACACCAGCCTCTCTTACAGTCATGTTCCCTCAGCAATTCTGTTTGGCTTTTCTGCCCAGTCTAATGAATTAACAAATCAATAGAAACCGTCGCAACACACATGCTCACAAAAAGTAGAAGGAACCAAGTTTAAGATAGCACAGCTAGATGCAAAAAACAAACCTGTGAAAAATATAATCTGGATCCGGGTGCATGACCCTTCTAATGATGGTAGAAAACAGTCAGCGATATTGCAGCTGATTTAGGCAGGTGTGTGTGTGTTGCAGGGCTGATTTCACGGCTGATGGAGCACAGGGTCAGAATGTGTCAAAGAGAGTGAATGAGAGAAGGAGAGAGAGAGGGGGGAAGGGAAAGTCAGACGTAGGACAAAGGAAATGATTTTAGAAACGGGCTCTACATCGGTCCCCTTAAACATGCTGGTCTTCAACCAGCAGCTGGAATAGTTCTAATCAGAAGGCAGAGAGCAGGATAATGTCATCGGCAAGTGCAGTATAACTTAAAACCCCAAATAAACTCAAACCCTTCATAATAAACAATGAATCTGAATACATTTAAAGTGCCTGACGCATTGCTCTGAGGTGCAGCGTGATTCACATTCAGTGGACAGGCATTCAGTTCTTATTTTCATCACACAGCAAATCTACTCCACTCCAGCCACTCTGTTTTGTCCTTTTATCTGAATTTATTTTATACAAATACAAATATTATACAAATTTTATGCAGGTGAATTGATTACTACTTACTTGGATTGAGCTGAGAATGCCTTTTAAAGTGCATTCAATTGCTGAATTTGAATTGGGGCAGCAAACAGAATACAGAATGCAGTTTGAATTTGAATGTACACTCAATCCCAATTCACCCCTTGCCCCTACCCCTTGTTTTCGAGTGTACCCCTTGGCCCTTAAAACAGAGTTACAAGGGCTAAGGGGTTGAAATATATTTCCCTACGAAATGGAACAACCCTTCATGAACCCGATACGTCATCAGTTGTCGATGATGGCTCTGACGTTACAGAAGCAACGAGTTTTTACAGGATTTCTCCATGACAACGATTGACAATGAGCGAATTGGGATTGAGCCTAAAATTTGCTGGATTCTCTTTTTACCCAAACTGCTAGATTCTGCCTGTTTCTTGTGTAAAATTGTCACAGTGTTGGACAGTTTTGTGTAACCCACTGCTGGTTTAAGTTTCACTGACAGTTAAAAAATTATGCATTTCCTCACAAACTATCCAGTCTGCTGCTTTATAATAACCCACTGGTGGTTTCCCAAACTAGATTAAACTGGATCGGTTTGTCAATGGTCATTTTGTCTTCTGTCCCATAAGTAAGCAAAATTATAAAAAAATGACATTCCAAGAAATTATTGTACTAAACAAAAACTGTAATAAATGGAATGATACGATACACTGATGGAAACAATCAATAGAACGACAGACAGTGAGTTAAGCTATTATTCATCTCTCAAGTCACTGGAAATGCAGTTCTGATAAAGGTTCACACACACCTATTAGCAGCACAAATTTTGGCCCAGGTGCAGTTGATATGATTGTGAACAAAGCCAAACGATTTTATGACCTGTCATATATACTTTAATAGTCCTCATGTCAAGCATGAATAACAACAAAATAAAACAATAAATTGCATCACTCTTTTTCTCTGCAGTCTTGTAACATAAGAACCTCCAAACATGATCAATATCAATTTTCCTAAAAAACGTTTTCTATCAAATTAGACCATGTACTTATGATATCTTGTTTTTTTGTAGATTTACAAACCCATTACTTATAAGTATGCCACTTGAAATCAGGATGTAAAGGGTTAACAGTGAGTGTCAACAGAGAGCTTAAATATCACATAAATATAAAGCTTGAATAATCGGTATCGGTATCGGTATCGGTCGATCATGATGACAAGAAACCGGTAGTTTGTATCGACTGCAAAAATCCTGATAGGAGCATCCCTAGTTTGCACAACTCCATTTTAGCTACTTATGTGTTAATTATTAAATAAGTCTGACTGATTAATTAGTAAGTTTATAATTACTTTATTATTTTTTTTTGTTTCGGCTTTTGGCCAAGCACATCCTGAATTTTTGGTTTCGGCCCAGAATTTTTTTCTGATGCATACCTAGATAAAACCAAAATTTCCAGACTCTCCTCTGCTGTCCTCAGCGCTCCTCTCTTTAGACGGTGAGCAGTTTCTCAGTAATGAGGCTCATTAACATGGCAGTCACAGCGGTCCCAGTGGATCCATACCACACACACACAAGGTCTCTCTTATGATTGTGCCCTTTGAGTTCTCTCATAAGTGACTTAAAAGGACACAGAATCGAATCAAATTGAACTGTACAGTCAGAAGAACACCTCCTGAATTTGCACTTTTCCAATGATCAAATGATGGTCAGATCTCTGCTGTTTAAATGCTGCTTGATTTAGCTCTGACAAACGATTGATTTCAGTATTCAAACTCAATTTAATGATGACATTATATCCCAGACATACATTAAAGGCGGGATGGGTGATTTGTTCCAGAAACACTTTTTGTTATGCTGGTTGAAAGCCTCTTCACATCCTGATGGCAATCATTAAGTTAAGTGGCCTAAATATATTTGTATTGTCTGTGGAAGGCGTAGGACCATAAAATGTTCGTCCAATCATTGAATTCAGTCCGTATGCAAAGATATAATGTCCTACCTGCCTGTCAACGTATGCATTTCCCAACCTCCGCGCACCTGCTCGCGCAGAGATCACACGTCATCAGCGTGTTTCATGCTACGACAGAGAGTTAAACAGACGCCAGTCACTGCTTAGTAACAACAGCCACCTTTTACATTTACGACTGAACCAAAACAACCAGCTTATGCTGCGTTCACACCATAACTGTAATTTGGAAGAGATGGAAAACCCGTGACGTTATACTCTGAGCAGTTTGTGACTCGAATGTATGCGTTTCAGTGGCAAAACTATCAATGGCGAAATGAATCTGCAGCAGACAGGTGGTACAGGTCAGTGCTCTTTAAGTTGTTTCTGTTCATTATTATTGTAATAGTATGTGCTTTGAGACATGAGGTAGTTTAACGTCGTCTCGTGATGCTTTGCAAACTCTGCTGTGTGCGTTCATGTGTTTTGAAGGATGTCGTCACATTCATTCTAAAAATTGCCTACCCCACCTTCAAAATTTATGGTAAAATAATGCTTCCATATTTTAAACATCACAAAACTGCATAGGACAAACCCAAAACAAGACCTGCAGCATTTCATTAATAAGATTTAAAATAAAAAAAATAAGACCTCATGTTCACATCCAGTATTTCCACATCTTCTGACAGCTGTAACCTCACCTCTACTGTCCAACTGCATCCAATTCATTCCCATCAGCCCTTAGGAAGGATAGTCAGTCCTTCACATTTAAAGAAACGATTTGACAAGGTCATTTTTCTTTTCTGTGTTGATGTGTTTCCTGATGAAAGAGGAAGTTGCAGCAGAACATAATATGCAAGATGAATCATCAAAACATTTTGTGTAGTTTTTCTAAAGGAGCATTTTTAATATTTAAATCTGCTGCAAGTGTAATCTTGTCAACTTATGACTTATGAGCATACAAATGAACTAAAAGATACAGACACGGACTAAAAACTAAACAACTCTGATTTAATGTGGTCTCTACAAAAAGTAAAGATTTTGATTAGAACCAAAAAGATCACTTAACCAAATGAGATCTGCAGTGATGACGTATTTTAAATAATTTATAAGTTAGCAACACTGGTTTCCTCTGTTTCCTTCAACACTGGTTGCCAATAGGATTTTTCAATTGGTTTTTGGATTATTGCAGAAAATGAGCTCTATGACCAACAAAAGTTTATGATTAATACAAATTTTTTCATCAAGATAATCTTCACAAATGAACAAAACTTTTACGAATATTGAAGCCTAAATTAAATTGCCAGAAGTGAAAACCTACATTCAGGCTATAAGCGAACAACACCACACCTACTTGTTAAAGTAAATGCTCAAATTGAGATATTACTTATGTATGTTATGTTGTAGAATAAAATGTGAAAATGTCTTGAGCTTGTGTTAAAAACATTGGGGGGAAAAAACCCACTGACTTCAGGAGGATGGAACCGGAAGTGCTAAAGCTAAATAATAATACTATTAAAGGGTTATTAAATCGTTTTTGAATGCATTTCACTTTCGCTTTCGAATTCGCAATCACGCATACTCAGTGTATTGGAAGCGATAAGACTCCTGCTGCGACTCTGCAGCTCATGCTGTATGGAGCAGAGCAGACGCTTTCAGTTTATAAATGTAGCGTCCATTGTCTAATCGAACTAAATTGTTTTTATTTCTATAAAAAAGCAAAACGACAGTGGGGGCGGTACCGCGGTGGGCAAGTAATGTAATCGGTGTACGGCTGAATACCCTGTAACATCGATAACACCGACTACCTCAGCAAGCCTACTTTGAAGCCGCTTTAAAACAATTTCTAATGTACAAAGCGCTATTAAAATAAAGATGATCAGACTTAAAATGCTACCTCGTTTTTGAGTTTTGGCCAACAAAAAAACAATTTCTCTGCATCCCATTAGAACCTAAGATATACAAACTTAAGAACCCAATTCAGCCAAAATTGGTTCTTTATAAGTATAGGGTTTTTCGCTTTTAAACCTGCCAAGTGGATGGAAAAACAATGCAGAATAAAACCTGCTGCAGCCAGAGCATTGCATTAGACAGGCCCACACAGATTTCACAACGACCTTTAAAACGACCACTAATTTCAGGCTTCAGACCGTTACAGAAAAAGAAAGCCTTTCAATATGTGTGTGTGTGTGTGTGTGTGTGTGTGTGTGTGTGTGTGTGTGTGTGTGTGTGTGTGTGTGTGTGTGTGTGTGTGTGTGTGTGTGTGTGTGTGTGTGTGTGTGTGTGTGTGTGTGTGTGTGTGTGTGTTTGTTTAAAAATGTCTGTCTATGCTAGATCTTCAGAAAACCCTTAGTTTAAAGCTTTTAAACCATCGGCTCAACACTACCTGTCATCTCTCACCCTGACAGACTGATGGAGCTTCTGGAGTTATTACTCAAATTCAAACAGCACACACTCACATACACCAACATATAGCAAAATAGGACTTAGAGCTATGACGTATCTAACGCACAGCGGTAAAATGTGTGTCAGAGATTTTGCTATACCATTTAAACTGTAAACATATTAGAGCAGAACTGTTTTACGATATATATATATATACATGAGAGAAAAACAGATTTCAACATATGTCGCAGGTGTGCATACATCAGCTAAATAACAGCAGGGTTGTGCGCTCAGAATTGAATAGACAGTGTTTTTTAAATTCCAATTGGATTCCTGAATTTGAATTCATTTTTAGTTGAGGTAGCAAAACAGAATGGAGAATTGAAATTGAAATTGAAATTTAAAATAAACTGAAATGCAAAGAAAATCATACTGCAAGGCACGTGCGGGGGGGGGGTTTGGGTGCTCGAGCCCCTGCCCTTTTTCAAAATTAAACCAAAGTGCCCTTCTCAAACAAATATCAATGATAATATTGTGGTCAATAAAGAAAATGCATTTGATTATAATTAACGTGAGCTTAGGCTACTTTAGTTTTGTACACATTGTCCTTTATTTTTACGTTTCTGTCAGTCTGAAGTGTCGTTGCCATAACGCGTTGCTATGGGTTGCGTCACTTGCGTGTGACTGTCTTGCTTCGGACTTCACTGAAGAGGTCAGTCTCCCTTCGAGGGTCGAAAACTCCGGAGTCGTGTGTGTGGACGGCAAGCGCAACCGTAGTGTTATGCGTTTTAAAATGAAAATGCACTGGTGTAAAACATGTTCCACATCGGAAAATGATGCTCTCGAGCGAAATATGGTTCTTTCAGTGAGTAGGCCTATATGGCTTGACTGCAATTTTTTCACTTTTTTTTCAATAATAAAAGGTAGTGTGTCAATTCAATTAAAAATCAAAATCACATATTTGAAAATATTACATATTATATTATATTACATATAATAAAATATCAAAATAATTAATTGAAGCCTGTTTGTCATGTATAATACACCGGCCAATCGTCATCTGGCACAACAAGTTCAAATTTCACTGGAAAATGTGAAATGGAGAGGTAATTTTCCGGTCATTCATAAATAGTTTGAAAATTACATTTATGAAGTGATCTGAATCTGCGTCGTTGAAACAGTGGATGCTAATTGACTACAAAGCACTGCACACAACCAGCACCAAAAGTAGCATTAATGGTAAGTAGTAAAAATTATTACAATTTAAAAAATTATTACAATTTAAAATAATAGTTTCTATTTTAATATACTTTAAAAAATATATACATGATTCTTCAGAAATCATTCTAATATGCTGATTTATTATCAATGTTGGAAACAGTTTTTTAATTGAACCTGCGATACTTTTATCAGGATTCATTGACGAATAAAAAGTTAAATGTAAAATAGTTTCTATTTTAATTGAATGTTGTTCTAAGTCTTAACTGTCACTTTTTTATATCAATTTAGCACATCCTTGCTGAATAAAAGTATTAATTTATTTATTTATTTTTAAAAGAAAGAAAATGACTAACCCCAAACTTTTGAACGGTAGTGTATATTGGTACAAAATATTACTATTTTAATATGCTGTTATTTTTTTAACTATGAATCCTGTTATATATGTTTGACTGGCTGGTATAAAAACTTTAAAGGCCTTTTTCTCTGTTTCTTTGTTTACGTAGTTACTGTACTTAGCCTTTGTAGGGCAGAATAGTATAAAGTATAATTTTAATAGAAAACAATTATTTAAAATTTTAGTAATATTTCACAATATTACTGTTGTTTACTGTATTTTAGATCAACTAAATACAGCCTTGATGAGCATAAAATGCTTCTTTAAAAAAACATTAAAAATAGAAGTGTCCAGACTTTTGGCTGGTAGGCTACTTATATACTATAATATATATATATATATATATATATATATATATATATATATATATATATATATATATATATATGCCCCTTTTTTACATTTGCCCCTGGGGAACTCTCTGCTCGTCCCTGCTGCAATTACTGTGATTTTGAATTAGATAAAGAAAGCTCGTCAAAACAAACTTTAAACGATGGCTTGACAAAGCCTTGTCTGAAAATTTTAATACAAAGTTTTAAAAAAGTCAGAAGTTTTTGTACTTTATTTAGCCTAGCTACATATGCATCATCATATTTAATCAATTAACTTTGATTTTATGGATCAAGGTGGAAGAACGCTTTGTTTCCCAGAATACCATTACCTGTTGCATTTCTTTAAAATTGGAATTCTGATTGTTTCATCTAATGAGAATTGAATCTGTTTATACTAGTTTTGCACTTATATATTGTAGAGATGCACCGATTACAATTTTCTTGGCCGATTCCGATTTCCGATTTTCCATGAGTTTGGCCTGCCGATACCGATTTTAGCCGATTCCGATTTCATTTTTTCTAACCACTTTACAGCAAACATAAATATTTATTTTCTATCTTTTCTTTAATAGAACATTTTAAATAAAATAGAACTATATAAATTATTACTCCTGGTGTGGGAAATCCACACATATCTGAGTGCAGAGTTATGGTATGGAAGAACCATTTTCTTTTCCATATATTCAACTAAAAAAAATAAAAGGTATATTTACTTATTTAGGAAACTAAACTTCTGCATGAAAACAGTTAATGGCAATAAAATATTATATAAATAGCAAATAAAAATAAAATAAATATAGCCTTGCAGTATAAAGATGTTTCTCAAAACACACACACACACACACACACACACACACACACACACACACAGGCCTATTGCAATCACTTGTACATCAATGGCAAGTTTTATTTCGCAAACAGTTGTTCTCTCGTCTGCCACATGTCCAGCCAGGCTAAACAATCACTTTAAAGGGTTAGTTCGCCCATAAAAGACATGTAGTTGTATGGAATCCTTACCAGCACTATAGTGCATACACACTGACCCTTTATGTAGTCACCTCCCTGGTCAGAGTTCTGTTGACGTTGACAGCAGCGCGGATTGATAGAAATGGAAAGAAAATAGTGCCGATTAAAACTGAGGTATGAATTTTGACCGGCGTGTTTTTTTTTGTGTGTTAAATTAATCAGGCTTTGAAACGTAAATAATTTTTTCACATAAAAACGCACAGTTTTGAGGCTCCGGAAACAAACCGGGAGTACTTTCTTGAAAAACTTCCAGCGGCCAAAACTCTGACCAGGGAGGTGACTACAGAGTGGGTCAGTGTGTATGCACTATAGTGCTGGTAAGTATCTCATACACCTTCATGTCTTAAATGGGCGAACTAACCCTTTAATTGAGCGCGAGCAGCGCAAACAAAAATAGACTCTGCGCCGAAACCCCACTTCACTGCTGTTCACGTGACACTCCTGCTCAACGCTCACGCGCTGCTCCTGCTCTCGGTGTGAATGCACTCATTGATTAACATGCACGGCGGGGAAAAAAAAAACCCGCGTTGCTCATGCTTGCGGTGTGAAACGGCCGTAATTCACGCGGTTTCTTACATGTGCATTCCGTGTGCACGTGTAATGCTGATGTTGCGTGATGTTAATCATGCGGCGCCCGAGTACATTTGACCGGCAAAAAAATCGGAATATGTCAGACTGAACGGCCGGTCACCGGTCACGGCCGATCACGTGAAAATCGGCCGATTCCGGTCACCAGCCGATCAATCGGTGCATCTCTTAATATACTGTGAAACTGGTTTTGCATTGATGCCAGAGTTTATTTCTTATGAATAGTCTGATCTTTTCCGCTGTGTGTCCTTCAAAGAAAAAGAATAAAAAATAGATGAAGAGCCTTTCATTTGTGTACCATTTCATTTACTGGCTTATCTAAAAATATCATTAGCAGATAGTTATATAATTTATAAACCATTTGCACATTATCAGAAAAATTACTACATTGTTATCTACACATTCTCATATCGAGATGTAAGTTGTTGGTCATCCTACCCATCTCGTGTGTGTGTGTGTGTGTGTGTGTGTGTGTGTGTGTGTGTGTGTGTGTGTGTGTGTGTGTGTGTGTTAATGTCCTTGTCACCTTCCCTTTCAAAGATTATCTGACTGCATCAGCATTCATAATATCACCTCTCATTAACACAGAAAAATTACTAACACAGAGAAAGAGAGAGGCAGAGATAAAGAATGTGTGGAGAGAGAGAGAGAGAGAGAGAGAGAGAGAGAGAGAGAGAGAGAGAGAAAGAGAGAGAGAGAGAGAGAGAGAGAGAAAGAGAGAGAGAAAGAGAGAGAGAGAGAGAGAGAGAGAGAGAGAGAGAGAGAGAGAGAGATCCATAGTAAAAGACAGAGGCATGAAGAGACTCTTCATTTCACCTCCTGCAATCACTTCATCCATATAAAGAGCCTCCGAACCCCACTGATCTCACTCTCATATAGATCCCACAGTTGCGAACCCCTGAACACACTTATGGACAGGTGCTTCATTTTGAGATCTCAATCTCTCCAGTGTGGATTACACAACACATGCACGCAACACACAGGCTGCATCCCAATTGGCATACTTTGACTGCATACTAAAACTATGCACACACCAGTATCCAAGAACGGCAGTAAACAAGACAGTAACCACATATCTAAGGATTTAAGGGCCAAAATGTTCTAACTGAAGAACCAACCACTGATATCTGATACCGGAAATCTGATCTAATTCCCCTCTGTTCAAGGTGATTATGGGCCTGATACAAAATCATAAAACAAGTACAGTGTACCCACAACTAACAACTTTCTTACCAATAACATTTACCGTACACTTAAAAAGCCCTAACAGTTCTAATGTTTTTCAACTTTTTGAATCTGACAGTTCCTGTGCTTTTATGTATTCAGACATAATTTGCCCTACTGCTGTTTGCATATTATATAGGCTAGTGGATATTAAGTGTGCATATTGAGCTTCTATAAAAGTAATTTTACGTAATATTCGGCCCAAAAACCACAAACATGTTATCTACCTAATCACTTTGGCATACTGTTTTCAATGTCATCTAATTCTGAATGTACTGTACTAATCCTAATCTTGCATACTAAATTTAGTAGGGATAGTATACAAACACTATGAATACAGCCACATTCACACAAGCTCACACATATCCATTATTTTGAATAACGTTATATGAGGTAACGTTATATTATAAACACTAGACAACTCCTAACCGTAAAATATACCTTTAACGTTAGGCGTTTTAGATTTTAATTAATACATTATTTTGCCAATTTATGAAGCTTTTACCTACTGGGAAAGACAACAAAAGAAGGGTCAATCAGCTTTTGCTATTTTTCAGGGAATTTTTAGAGAATTCCCAAGCAGGGAAAACACAGAGACCATCCTTTGACTTTTGTTCTGAATTAAGCTAAGTAAAATGTCTACAGACCTCTGCGGGGACATTTGGTCCATAGAAGTTTAGTGCAAAACGCACACACACCCAGTAGCATAAGGAAATATAGTGGTTAAACTCACGTCGCGGAATTTGTTCCAGTATTTGCTTTTGTCGTACTGGGACACGGTGCTCATCCACTTATCATTGTCCAGCGGGTTTCCGTCACTGTTGCCGGTAACCGACACCGTCAAAAACACCAGGGACACGAACAGACCGAGACTCAACATCATCTGAGAGAGAAAGAAAGAGAGAGCAGGTGAAAAAATTAGGCACGGGACACTTCCTTTTTGAGTTTGAGAGGACTTTCATTTAAACAAGCCCAAACAATAAAACATCAAAAAGCTCACTAATACGTATCCAATAAACAACTCCAGAGCCTCACATGCAGGGCGCGGCTTATTTCTGGATTATAAATCCGCTGAATATGTCCATTTGATCTGATTAATCATCCCTGAGGAAGAGAAAATCCTGAGGTGACTGACAAACAAAAATAACGGACTTTAACGGGCGAGTAAAACGGCTCGCGCTTCCCGCGTTCGACTCCTTGAGTGCGAGCTTCACTGCCATCTGGTTTAATTGCCTTCATAGTATTATAACGACATTATTCGTTTCACTCACCTCAAGACGGGACTGTTCTCGATTCCCGGGGCCAAACTGAACGGGTGATTGGAGACCGGGCGGGCGGCGCGTCCGTGGGACCGTAAAGTATCCGAGACACGGGAGAGTGGGTGAGTTTCCTCAGATCTTGTAGCTGCTGCACTGAACACGACCGGGAGAAACGGACCCGTGTAATGGAACGGTGAGCGTCTCCGCCCCCTCTACCGTGACTCCGCCCACTTTTCTTCGATATCTCTCTCTCTCTCACGGAGGGGCGCGACGTTATGTGATAACGCGTGACGCAAACTCTAATAACTAAACCGAAACGCTGCTGTTATGATTCTGAAAGCTTTCTTCGCTGAACTTTGTATATTATAACGGAAAGGTTGTAGTTTTGTAGTGTACACACACTCTCTCTCTCTCTCTCTCTCTCTCTCTCTCTCTCTCTCTCTCTCTCTCTCTCTCTCAGACACAAACACACAGTTTTCAGTTTTTCTCTCAGAGATGGATGTAGAACAAAGGGAGTGGTGCATTCAGTCGGGAACAAACGCGCTCGTTGACGTTGAGGTGTTCTGGAGGAGGTAATACGCAGGTGTTGACTTTAAGCTGTAAAACATCCTGTGCTGTGCAGTGGGAATCAATACACTGACATGCGCTCATTCCCTGATCACTCCTAACAAATTAAAACCAGCCTCCGTTTTCATTTGAAATCAGGCTGTAATGGCTCTAACTGCTGCTGTCCACTGCAGTGATTTCAGCTGCAGGGAGACGGATGGGAATATTGGCTCATGTTTAATTGAATAGAATAAACAAGTCAATGGATTAACCTCGTTAGTAAACACAACGCGGGGAAAGTATTGAGATTGATATTTGTAGGTGTTCTCCGTATAGTGCAGTGGTTCAGTTCTGCTCTCTATCAGGGTTTGAACCGCTGATACAGTGAGTGTGTGGGGGAGCTGTCCATTCAGCACCACACACACACACACACACACCTTTACTCTGCAAATAAGGCCCAGTAGACGCTTTTAATGTGTATAAACCCCGCCACGGAGCGTCCACAGAATGTTTAATGCTGCACAGAGGCGGCATACACATTTATAGTTACAGAAATTACTATTCCTGAAATAATGTTACAAGGCTCATTCCAGAAACAATAAAAAAAGTGTTTTAATCATTCCATTCTAACAAACCCAACATAATATACCAAAGTGATATAAAGATGGGACACTTGAAGAGTTGTCCTTGAAGAGTTCGTTGCCTGCAAGTATGATGCTATTACAACAGTTTTATATTTATTTATTTATTTATTTATTTATTTATTTATTTATTATATGATGGTAATGGGATTGACATATAACCTGGTAACAAAAGCACAGCATTTTATGCGCACTAAAATCTAAAGATATATAAATAAAAAGCAAAATACTTGCTTTTATTTTATTTTTCAATCTAAATGTATATAAATGTACAAATACAGCAACGAGAAGTTGGAAGCATGACAGGGGATAGGCCAAAAAGGCAGAAAATGTATATAACGTTACTGAATTATTGACTTTTTTGTGTGCATAAGTGACATAATGTGCATAAGTGACACAAAAGGCATCTAATGTGTGGAATGACTCATGAAATTGATCCAACAACATAATATAAAATGATTTCAGTAACATTTTATTTTAGTGTCCAGTTCTCACTAATTGCTGATTAGCATGCATATTACTTGATATTGGGTGTTTATTAGTACTTATAAAGCAAATATTAATGCCTTGTTCTGCATTACCATATTCTGCATCCCTTAATCCAGCCAATACCTAAACTTAACAACTACCTTACTAACTAACTAATAATAAGCAGTAGGAGTTTATCGTGGCAAAAGTCAGTCAATCGAGAATTGGTCCATTATTTCTATAGAAACATGAATGAAAATGTGAAATTATAACAAAAATATAATTATTGCTGAAGCAAAACCACATTAGAGCCTCTAGAAACTGAGATGGGTCAGAGCCGCACAATAATCTGGCATTTCGGCATTTATTAACGCAGCCTTAATTCAATTGTGTAAAGACGCCTTTAGAAAGGTATACACATTAATGCATTATGGATGTTTTAATATGACAAAACAATTTATCACTAAATCCATCGTAAATGAACTAATGATGACCTTGGCGTTGGTCATTGTGTTGAGTCACAGCATTATTAGTGCATGAGTACTACAGTTCAGAAGTCACAGATACTGAAAATGACTTATGAAGAGTCATATTGGCTGGTTTGACTCAGTGGTTAAATATTTGCGCAGATGGTAAATAAAAGGTTGATGGTTCTAACCCTGTAATGGCTGATTTATGAATTGTCATCTTTAAAACACTGAACCTCCTGCGACGAGACACTCATGGACACGAGACATAAAGCAACCGCCAATGACATCTATAATGCTCTGTGTGCAGCAACAGTTTCTCTCTGTCAAGTAGACCTGTATACGTGAGTGTGTGTGTGTGTGTGACATTGTGTGTTTAATTTATTCTGTTCCACTCCATTGGCTTAATGCTGTTAATGTTAAGTGGCAATATTTTAAAGTGGGTAATGTAGGTCAGTGTGGTTTCTGATTATGTGCCGTTAATATTTTACACTTTGAAAATGTTAGAGTGTGTAAATTCCCTGAGCCACAGCCAAGATATTGACACAGCTAAATCCGCATGATGTATTTCTGAAATCCAGCTGACTGACATGCGTATGAGAGATGCATTAAATTGTAAATGAGAGAAACGCAGAGCACACGCAGAATAGATAATTTTAATTGAAAACTTTCACTTGTGCACTGAGGTGCAACGCCAGAATATTGAGAGCGGTTTCACATTTTTCTCTGCTGAACAAAACCAGCTAATTATTCTTCTAGCATACACTATATTTAACAGAGAAGAGCGCAAGCTGATAATTGTTGAGGTTATGAAATTACATAGGCTAATTTGTTCATTTCCAAGGAAAAACTATGCATTTTAATGCACAAAAATTAAAGCTCTTATAGAGGAAAAGACAGTGACAGGACGCCCTCTATTGGCTAAAGGTTTTGTGCCTCCAATGATTTAAATTGAATAACGATAACAATTTTATTACTTATTTTTTAAGATCAAATTAAATATACATCCTTTGATCAATGCATACTTACAGCAATTCAATATTACTTTTCTTTTTTGTCACTGATTGATCTTTGTCTTTAATAGATAAGACAGTGGACTTAAACCATGCACTGTAAAATAAAACCAAGATTATTGGAGTACGTTGTACAAGAAAACACTGTCAAAATTTCCCATTTAATTAAATGTGGTACTTGCCGTTTCATTGTGATCGTTTGTGAAATTTACTTGCAATTTCCGAGTGAAAACGGTTTCTACTTTCCGAATCGTTTTCAGTGTATGTCGTGAGCAATGCACCATAGCTCTGAAATGAATAAAGGAAAATTATGTGTTTTTGTGTCTCATTTAATGAAAGATCCAAATTTAAACATTGTCTAAAAGCATTCTTATATTTGAACAATACATAAAGAAATAAAGTTTTGCATAGAACAGCAGTAGAAAGAGAAATGGAGGTAGAGAGAGTCAGAGACAGACTTGCATACTAAGTATTGGTGTTGGACAGGCAGTGGGTTCATGCTGAAGGTCACACTTCTCCGCATGTTTCCTCTGAGAGTCACAGCACATCTGTCCTCTCTGTCTTATATGGAAATAATCTGTCATGTCATACTTTGATTGGTCCCTGAGGGGCCACATGACAAGAAGCACAAACTGGCCCCAGGTGCATTATAGGTAATGCTATAGTCTTTTGCGTTCACATGATCCAGTCACCAGCGATTACTCTTGGCAGCCAAGTCCTCGTCCATGATTCGTGGAAGACGTCCGCTTGCTCCGCCTTCCAGGTATCCAGACTTCACTGTGGGCGCTTCTGGAAATGTCCTCTTTTTACTCAAATCTGATGAAGGAAAAATGCAGAACAGAAGTTTCACATGAAAATGCTTCGAATGTTTAGATTTATCCACCTTATGTCGACATGATGATTTCTTAGTCAAATCAGCCAACAGAATGTTTCCCTTAAAGGTTGTATCAGTGATTTCAGGCCCAAAAATAAATGTCTAATCTTTCCTAACGATCCGCTAGCTGCCCGCCCCATAAGCATGCCGTCAAAAAACCTCGTCTCTGTAGGCAGCGTAGGCTCTGAGATCTGCACACAAAAACAAATGGGACAACCACCACTCAAAACCAAAATAAACAGTGTTCCAACCAATCACTGACAGGGGCGGGCGTTGTGAGGTTTTGCGCTCGTGCACGGCTGGACACGAAATCGGAGCAACAAATGGGACAAATGAGAGCCTAGGCTGCCTACAAAGACGCGGTTTTTGGACGGCATGCTTATGGGGCGGGCAGCTAGTGGATCGTTAGGAAAGATTAGACATTTAGTTTTGGGCCAGAAATCACTGATACAACCTTTAACGAGTTCTACATTAGATTGGTAAATTAAAGTGACCCGTGATGGCGAGAATCATCTTCCGCCGCGCTCCAAATGTGTTCACGCCCACTTCCTTCAAATCCTCATCTGAGAGGGTCAGGAACGTCTGGTAATCGATCTAACAGATGAGAGAACAACATTTATTTATTTATTTCTGTGTGTGTGGGGTGTGTGTGTGTGTGTGTGTGTGTGTGTGTGTGTGTGTGTGTGTGTGTGTGTGTGTGTGTGTGTGTGTGTGTGTGTGTGTGTGTGTGTGTGTGTGTGTGTGTGTGTGTGTGTGTTTGCACACACACGTCTCTTTAGGTATAATTGTGTGTTGTCTCATGTAGTTAGACGTTTGACTTGAAAACAGATGATACCACACAAACAAACTGGTGTAAAAAATATTAAATCATTCCAAAAACTACATTTCTGCACATATCTGAATTTACTAAAAGTAACACACTCCAAAAATGATTTTCATACTCAGTATTTTTCACTTGTTTTACAATATAAATATCTAAACATTCTTAAATCAAGATACATTTACTTGAGAAGCAAAACTATTTAAGGCATTAAGACTTGAGTGAGTTTATACTACCGGTAATTAAAACATTTTATGTTTTTGAAAGGAGTTTCTTATGCTCACAAAGGATGCTTTTATTTGATCGAAAATATAGTACATATGAAGCAGCACAACTGTTTTCAACATTTATAAAAATAAGAAATGTTTCTTGAGCAGCAAATCATCATATTAGAATGATTTCTGAAGGATCATGTGACACTGAAGACTGGAGTAATGATGCTGAAAATTCAGGTTTTATTACAGGAATACATTACATTACAGAATATATTCAAATAAAAAAAACGTATTATTATTAAATATTATTATTTTATTTTATTATTATATTTATACTTTATTTTATTATTTTTTATATTATTTTTAACTTTAATATTTCACAATATTATTGTTTTTACTGTATTTTTGAGCAAATAAATGCAGTGTTGGTGAGCATAAGAAAACAAAAATGTAATTATTCCATACATACTTGCAAATATCATCCAGTTTTCTAACTCCACTGGCTGGTCTTTGATTTGTTATTGAACATTTTGCATCAGCAGATAATATTCTTGTTTTCATACATTTATCAGAAAACGAGACTTTGCATCTGAAGTCAAT
This sequence comes from Siphateles boraxobius, assembly GCF_051911475.1. Classification (NCBI taxonomy): domain Eukaryota; kingdom Metazoa; phylum Chordata; class Actinopteri; order Cypriniformes; family Leuciscidae; genus Siphateles; species Siphateles boraxobius. The sequence goes on from NW_027508919.1 coordinate 1,989,502, forward strand.
GTATGTTGGTTTAAGAATGTTATTTTATTGAAATCCAAGACAAAGATACTGTGTAGGAAAATCTTTTTTTTTCAGTGCAAATACTGATTGTTTGTTTGACAAACCAAAAACAAAGCAGAATATACTGTACAGTTCTGCTCATGGAAATCTTTTTTAAAGATCTGATGCAAATAGCCCTGCCAACTTTAGCAAATCCAGTCACTAGATTCACCTCAAACTTTTAGACATGGCTTTGTTTCCAGGTAGACTAAAATAATCCTGTGCACCCTCATTCTTCAAGGTTAGATCCAGTCAGATCTTGCCAAGTTTGTGTGCAATATGCATCAGACAATAGCGGCGTGTGGGCGGTCTGTGGGTGTGCCGTCTGGGACGTGTGTGTGTGGGTTGTGTATTTACCTCCTGTTGTTGGAAAATATCAATGTATTTCTCCAGACCCAGCTGTGCCAGTAACTCTATAAGATCATCTGCGTGGGCGGGACTGGGAGAACTGCCAATCAAATGTCTGGACACTGTAGCCCCGCCCTCAGAGGTGGTCAGGTAGCCCTCCGCTGCAGGTCAAAGGTCAGAAATGAAAAGCTCATAAAGCTGGTGTGATATTTAAATTTCCCAGTTGGTCCTGGATCTCGATCACCTCTTCAAGCGTAAATGATTGTTCACCTTGACATAAAGTTGATGGCAGAATTTAATTCTGTAATGAGCAGCTAAACTAATTTAATAGTTACTGTTAATTAAACATGATACTGTATGTCACACCCTCTGTAATTAGGGAGCAGAACGATGAGTTTAGCAGTACACATACATGTTCGGGCTGGGGACAAACTATAGGCAAGAAAGGATGAGGATGAAGGTGGTGATGAAGATGCAGATCCACGTCTTTCTCTCCAGTTCCCCGAGTCGCTGCCGTTCCAACAGCGTTCCTTTCCACTCTGTGAACTCCACACCTACAACCACACAGACAAACTATGATACTGAAGTAATGGCGCTGAAAATTCATCTTTGAACACAGGAATAAATTACATTTTACAATACATTCACATAGAAAATAGTTATTTTAAATTGTAAAAAGTTTTTGCTGTATATTTTATTAAATGAATGCAGCCTCGTGAGCATGAAAGACTTCTGTCAAAACATTAAAAAATCTGATATTTTTTTTCTTTTTGGAGTTCGAAAGCTGCTTTCATTATATAAAAAAGAGCGGCGTGAACATTATGCAAAACATAGTCTTTTGTATTCTACAGACAAAATAATGCTATTACAGGAAATCATTTTTTGACAGGTTTTAAATTATATGAGCAGTTCATGGCAAGTTTCGTTTTTGATTGAACTACCCTTTAAAAAAGTGCGAAGCGCAAAATAGACAAACAGATTTCAATAACTTTTCAATTTGAATCCTTCAAGGGGTTTCACTTATTCTCAAAAATAATGTGATTCAAACAGCAGTAACAATCAAAAACAGATTCAATCAGTGCAGAGCTAAACCTCTTCCACTGAGATCTTTAATTGAGAGCGTCTCATTATCTCAGCACAGAGGAAATGAGGGTGGAAGTGAAGGGAACAGTGATGTGCTGCTCACAGTTTAGAGTCTTTTCTCCATGATTACACTGTTCTGAATGACAGCCACGTATGTGTGTGTGTGTGTGTGTGTGTGTGTGTGTGTACAGTACCACTGTACTCAAAGTAATCTTTTTATAAACTCACTCATAAGTTTCCTCACACAGGTGGGTAATTTTGTGGTCTTTTGTTCAGAACACACACACACACACACACACACACACACACACACACACACACACACACACACACACACACACAGACAGACACACACACACACACTCTCACATAGACACACACACACACACACTCCATGTTGTTACACCCTTTCATTATGACGACATTCCATAGGCGTTATGGTTTTTATACCGAGCTGTATTTGCATCAAAGTGCAAGTTTTTGAAAATTATACAGTGATCGTCTCTATGTAAACAACAAAAACATGAATTTATGAAAATGTGGATGTTCAATCTATAGGAGTGTGTGTTTCTTTACAAAGTGACATCACCAACTACTGGCCTGACATGAATACTACAGTGGTTTAATCATTTCGTGAAAGGGGATCAGTTTGACAACGCTGTCATGAAAAACACAAAGGAAAAACGTTTGTGTTTTCAATCGTGTAAATGTACTCTTAAGATTCCTGTTCAAAAGTTTGGGCTTGGTAAGCTTTTTTTAAAAGAAGTCTAATATGACTAATATGGAAATGTAATATGCAAAATGATAATGCAATATGTAAAATGACAATGCAATATGTATAATGGTAATGCATTTCTGTATTTAGATTTCCATTTTCCATTACATTTGTGTAACTTTGGTGCAAAATGAAAATGATAATTCAATTTTTCAGGATTCTTTAGTGAATAAAGTTCAAATCAACACCATTTATTCGGAATAAAACTATTAATTTCTTTAAAAAAATAAATCAAAAAAATAAACCACAAATTGGTGTACATGGTATAATCTTTGTCAAAATAACTTGTGTTTGCTAGTGCAAAACTCACTATTCGGCACACATGATCAACTCTGATACTCAGTGTTAAAGGGTTTGAAAAGCCAAATAGCTTCATATAAAAGAAAAGTCTACTGTGCGTCCTCATTTAGAAAGCTAGATGTGTGTGTGCACCTGCTGCTGGTTGTTGTAGGGTCTGTAGCAGCGTCGGCTCACGGCTCTCAGCTCGCGCACAGCGTCGGTGGGCATCGATTTAGAGAAGCCCAAGCCAGCCCAGGTGTCTGTGGGGGTCCGAACCTCAGTGACCACCGGTGTCTGCTGCATGGCTGTAACACACACTTCACAGATTAAATCACAGGCCTTATTAGACACACACACAAACTGCCTGAACGCCTGGAAACATTATACGCTCAGAACCGGGTCCAGATTTACACTGGCATACAGCAGCAGCTCTAATTAAAGTGTGTGAGTGTGTGTGCAGTGTCGCTTTTAACTGCATTGTGTGTGTAAGTCCCCCTGAATTATTAAACACCTGCCACCTAATTAAACAACTTAATCAAAATCAGTCATGCGGAAGAATGTGCTGCTATACCTTTCTACATCTCTCTCTCTCTCTTTCTCTCTGTGAATGAAATAGTTTAAACAGGAGCTTATTTAAAAGGTAACAGTATCTGTTTCTGAGATGCACCGGGTGTGAGATTAAAGATTAAAAAAACATATGCACACTCTTGAAATTAATAGGATAATCTTTTGACGTTTTGTGTGGCGTTTCCTGAAGCAAGAGTGCCATATTCTAATTTAAGATCAGGTAACTAACCAAGCATTTATAGTCTCTGTCTGACTTTGCTTCTCAAATCATTTAATTTAGATGTGTTTTCTTTTTTTTACATAATTTACTTTATACATCAAACCCACTCACTTCTGACAGAAATACGGATAAATACTTGTTTATTTTTTTTAGTGTGTTTTATGTTCCTGTGGGTAGAAAATGTTCATGGATTTTAATTTTTAATCACTAAATCAAATTAACGTTTTAAACTTTAAAGTATATAACTTGAATGCAATGTAAGTTTCTTTGGATAAAATCATCTGCCAAATACATAAAATTTAAGATTTTAGGATAAAATGTTTCTATAAAATGTTTATGAATGCAAATCACATTTTTGCCAATACTACAAGACTGTAAAAAATGTTTTTTCTAAGTTGTAAATAAAACGAGGATTATTGGAGTATGTGACTTCAATGCATTATTTGCCATTTCTATGCAATTGTTCATAAATTCACTAGCAATTTCGGAGTGAAATTGCTTCAAAGTTGTTCATTTTGTAAATTGTACGAGAATTGAAGTACAGATATTCCTCATCTGTCAATTAACATTGCTCATGAAAGAGGTGCAGAACTAATGAATTTAGTCAAACACGTCACACCTCATGTCAAGTCAGCCAGAATGATTTTAAGTCAGCTTGTGTGTGTGTGTGTGTGTGTGTGTGTGTGTGTGTGTGTGTGTGTGTGTGTGTGTGTGTGTGTGTGTGTGTGTGTGTGTGTGTTCATCTGTCTGCATATTCTGTGGGTGGAGTGGCTGCAGTCCATTATAAATCTGGCAGCGTGTTACTCTGAAATGGGTCCCCTCTATCACCCTCTCTGGCACTGCGTAACGCTTAAATGGCTCCCCTATATCACCTCTCTGGCAAACTCAAGCTCTTTAATCCATTTTGAGGTTTATACAGCATGATGAATGCCAAATAGATGGAGCCTGCGGCGGCCCGTCGCACACAGACACAAGTCCACCCGGTCACGGCCCAGAATAACAATCCGAATTGGGCACAACTTAAATCATTTGGCTTTTAATCGTCACATTTGATCACACAAAGATTATACTTTGATGTGAGATACCGTGTAAATGATACAGAAAATGAACACGTTGATCTAAACTTTGTCTGTAAGAAAAAAATATGAGAGTGCATGAATCTGAAATCCTTGATTAAAACATAAATATTCATCACAAAAACCTCAGAAACAACAGTCATTTGCATCATGTTCATCAGCAACATTCGTTTGAAATAACTTATTGGCACTAAATTATAATATATAGGCAAGGCAAGGCAGAGTTTTTTTGTATTGTAACATTATGTTATGATAATTTAACATTCCTAAAATAGGCTTGATTTTCTATTAGAATTTTTTTTCTATTATGACTTGCTGAAAGGCTCTAGCTAATAATTTTAATAATATAATATAATATAATATAATATAATATAATATAACATCAAGTCCTGAATAAAAACAAACAAACCTTGAGTTGCCAGAAGCTTTTTTCTCTCATATTCATGGTCCTGTTAAACAAACAGTAAACAAAGATTGTTTTAATAAACCGGTAAGAAAAATGATTTTAGTTGTGAACTATAATTGCTAAATCTGACAAAACCTTCCTTTTTGATTAACAGGTACAGTTTTAAAAATGTGAAAGTGATGTACCTTATTATGAGGGTCGACGGAGGGGAATATTCTCAGACTACAGCGTCTGTCTCTGTTCAGATAAACACCATCCACCTCCACTCTCACTGACCTGAAACACACACACACAGTTTTATTCAGTGATATATTCCAGACCGTAATCCAGGACATGTTCTGCCAGTCTGGACGGGGGGTTTTACCTCTCAGACGTGAGCGGCTGGTTTGGCTCCCTGGAGGCCTCTGATTGGCTGCCTCTCCTTGATGAGACCGTTGTCTTGGCAACGACCTCTCTAACCTCTGTCACCTCCGCATGTGGCGTGATGCAGGTCTCCGTCTCTGCTTGTGTCTGCGGATCGTCATTCTCTGGAATCTGATACAATGACATTAATACAAGCTTTTGGTTTTGTTTACTCATAAACACGTTTACTGTCATTAAATCTGATGTACTTTAACATTATGTTAATAAACACACATTTGAATTGAAGAAGTATAAGTAGCGTGAATCATGCAGTCAGTTGATCAATCAATATGATTCGTTACAATGCATATAACACCTGGATAATGTATCCCACAATGCAATGCTTTCAACGTAGCTGTCCATTTCCAAAGTGACGAATGAACTTGAAATGTTATTATCCATGATTTATAACACCCATCTTTTGTAACATTATGAACTTGTTATTTGATCGTCCTGCCAAAAGTCAAGACATTTTTACACAAAACTGCGTTAAAAATGGAAAATAACCTTCATCATGACACCTATTTTGGGACCAATTTTTTTGTATTGTGACATTATTTTTTATAGTTGTTAAGCCCATTTCCCCCCTCAATTCTCATGATCATAATAATTCACCTGGAAATTAGAGTTTTATTTTTTTCTTTGTAATTATTCATAGTAGTAATAGTTATTCATAATAGGAATTCCCATTAGATTTTCATTAATGTAGTACAATATATTTTATATAAATCAGCATAAAAATTAAAAGCAGCATAACAAATACATCCATGATGTATAAATACACAAATGATATTTTTTAAATGTTATATGTTATTTTTTAACAATAAATATTTAAAATAAATTAAATATTATATATTTATGTATATATAAATGTTTAATAATGAAAACAATATCTTAAAATAGGCTTAATTTTCTATGTGCAAAATATATTATATTTTATATATTAGATACATTTTTATATTTATTTTGGGGTGAAATATGACTAACACGTTTTAGATAGATGGTGTGATTATATATATATATATATATATGCAGTATGTGTACATGTAGTACACTAGTAAGTCCATTCTAAACATAATCAGGATCCTGATCGTTGAAACCTTCTCTAATTTAGACTCCACTCCTTTGAGTCCTATCCGTCCATCCTCTGAGGTAACAGCCAATCCGGGTGGTGGTGTGGGGCGGGGCTTCCCAGTGGGAGAGCCAATCACAGCATCTGGAGAGAGCACAAGCGCATGAAGAATGACAGGTACAGAAACAGTTTATTCAGCACAACTAACAAGCATCAGTGAAATTAAAGAGGATGAAAGCACTCATGAACCACTGACATACACACACACACACACACACCTGTCTCAGTGAGGCACAGTTGTTGCATTAACATCTTGAGCCAGTAGCATGTGATTCCGTCATTGGCCACCAGAGGGTCCGCAGGGGTCTTGGTCATTACAGAGACCTCACTGGAGTCCAGCCCGAGCAGCAGACGTCTGGCCTCATAGAGGTTCATGATGTTCCTCTCCAAACCTTTCACAACCACTGACTGGACACAGACACTTCAAACAGTTATACGTGCATGAATGAGCAAAAAAACAAGAAAGAAAACCAGCCGAAATATGGTTGAAACAATGTCAGCTGTTGTTTCAACACTGAGAATTTTTTTATAATAATTTTTAATGCTAGTTGTTAACAAAAGGTTAACATAATACTTATAAATCAGTATTGACATTTTAACAAAATCTGTAAAAAAAAAACATCTTAATATTTTTATAAAGTCTAATATTAGTTTTTTAATAATATTATATAATATTAATAAAATGCTATATTATTTGTATATAGTTTTAGATATTTTTATATGATTAAATTATAATTTTTATTATATAAATGTCACACTGCAAAAACTCTAACTGCCCTAAAATAAGTTTAATTTCCTATGAGCAAAACATGTTTTTATATATATATATATATATATATATATATATATTTTTTTTTTTTGATTATGGGGTGAACTATTCCTTGACCCTTGACCTCTTTGAACCTAAAAGTAAAATTATGATACATTTAAGATAATGAATTTAGCCCGTAAAAATGCCTTCTGTATCAAGACCTTGAAGTATGTACTTGTAATTTTAGTCTGTAGTATGAGTATATGAATTTCATATTTGAATGCATAGCTTTTTTTGACAGGTGCGTTGTGGGTGCTGTAAAACCTTGGCTGTCTGCTTGACCTTCGGTTTGACACTGATAAAAACTCCCAGGTTCTGCATCATCTGAGCGAGTTTCCGAGGGTCAGAATCTCCCTCGTCCTTCAAATCAAACATCAGACAGACAGGCAGACAGTCCTGCGTGAGAACAGACACCGTCAGACAACAGCAGGACGGCCCAGACGAGACAAACACATCTTAGAAAGCTTATAAATATGTTATTGTTTATTATATCATGCATGCCGTGTTTGCTGACAATCCATTATGCTGCTAATCCTGTCAGAATCGCATCTATTTTCACATTAGACATTAGAACAACAACTTTAAAAGTTATAAGTTTAGTTAACTACACTGGACTGACCCAAACCCTGAAAGAGAACATTATGCATTTATCGAATTAAAAAAAAAAAAGACTAAATAATTTGTCATTTTTCTAAATGAAAACGCCTTCAAAGGTTGTTGTTTTTTTGTTTTTTTGGTCATATTTATCTCTCCAGGGTTATTATAGTTAATTAAATAAATATAGTTATAGTTACCTAAATAAAATTAAATAAATGAAAAACATGAATTTAAAAAAACATGAACATGATTTTTTTATCAATAACAAAAACAACACTAACTGAAATAAAGTAAAACATACAAAACTTATTTTATTTCAGTGAAGGCAACATTTCGAATGGTTGTTTAGTTTAAATTTAAGCATTAAAATGACTAAAACTGACTAAAACTTAAATAAAGAAATAATGTAAACTATATAGACATTTTTAAAAAACTAATTCAAATGACAAAAACTGCACAAAAAAAACCTAGACCTTTAATTAAAATAAAAATGAAACTGGAAAGTACTCGAATAAAAACTATTTTAAAATATGAATAAAACAATAATACAAGTAACACTGCATCTCACACACATCATACCTATGGTTTACTATTTATATTATTTTTGCACTTTAAGCATACTACTATATTCCCTATTTAGGTATTCATTTTCATAGCCTACTTAAAATAACTTTAACTGTCCTTGAAGTAGATATCTATGTACACTGTATACTAATAAAGCAGTTATTTGTAAGTTCTTTGTAAGGGCACACACACAGGTTTGTACCATCAGCTGCTGTCGAGCGAGACACACTCCGTCAGCCGTGCCCTGGATGAGGAGCGAGGGTGTGTGTTGCGGAGCGCTGAGGTCGGGCAGGATGATCTGTGTGTGTGTCTGATGCATCACCGCGAGGAAGTTCACTCCGTTTTGACCCAACAGGAACAAGTGTTGCTGTGAGGTGACGTCCAGCTGTGTGCTCACCATCACTCCTGTCAAACCCGAGCCCAGCAGAAGCTCCATGAGGACACAGGTCGCCTTCTGCAGAGGTCAAAGGTCAAGGAAAAATCACACTTCCCTGAAACATATTTGCTGAATGAAATCAAATACTTGTTCCTTACTAATTTCGGGGAGCTGGTTACAAAAATAGTGCCTGTTTATCTATAAAACATCACTTTCTCACAAAATATGATGTGTATTTTGTAGCATTTATGTTTTCGGCATCCATTTGTAAGGTGAAGAACTCATGCATTATCTTTTAATTACCAGTAAAACTGCCACAGAGACATGATTCCTATCTTCCTCTGAGCCGGGTTATTACTATCATTTCAATTCTCAGCCGATTTCCACATATATGACATTATTTTATGCCTAAGTTTAGAATTAGTATGGCCAAAAACGGAAGAAAATGCAAACACGACCAGATGTTTTCTGCTACATCTGTGGGTGTTGGACAGTTAATATTGTGTTCTTTACGAACAAACACAAAATTTCTCAGTTGAACCCAAAAGTTTTGCGAAGGAACGTTGACATATCATTTTTCCTCCCATTTTGTATTTTTTTCTTTCACCATGTCCCTCTAGGGCCTCCATACATACAGGTGAAACTCGAAAAAATGTGAATATCGTGCAAAAGTTATAATTTTGATGATTATGGCTTACAGCTTATGAAAACCCCAAATTCAAAATCTCAGAAAATTAGAATATTGCATGAAATCAATAAAAAAAAGGATTTTATATACAGAAATGTCGACCCTCTGAAAAGTATAATCATGCATATGTTTATAGTTAAATATACTAAATTAATTAATTTCACCTTTTAATTTGAATTACTGAAATACATGAACTGTTGCACGATATTCTAATTTTTCGAGTTTCACCTGTATACATATATAATTTGAAAAAAAAAGTGATAGTTTTTACTGGTATTTTTTTAACTAATACCTTTTATATTTTTATTATATAATATAAAATATATTATATTTTTGATATAATAATATCAAGCCTTTTTGCGAATCAGCAGAATATTTGAGGATGCAGGGTAGTGTTATTGATGTGATATCCGATCACCTTCAGGGCAGCCGTGTTTCCCTGCACTCCTCTCACGCTGCAGGTGCTGCAGTAAAGCTTGGGCTGCGTCCTGAAGCTCACGCTCACTCCAAACGCCTGAGCCACGTGCTGGATCACCGGAGACCCTGTATCTGCCACAACACCCCCCACAAGGGTCACGGGGAGGTCAAAGGTCAGCACCAGGGGCTGCAGATCCTGCAGGTCACAAACTTACGCAAATCACACCAGATTCACATGCACACACATTTATCACGAATGACAGCCTCATTAATTCCCATTATTCTTCATGGTGATTCTCACTAGATTTTCACCGCTGTAGTACAATATTTTTAAATCAGTGTAAAATTGAAAGGGAGAATAACAAAAACTACAATGATACATTTTATTTGAATTAGTTTATATTTTGTAATATATAAATTATACTAATATATTAATATTATAATCAGGGTTATTATTGTTAACTAAAAATTACTTGAAATAAAATAATGAATTGAAATAAAATAAAAATCGGCTAGTCTCATTTTCGGTTAATTTAAGTTTAAATACTAAAATAAATAAATGAAAATTAGAAAATTATTAAAATTAACACATTTTTACATTTTTTTAACTAATAAAAATGACAAAACAAATACAGTTTGTAAACTTTTACTAAAATTAAATGAAAACAAAATACAAAAAAGTATATAAAAACCAACAAAAATTTTAAACATTTTAAACAATATAATGATTATAATTTAATATATTTTAATTTACATTATATGGTTTATATTGTAATTATTATATTAATTAAATATAAAAATGGGTTATATTATCATAAAAAAAGTGTTAAAAAGCAAGTAACTTTTCTTTAAGCAATTTTTTTAAATTATGGGCTGAAATATGAGACATAAAAACACATATTTGAATATAAATATATGAACCCTGAATATAAAGTCACATATAATGAATGTTTATGAGGCCTCACTGACCCGGATCCGTCTCCGAGCAGACTCCACCCCCTGAACCGGCCCGGCGATGGACACCTGAGAAAAAGGAAGTATGTTTCAAACAGTACGCCACTAAAATGATGAGAAGAAATGCTGTGGGTTCATATCTGAGCACCTGGTTGCTCTTTTCTCCTGTGCCGTTGTTCCGGTTGGAATCGGGGAAGTGAATGTGACAGGAAGTGTCCTCCATGACCTTTTTAATGTTTCCGCCCCCTTTCCCGATCACATGAGAGTGCTCCGTGTGTGTGACGTCCATCTTCAGCGTGACTTTATTCACCTGTGCACAGGTGTGTTGGTGTGAGATCTCCACAGGACAGATAAACACACTCCTTAAAGGGAGAGTTCACCCAAAAATTAAAATCAGCCCATGATTTACTCACTCTCAAGCCATCCTAGGTGTATATGACATTCTTCCTTCAGACGAATACAATCTGAGTTATATTAAAAAATGTCCTGGCTCGTACAAGCTAAATAATAGGATTGAGTAGGCTCTGTGTCCCAAAAGGCTCTGTCAGAAGCTAAATATTTTATTCAATAAAGTTTAAATATGGATAATTTTTACATTAACGCTTCGCTTCAGAAGGCCTTTATTAACCCATCGGAGCCGTTTGGGACACTTTTATGATGGATATGATGCACTTGTATGGACTTCAAAAAATAGTGCCCATTCACTGCCATTATAAAGCTTGTACGAGCCAGGACCTTTTTTAATACAACTCTGATTGTATTCGTCTGAAGGAAGAATGTCATATACACCTAGGATGGCTTGAGAGTGAGTAAATCATGGGGTAATTTCCATTTTTGGGTGAACTATCTCTATAAGAGAAATGAAAGGTCAAATCTCACCTTAGTCTCAAGAAGCTCCAGAATCATCCGTTTGGCCTCCAGAACGTTTGCTCTTTTCCCCTCCACTTTAACATGAGGATCTGGAGACAAACACACAAATCATCACAATGCATTTTCAAGAACAATGCTTCTTCATGCTTCTGCGCTAAACTATTCGGTCGGGGAAATGTGGATGGAGTTGCATTGGGTTTTGATTAGATCATAAAAAGTGTCTTTGATTTCTGTCAGCAGTAAAGAAAAATCATTAGACTATAAAAAAATGATCAGCCTTATTTGAGCGCATGCGTTTTTTATGTGCATTTTTAGAATTTTTGCACGAATTGGCGTTTCCAGCCAGCGTTTTTATAAAATATCTGAAAATGCGCATAAAAATATGTGGATGGAAACACTCCTCATGTCTTTCTAATCTCGTATGTCTCTATCTCACATCAAACATAAAGAAGATGCATTGCAGCAGGACAGATGTCAGTGATGGCAAATGCAATTGCATGTAACCAAACACTTGACAATGGCATTTAATGCATGAGTCATACTGACTAGTTTTATGACATACTAGACATACAAAAATGAGGATTGAAACTTTCACTCAGAAACTAGTCGATTTCACAAATAATTCAAGAAACGGTAAGACACACATTGAATTAAACATGACATTTTGAAGTGGAAAAACTGAAATTGAAAAGTATTTTCTTGTAAAACAATAATCATTGTTCCATTTACAACTTTGAGTGCACTTTTATTATACTTTTATGGTGCATTTGAACTTTTTGGTCTTAAGAGCAGCTCAGACATTAAGCTAAAAGCCTCTTTTTCGGGTTTGAACTAACATGAGGGTCAGTAACGGATGACAGAAGTGTGACATCACGCACCTTTCTTTGATTTCGCACCGATCTTCAGCTTGGACGGCCATTTCACCTGTGTGTGTGTTTCTCTCATCACCTGAAACAATGAGTGTGTAAGGAAGAGAAACTCAGCGTACAAGAGACATTCAATTTGCATCTTCAGATCCTCTATTCATCAGAGACAATGGCTCATTAGCATCTCAAAGCTCCTCGTTTTGCCTTCATAACAACTTAATCTGTTCAGTGTGTTTGGAACTAAATCACTTGAGTGATTTGTACTCTCAGGAAACTGCACCAGCATGTGATCTTCATACCAAAACAGCAGCGGATCTGAACACATTTACAGCTGGTTTGACAGGATTTCTAGATGTACTTCACAGTCACACCAAAGAGCCTTATTTATAGTGAGGTTCTTCACATAAACGCTTAAATATGAAAATGAGATCCATATCAGGCACTTATTAAAGGCTGATTAAAGTTAATATTAGATGTATTATCTGAACTCTTACCTTCTCGAAGAACTCCTCGCCTGACAATCCAGAACATTCTGCAGGAGCTAAAGACAAGGTGACATATCATATTTTATTAAAGATATTTAAATTATATACCATAAAAATTTTAATAATGAACAATTTAAATATTACATTTATATTGCATATTTTGCATGCTCTGCTCACACATTTTCTTTATTGGCTATTTCTAGATATATGTAGACTATATAATACTTTATATGCTTTACCAATAATGTAAATATTAGTGAAACAAACAAACAAATACATAAATAAATGTTACTGTGTGTGTTTTTGGATAGTTACAATTTTTACACTTTATGGTTTACCAATAAATAATGAATACTAAAATCATGAATAATTCATAAATAATAGTATATTAAATAATATTAAATTAAAAATGCATCATAAAACAATAATACATAATAATAATACATAATAAATAAATACATAATAAATCATATATAAATACATAAAAAATAAATAAATACTGTGTGTGTTTTTGGATTGCTAAAATTGTCTGGGTGAGTTCTCTAAAGAAACTACACAACTCAAACAACATCTTAAGATTTAAAAAGACTAAAGACAGTCTCTCTCTCTCTCTCTGTGTGTGTGTGTGTGTGTGTGTGTGTGTGTGTGTGTGTGTGTGTGTGTGTGTGTGTGTGTGTGTGTGTGTGTGTGTGTGTGTGTGTGTGTGTGTGTGTGTGTGTGTGTGTGTGTGTGTGTGTGTGTGTGTGTGTGTTGTGTGTGTGTGTGTGTGTGTGGTGTGTGTGTGTGTGTGTGTGTGTGTGTGTGTGTGTGTGTGTGTGTGTGTGTGCAGGGGTGCTAAAGTTAAACACATTTGCCCCAGAGTGACATTTACAGGGTTAGGCAGAACATCCCTCCTTTCATTTGCCGCTCCTCATCACCACGGGTTACACAGCTCTGCAACCAAGAATGAATGAACAACCAGTGTGTGTGTGTGTGTGTGTGTGTGTGTGTGTGTGTGTGTGTGTGTGTGTGTGTGTGTGTGTGTGTGTGTGTGTGTGTGTGTGTGTGTGTGTGTGTGTGTGTGTGTGTGTGTGTGTGTGTGTGTGTTTACACAAAAAAAGAAAAAGACCACAAAGTCGCTTCTGAGAAACGGCGTCAAACAGCAAAGTAATGTAAGAGCAAGCGATGCTGACGCAAAAGTAATTCCCCTCCCTGTGAAAGGAGCAAATACACACAACTGAAAACACACTCAGCAGCTGTACACCACACACACACACAGAGGAAAGAGAAAAGAGATTAAAGCAAGTGATCAGATGCACCATTTATACCTGCTGGACCAGAAAACACAACGGAATCTCGTAATCACGAGATTCCGACTTGTAAAAAAAACTTGTTGAAATAAAACACCATACAAACATAGAACATCACAGGTTGTCATCTCGTAATTATGGTCATTGTGACATGGCGTTAACACAGCATTATTTTATTATAATTTTACATACTGGTTTTTATAAACATTTTGTATTTTAAAATTTTCCATTTTCATTTTAGTTAAAAGTTTTTGTAATTTTGTTGTTGTTTTGTTTGTTTTAAATATATCTGTACAGTTTTTATAACTTTTTGGTTTCAGTTTTAGTTATTTTTAGTACATGAAGTTAAACTAAATAAACTAAACGAAAATAAATGCTGCCTTGGGAACTAGCTGAAATGAAATAAATTTTGATTTTAAATATTTTATTTTAGTTCACATTTATTTTATTTCAAGTATAGCGAATGTGTTTATATGGTTTTAGTTATATGGTTTTAATGTGTTTATATGGTTTTAGTTAAATATAATGCTAGCCAGCCAAATACACCCTGGCAACACCCTGGCAACCACCTACAAAACCCTAGTATCATAGCAGTGAGTTTTACAAAGCCTCTCCAGAACATTTGTATTAATAATTTTAAAATTGATAAGGAATTTGATATCTTAAGGTGATTTTAAAATGAACTATCTCTAAAAGAGAAACTCTGAGGAATAGCCCTGATTTTAGGAGGAGCATCGGCACCAGATTCCTGCTTTCTCCTCTGACAAGCTGGATCTGTCACTCGCTCTCGCTCTCTGAGGAGTTTGAATGTTGACTGGATTCATGTTGATGAATCGCAGGCTGTTAACTCGACTCAACTCCAGAATCCTCCTGGACAGCTCATGATAACAGACCATTAAACCTGTTCATCACAGCAGAGCCAGCACACACACACACACACACCACATCCATCTGAAGCCCTCTGACAATCACATCTCTCACACACAAGCACATTTAGCTGGAAATCACAACAGGCTGGTTTCTAAACGGGTTTGCATAGAAAAATCGAACGGATTAATGAAGCGTCTGGAAAGAAAACTATGACAGATTATAGAGTCATCGATCAAACACACACCGTACAGCATGAGCTCCAGCTTCTTCCGGTCGATCCGGAATCTCTCCTCCACACAGTCCGGATCCGAAGGTTCCTGGTTCTGAAGTTCAGATCCTTCATCTTCCTCGTCCTCATCCTCCTCCTCCTTCTTCTGGTCCTGGTCCAGTTGTGGTCGGTTGCAGGGCTCTGGTTCAGGAGACTCCAGCACGGAGCTGCACTTCTCTGAGCCCGCCATAGCAAAAGTGTGTGTGTGTCCATCAGGGTGACCAAGGAAACAAGAAAAAGAGGGGCCCAGAGAAACCCCCACCACACACACACACACACACACACACACCTCAGAACAGAGCAATACTACATCACACCTCTCTAACAAAGCACATGAGTCAATCTCACTGCTCAGAAGTCTTTTTAAGTATCATTCCTGTTCCTCCTATACGCTTTAAAGTATAAAAAGTTTATTGATAGTTCCAAAAAAGAACTTTTATAGTTCTTTGGATCATTAAAATGTTCCTCACATTAAGAAAAAATGATTATTTTCAGAACTGTTCACTGAAAGGTTCTTTGGGGAACCAGAAGTGCTTCTTCTATTGCATCGCTTTAAGAGTGTAAAACAAAAACAGACTCAAATGAGTCACTATTATTAAAGCCATCGCCATCATTACCAACCCTGAACTGGATTGAGCTGAAGAGTCACACTTTATCAGTATTTGAGACCCGATCAATGTTTTTAGGATTTATACAACTTTGAGGATTACTGTCAAATACAATCAGCATTTCATCAGGATATTTTCTGATTCTTACATAATTTCTTTCTTGGATTGTTTCTAAATTCCGATAGGAATCCTGTACACATTCCTTCAGGATGGTCTGTGGGAATGTGTTTATTGGTTCCCGTAAGCGGAGGCCTTTATAAAGCCGCTGGAGAAGAGTGTTTCAGACTCCGGCTTCAGGGGGAGGGGAAGCGTTTCGGGAACAATACCGGACACGACCCTCCGTTAACAACACCGTTACCTGGCAACACATTTGTTTACAGACAAGCAGGAAGAAAAAATATGAAAGTCATGATCTAAAAAACACTGAATCAGGGCAACCTGTGTTTTTCACTTCATCTCATCTAGAAATAATTTGATTAATTTCAAACTATACAAGTTAAACGAAATCGAACTGAGCAACTTAACCCTGTAAAGACATGAAATAATACTCAGAAAAAACTTTCTGTTTTTAAAAAACTTTTGTTCAATAAGATCTTTAAAATAGTATAACTGAATACTTACATAAAATGCAGTCATCACTCTATATCTACCAATAATATGTCCTAAGATATTTAAATGGTTAGTTTTGTGATCAAAGCTCTGTAGTTTTAAAACATAATGCAATGCAATACAATGATGATTGACTTTCCTCAAAAACCTGATGATAATATTTGATACTCACATTTTAACATGATTTTCTAAAATATAATGTTAGGATTATCAAGCAAACCTAAGTTGCTTCAGTAAGTTTTCATCTAGAAATATTACTAACAATATAAAATCTGTTCTATTATAAAAATCAGTAAAGATTTCAAAGCAAAAAGAGACGTGAAACACGACCTAAAGGAGAACATTTTCACTATTAAGCTAAAAGCGCTTTTACTTGCCAAATAAGTTGGCGTGTAATTATGTGCTTGATATTATAAACTAGTAAAAACTATCAGGCACACAATCTACCATGGCAGGTAGTAGTCGACTGCATGGGTGCAAAATTGATCAGTTTTGATTCGGGGTTTACCAGGTGAGACTGGCTAGAAATTAGAAATTAGGAATCAAATATGACAGTACGCATTACAGGGTTAAGTTTTTAAGTTGACTTGTGGAAATTTTTACAGTGACCACGAGAGACCAGGAAGAAAAGCATTCCCCTGCGGTCCAACAAACTTCTAATAAAACATCTAAAGTTGCTTGACATCTATTTTCCTGTCTGTCCTTCAATATTCTGCTCAGTTCCACTCAATCTCTCTTCTGCTCAAGAATTCAAACCACACATTGCTACATATCCTTCAAACTTTAACTTTTTAAAAACTTCAGTTGGCTGTCAAGCCAAAATTCAATATTTGTCTTGACAAATCTTGTCCAGTTTTAGATTAATGTTCGTGTGCAATGTAATGCACGTTTTGACACATTTAGTCGAATTTCAGTCTGGATGATGGAACAATAATGATTTGCATTTAACACAAAGCTTCAATAAAAACACTTTCAGGAGGCTACAAACGGTAACAGTGAATATTTACTCTGTAAGAGGAGGAATCAGGAAAATTCTGGTAATTTTCTGCCAGGACATTATCTATAAGTTTACAACCGTTTACTTTAAAATATATGGACCGAATCATTCACAATAAGACCAGGAAGATGACTTAATAATAAAGTAAATAGAATCAAAAAGAAAATGGACCCTACAAGGCCATTAACACCAAGAAGGATAACTATAACTTTAACTATATTAGCGTCCACACCAACTGATGATAACGTTGTGTTATAAGTGAATACTGGAGTTTTGTCATCTGCCACTTTAAATACTCGAGTGCTTTAAAGTCCCAATGAAATCAAAATGGAAGTTTTTTGGCTTTTAGTATGAATATATTAGCCTTGCTGGCATAAATTCGTATTTAGAAGATATAGGCGTTCAAAACGTACAGTCTCTCACTTCTGCCAATATTGATCAATGATTTTGATGACATCACTCTGCACTTCAGCTTCTCATCCGATTTTCTGTCCAATCAAATGCCCTCTAGAATCTAAAGCTCCGCCCCCTACATTATAAATGAACACTGAAGCTGGGCCTAAAATGGGTAACTTGTTCACACATTTACTATTTTTTATATGGTGTGTTACGATTCTATTCTTAGATCGCAACAAAGTAAGGGAGAAAATGTTGACTTAGCCTGAAAATTTGAAGAAGCACAACTTACAGGTCCAACCCCCTTGCTCTCTGCTGCGCTACAGCCCTCCCTCCACAGCTCCTCCCCCACAGCGGAGCCTGCCGTGAACGCGCAGGCTAAAAAGCAGGATCACCGATGACAGCGGATTATAAACAGTTATGGAACATTCACTAATAGGGAGGAAACATCTATGCTTTACATTGACTATGGCCTGCCCATACTTTGACTACAAGCTTGGTCCTCAAATCATTATGTATTTTGCAATACATGTAACTTTATAAGGTCGCACTCTTTCTATAAGTTATAAATAGATACTAAGATAACGTTAAAGGATTAGTTCACTTTTAAAAAAAACTTTTGCTGATAATTTACTCACCCCCATGTCATCCAAGATGTCCATGTCTTTCTTTCTTCAGTCGAAAAAGAAATTAAGGTTTTTGATGAAAACATTCCAGGCTTTTTCTCCATATCATGGACTTCAATAGGACACAAGGACCAAATGACCGTTTCAGCGCAGCTTCAAAGGGCTTTAAGTTTAAACGATACCAGACAATGAATAAGGGTCTTAGCGAAACGATCGGTCATTTCAAAAATGAATAAAAAACTTTAAGTTTTATAAGCACAATTGCTCGCCTTGCTCTGTTCTGTGATGCACGTTCGTGATCCTGTTCGAACTCATTCATCCAAATGAACGAATCTTTTTTCGAGTCATTTCGTTCATTCAACGAACGAAATGACTCGAAAAAAGATTCGTTCATTTGGATGAACGAGTTCGAACAGGAGAGTCACGAACGACGGTACGCGCTCGCGCTGTGCAAGAGTGGGGTGATCAGCGCGTACACGAGCGTGATTGACACTGCTAAGACATTCCTCCTGGCTCTGATTGGTTGTTTCTGACCGGGAGCGGTGTATTTATGCAAATGGCTATAGGACCACAGGGAGGAGCCAGAGGAGATTGATTTTTTTCACAGATTATCTGTCTCATATTCTACTTTCAGGACATAATGACAGTTTTAACAAATATTTGTTTACAAAAGCTACCTACTGGAGCTTTAACTAAAGTAAGAAACATCAAAGTGTCATGATTTCATTCAGGTGTAAAGCCAGGCCCTCCAGCAATCACCTGTAACTCGGGGACAAACACACAACTACTCATTGAGCCGTCACATGAATGGCACATTCATGACTGTCATTATCTGTCAAATGCAGCTTTACTGAGCTCAAAGGCTCAAGTGGAGCTGTGATATAAACAAAACGTTATTGGCTATCTATTAAAAGGGGAGGAGCTGTTCGATATGTCCCGCCCTGTCTTCCTGTTTCAGAGGAAATTACATCACCACAATGAATAACGCTACACGTTTCAGGGGCGTGATTTTTTTTCCCAAACCACTTCAGCGGAAATCCCGCCCTGCAGCCGATTCTAAAGTTTTCATTGGTCATGTCAATCACTGTACTGATTGCCTACACCAAACACTGATCCCTAAACCTACCCGTCACTGTAACCTAAACCAATGAAATCGGCTGCAGGGCGGGATTTCCGCTGAAGTGGTTTGGGAAAAAAAATCACGCGTTTCAGGGACACTTCTGTGTGTTGGGTGGATTCTGATTGGCTGTCAATGTTTTTATCATCATTAGATGAAAATAAAAAAAATGCTCTGAATGTGGTTCCAATGATATCGGTCCTCCTATCATTATACTTGTGGTATGGACTTATTATTCTCAGAATTAGAATGACTATCAAAACTTTATAGTTATTGTACTTGTAAACGGGATTTAAGATGGCTGCAAACGGGGTTTTCCAGCAGGGAATCATGTTGAGACATGAGAAAGTTTCACATTACAAGTTCTTCAGATGGTCACAAACCTCAAACACTTACGATAGCTAAAGCTTCTGCTGCCACCATGTGGTTTATCACATGTACTACGGCATTGTTATACATTATTACTAATGTGTCATGAAATATAAATAAGCTTTCTAGTTTTAAAAAGCAACAAATAAAGTCCTTGGCCATAACTGAAGGTTTCAAGAAACCCAGCTCATTGGAAATGACACTTATAAGAGAAACTTACATTAATAATCTAAAACTCTCTGTGGAGCTTTTTAAACCAAAACACAATCTGAATGTAATTAAACTAAAACACATTTAGGAGATGAGGAAATGTGTAACCATAGCAACAATGCCATCTGAAGATCACACACACACAATCTCTCTCTCACACACAATCACACTCTCTCTCTCTCATACACACACACACACACACACACACACGCAGTGTGTAGTTTATGTTCCTCAATTGTAATTTGCATCTGTTTGACCAAGTCAGACAACAAACAAAGAATGAATTTGTGAATCATGTAGTGAAAGA
The DNA here is from genome assembly GCF_051911475.1 of Siphateles boraxobius. Classification (NCBI taxonomy): domain Eukaryota; kingdom Metazoa; phylum Chordata; class Actinopteri; order Cypriniformes; family Leuciscidae; genus Siphateles; species Siphateles boraxobius. Next base: position 2,010,123 of record NW_027508919.1, read on the forward strand.
CGCTTCAATCTACTTACATATATTTGTATTTCCAGATCAATAATCCATAGAAACTGTGGTAATATCATGTTTTGGAAACCGATAACACACCTGTATTTTTACCATGCTATCACAACAGATTTCCAATAAAGGACAGCTCTGTGATTTTTTTTCCATCATCTTCACAATAATCAATTCATTTTAATTTCATCATAATGCAATAACTCATTTTAATTTTTGGATGAACTATGGCTTTAATAACACATTCCCCCAAATAAAATCACCAGATTTCTGTTTCAACCATAATAAGGAGATAACATTATGAAAACATGCTGTTCTCATACAAGAAACACTTAACTGGCACTAGAAATGGTAAATTCATGCTATAAGAGCTGTATTACATTAGAAATCAGTCCGTGCTGATGTAAAAACTAAAGAGTTCTGTACTATTTAGCTTGAGAGCTGCAAATTTAAAAGGATAGTCCACCAAAAACAATGATTTACTCACAGTAAAGTCATTCACAAAAGATGATATTTCATAGAATGAACAGTCTATTTGTCACTCAAAGCATCACATGACTTCTGAAGACCTGGAATACAGTGCACAAATCATACACACTACTGTCAGGTACTTTTCTGTCATTCTTAGAGTATCACAGAAGAAAGAAGGTCCTTCTGGTTGGAAAGACATGAGGGGGAGTGAAAAGATTCCTTTAACGTCCATGTTAGAAAACAAAAATATCCCAAACAAACCCTCAAAAACAGAACTAGATACAAATGTAAAAAACAATGCATATGTCTATATTAGTTCATTGTCATGATTTTTGATTTCTTTATAAAACTGTATTGAGTCTGTATCAAATTTGTTGAGTAGAAAATGTTCACAAGTTTGTAACATCAGTCTCTGCTCAGCGGGACGATCTTCATGAAATCAGATCTTCATATTAGTTCAGTACAGTCTGATCCAGTGTCAAAAACAGAGTTAGTTCATAAATACTGGGCTTTAAATACTAGAATCAGTGACCGTTTCTATGATGAAACGGCTGAAACTCATCTGGGTAAGAACTGGACTGTTCCTCCTGTACACGTTGTCCGGTCCGGATGATATTCGGCATCTCCATCATCACGAGAGACTGTTACCTGATGTTGAGAAGGTCCTCTCGGAGCCAGCCGGGCAGAATCTGACCCATTTTATACAGCAGTTTAGAGAGCTTGATATTATCGTCTCTGTAGTAGTTCCTCAGAAACAGCTGAGACTGACAGAGAGACAAGCAGTCAATGTGAATTTACACGTCTTTTTAAAATAAACTTAATATTTCAGTACAATGACTGGAAAAAGTTAATAAGCGAGTTTGCTGGACAGTAGATGCAGTCAATATGACCAAACGATTTTCCACAACAAAAGTAAATTTCAACCAAAATCTTTACCATGATTAGAGCCATACACTATATTTCTCAACATCTCTGCTTAAATGACTTCTAATTAAATTATAATTAATTAGTGCCTGAGCATCAGACTTTTCACCTGTGACATCCAATCTTATTTTCATTAATACGTTTTGAGAATCACTTAACCTTGCTTTAAACAAAAAACCGACCAACATTTAAATCTCTTAATAGAACAATACTGACCAATATTAAAATCTCTCAATTACCTTTGAACACCCAGACATGAGCCTGAGTTTCTGAGGCGCTGATAAATGTGTTAGACAACACTATTAATAAAATATAGCTAGATCTACGATCTCTCGTATCATTGTTTTATATCATCATAACACTAAAACATGCTCTATGGTAAAGCTCTAAGACCTTATAGACTTTCTGTAAAGCTGCTTTGAAATTATGTGTATTGTGAAAATCATTAAACAACTAAATTTGACTTAACTTGACTAGATGTTGTGCTGGCGTTCAGGTGTGTGTGTGTGTGTGTGTGTGTGTGTGTGTGTGTGTGTGGTACCTGTGTGTCCATGTCCATGTATCTCTGTCCTTTACTCTTCCCTAAACACTTAGTTTGTCCTCCGTCCAGTAGTTGGCACCAGAAGCCTTTCTTTGGGTCAAACCTGAAAAACATCATTTAGTTAATCTGGGAAAATCCTCAGGACACAGATATGAAGTGTAGAAAGGTTATAAAACATCCATCATGACTATGTAGCTTTTTTTAAAATATATATATGTATATACATTTTGGCAGTCACGTTCATGCTCAAACTCACGCCAGTATTTTGTGATAGTCGACTCGATTCTCCAAACCCAGAAACGTCTGGATCTTCTCCATGACTGATGCTGGATCTGTCTTCAACGCTTGGCCGTCCACAACCAGGATCTGTGAGGGTGTAACGCATGAAATATGATAAAGAAAAGCACTATATTAGAAGATACAGTCATGTATCCTCATACACACACAGACCTGGCTGTGCTGGTAGTGTTTGAGCCAGCGCTTGAGGTGTGTGGCGTACCACCCTGGACCCAGGCAGCGCTTCTGCAGAATCTGCAGCTTCACAGGTGCATTGTGGGATGCGGTAATGACATCATGGAAAGAGTATTTCAGGGCCACAGGGTCAGCATGAGCTCTCTGATGCTGAAGACAAAAAATAAATATTTTGTTTTACATTTTAAATAATAATGAATTTAGTCTACACTGAATGTTCAAATTGTAATTTTAAAATTTATAGCCAAAATACTACAAATAAACAAAAGTACAAACCACGTTCGTCAAAGAAATGTTGATAAAATACGATGATTTTCACTGTACAATAAGTATAGCATCATGATTTTAAGTGGTTATATAAAAATACTGATACCATGCAAAAAACATTTAATTTTCATAAAGTACCATTTTAATTGTGATTAGTAGAATTTTACTACAAATACCACTGCTAAATGGTTGGTTCCCATAATAGACGTGTGGTAAATGAGTAGATTAGTGGTGTATAGGTACCTGGTACCAGGCGAACGCTCGGTCTGCAGGATCACTGAGGACCGTGATGATTTTAGCTCTGGGCAGCAGCGCAGCGGCTCTGGACGGGGCAACAACCGAATCAAAATAATTGGCACCTTTTTCAAAATAATAATCAGAGCTGCTGTTCGACGGGAGGGGGAAATATTCCATATACCTGCAGGAGAGATGGAGAAAAACAGAATGAATACACAGACTCGAACAGCGTGTGTGACGTTTGTCGCTCTGCTGACGCTCACCAGTCGATGCCTCTGTGATAGTTGTGTCCGCTGAAGAACTGAATCTCCTCAAACGTCTCTTTACTGGGGTAATTACTGGTCAGATCAGGGTGCATGCCCAGAAATAAATAGAGAGCTGTTGCTCCTGAAAAGCAAAGGAGAAAATGTACCATGAATTTCTTTCTTTTGTTGAACACTAAAGAAGACATTTTGAAGAATGTCTGTAACCAAACAGTTGATGAGCCCCATTGACTTCCATAGTATTTTTTTTCCCATTCTATGCAAGTCAATGGGGTCAGGTAAATGAGTGAATGACGACATCATTTTAATTTTTGGGTGAACTATCACTTGAATTATGGAGAGTACAGATATTGTATATTTGCTTGCCAACAAATTTACCAAGCTACTGTACCGTTCGAGCAGCAGCTCCAAATTAAAAGTGAAGTAAAACCCCAAGCCGAAGTTGGATGTCGGCTACAGCAAACGGCTTCATTAAAGCCCGAACATGCTCTTAATTCAGGCATTTACAAAGACAGAATATTGGATTTCTGCTTCAAGTGATAAGCTAGGGTGAGTCAAATTATATTTATATTGTCTTGCTGTACATGTCATTTCCTTTAAATTCTCTGTCTAAAAGTGACCATAAAGCCATTTTAAAGCAGTTAAGAAAAAACAATACAATTTCATGTGCCTCCTCTCTTTTAAAACCCACCAGCCACCACTAACAATATATATCCATTTTAAATTTCATTCCTTATTTACACTGTAGTGTTAACCAGGCTTGTGCAAAATTCTGAATTTCAGAATTGGCCTCCATTCAATTCATGAATTGGAATTTGAATTGAAATGACTCCACCCCACAGGAAGTTGAATTTGAATTGGAATGACAGGGAGTGGAATTAAATTCATGGCAATGAATAAATTCCTTTTAATTTAATTAGTAACTAATTAAATTACACATTTTACCTCAGTAATACAACTAAATACAATTACATTCATTTTGTAATTCAATAACATATTTCATTACAGTTAACTCACTCCTCAACCCTGCATACATTTTGTTCTAATATACATATAAATATACACACACACACATATATATATATATATATTGTGACGAGCGTCCTGTGCAGTTATCAGCGTTCCAAGGAAACCTCTAATAGAGAACACCGCCTCACCTCAAGAAAGCCGCTCTTCACTCTTCAACCTGCACTCTGCCATTATTTCACTGGTTAATAAATACACCCTCCGGGGTGCTTAATCTGAGCTTTCCTTGTCGCGTGGTACTTCCGCCCGTCACTATATATATATATATATATATATATATATATATAAACAAATGTCCACCTCAAATTTTTTTTTCTAAAGATTTACAAAAGTAATTCTGGGAAATGGAGTCATGTTCTATCATGTTCCACAAAATTACAATAGATCAAACTTAATTATTTGTTCTGTGACTAGAGCTTTTAACATTCATTGCTGGGGGAAAATATTTCCTCTTAATGCAATCTGTACAAGTAGTTCAAACTAATATTATTTATGGAATATGTAATGCAATCATATCTGACATATACTGTAAAGCTTCATTATTAAACACTTCACTTAAAATATCTATATGAATTTCTTAGAATTTGTTTTGAATTGCAATTCTGCTTCCTTTAATTCAAATTCGAATCGTAATTGTAGATCCTGTTTTTGACATCAATTCAAATTCAATTCAAATTTAAAGAATTGAATTGGAATTCAGGAGTCATTCTCAATTCAATTCTGAATTGTGCACAAGCCTGGTGTAAACAGTTTTGAAGTATCAAAGGATCTGGCGGTCATTCTCTCATCATCAAGATCCTGCTGTCTGAATGTGTCCATGTGACGGCGCTGTTGCTCCTCACCAGTCTTCTGAGGGCCAATGAGCAGCAGCTTTGGGAAGCGGTCACAGGTTTTCTCTTTTGACCAAATGTCCTTGTGTCTTTTATCCTCACAGGGGTCCTGAACACAAGATCACACAGCTGAGAGATTTCAATGAGACAGAGAAAGAGTTATGATTAGATTGATCGACTGACAGGAGAACTGAGCAAAGTGTTGGGACTTTATTCAAATGAGAAGCATGTTTCGAATCACATGTTTCAAATGCAGTTTGGATGCTTTCATCGTGATAGACTGTGACTATTTTCACTGGTCATTTAAAAATACAGTTTGCAACTTTCCAGATGTAATCCTGCAAATACAATGACTTCATTGTGCATCAGCTTTTAATTTGACCATAGATTTTTTTTCTTTAATATTGAATATATTTATATTTGGTTCCCGTAGCCTACAGCGCTTTGTTCAGCTCTGAAATGCTCCTTTATAGATTAATCTGCATTGACACAGACCTGCCAGAGCGGCTCGGCGTCAGACGGGAACAGGTGGAAGTATTTCTCTGCGAGCTGCGTTGGAGGAAGCGTCTGTAGTCTCAGATGAGTCCATGTGAGCAGGAAGTTCAGCAGCCGTTTGAAGGTGTACAAGCCCAGACGGTCATTCCCGTAGTTTGACAGGTGTGTCATGAATATGCTAATCTGAGAAAGAAAGACACTTCAGCCAATCAAACCTATTTTAAGGCTGCACTTGGAATATTCTGCACCAAATATATTCTATACTGTCTGTCATCATGCATCACTGTAAATTAGTATGTAAACAGCATGCGATGATCAAACAGTAGAGCGCTACATTGTGGTCACATGACCTCATTACATTGCATGTTTAATTAGCTGACTGGTACCACGTTAAATAAGTTGCATGATCTTGTCTCGTGACTCTTATGAAAGTGCTCAGAGATGGTTTAATAGCATCTCTCAATAAAACTCCTGTAATAAAAACAGTGTAAGAATTTGTTTCTCCGAATCTGTTCAAACTGCCCATTTCAATTAATCAATTCAAAAGTCAGATTTAACGATTTGTTTGTCACTCAAATAAATGTGAATTTTCATACATTCATTTTACATAAATTTCACCTTTAATTTTCATACATTAAAAAATCTAGATGTTCGATTTTAAAGGAGCCATGACATCAAATTTTCCTTAATCTTTTGACATATAAGAGGTCTTTGTACAATAAGTTTAATAGCTTGAAACATCCTCCACATTTAAAACAAAGCATTTCTTTAATCAAGCCCCAAAAACAGCTCGCTTGGACATCACGGGATCTGTGACGTCATACGCGCAAATACATTTGCATATGACAAAGCAAGAGCAAGACATAGCATTAGTTGTGTATTTTACGGTGAGTATTAAACATTTGTGATTGGGAACCAAAAAGTGTAAACACCATTTTAATTCCTTTCAAGTGAAATACTTTTTCAAATACAGGTTTACTGAGTGTCATCAAAATGCTGAAAAGGATTAACATTTTTATGGCTATATATCCCAGTCTTACTGACAATAAGCGCATGAACACAGTGAGTTGATGTGTAAGGAGAGAGACTGACGGGGTTGAGCAGGACGGTGAGGAACAGCTCTCCTCCGTCAATGAGTCGCTCCAGCTCCTGTGGCCCGCCGGGATAATCCTTGTGAAAGATGGTGTGTGTGAACAGACCACACGTCTGCCTGGGCAGGACCTGATGAAAACACACACAAATGTGACGCCCAATCAGTTCTGGATTCACACACTGCCTGACTTTATGCGTGTGTGTGTGTATTTTGCTCACACACTCTTACGCTCTTTGCAGTACAGCGCCTGTCTCACTGAGGGAATAAATAGACTTGAGCTAATGTAATATTCATAACATCTCAGGAGCTCAAACTCATTATGGAACCCAAGCAAGAGAGCGAGCAGAATATTAATCTGCTCCTGAGATGAAGCACAACTGAGACGTGGTCAGCGGAGGATCGTCCGACTGTTTTCACGCTTGGTTCACGGGCCGTATTGTTAATAGTTGGTCTTTGCATTATTTAACATTATTTTATAAATATTTTTAGATATTTTTTTACCAGTAAGGATTTATTTTATAATGATTTTAAATGTTATTTTAAAATGTTATAGTTATTATATAATTATTGCATTCAGTTATTTTATAATTGTATTATATATTATATTATTTCATGATTATAAAATAATTATTACATATGAAGTAACTATTAAAATGATTTCATGATTTTATAAAACGGCACTGGGAAACCCAATCATTTTATAATAATTCCAAATAATTGAATATTATTTCATAATTGTTTCAAATTATTAAATATTTATTTTAAAAGTTATATTTTATAAATTGCTTATAATTGTTACATATTCCGTTCATTTATTTTGTAATTAATAAATTATTCAAAATGATAAAATACTGATTACATTTTGTTTATTTTATAATTACAAAATTAATATTTATGTTGATAAGCACTGGAAAACCCATAATATTTTTTCCTCCTAATGTTTTCTGGTCATTTGTTCTGTGTGGTTGAATAAAATCATTCATTATTCGCTAATTCTGCCATGATGAGTAAGTGTAGAGTAAAAGCTGTCACTCTTACACTCTAACAATGGGAAAATCTAAATGTCACTGAGGGAAAAATGTGACAGTCGTATGCAATTGTCAGAGTCAGTTTATCAATTCAACTGTTAATTTGCTGACACATATGAACACACATAATGAGGGTTTAAATTAATGAGCAGAGCTCACAAACACACACACTTACTCTGATGCCACGGTGAATGAAGCCGCGTCTGAATCGAGCGGGTTTGAGATGTGGATACTCCTCAGTGCTAGTCACTCTGATGTCCCATACGCGCTTCCAGGCCTCGTACAGCTGGATGTGGACGGGATACACACCGGAGTGATGAGGAGCCACTGCGTAACCCAGATGAGTCGGGATAGAGTGATTCTACAGGACAAAATCAACCGCCACAAACACAGAATGACAGTCAGAACTGACAGAGGAATAAAACACTCCAGACTGCCGTGTGTGTGTGTGTGTGTCACCTCAGCGAAGCGTCGGTTCAGGATCATCTGCTCCGCTAACACACTCTGGTTATGGAAGCGGTGTGGCTGTATGTGACTCCACATGTGAGGAAACCACCAGAACTCATCAACGTATGACAGCAGCAGATCATCACCCAGATCCTCCTCTTCAGTGCCTGACACACACACACACACACGCACGCACGCACGCACGCACACACACAGACGCAATTATGATTTTTAAAACGTTTAAACGAAGTCTCTTACGCTCACCAAGACTGCATTTATTTGATCAAAAATACAGTATTTTGTAATAACACAGTAAATGCAACTGTATTCTATTGTAATATATTGCAAAATGTAATTTATCCCTGTAATGCAGAGCTGAACTTTCAGCATCATGTATATCATTAATGCTTCTCCAAAGCTGATCTTGAGCAGTTTTCACACACCTGCATGGAAGAACTTCCCTGAGAAGCCCAGGTTAAAGGTGAAGTCTGGAATCGACCTCCGCAGCTCATTCTGAGTTTCAACCAACGCCTGAGAAGATACACACACACCACACACTATATATGATATTCATGAATCTACACATAATTCATTAACATCCCTTTTCTGAAGATGATTTTGTCCCTAAACACCAGCAGAGTAAACACACACACATACACACACATGATCCGGACATATTTTCATAAGATTGTTCAAGATATCTTTTTTGTGTTGCATGAAAAAAAATCTAAATAAAGAAGCCACTGTATAATGTTTAGCTTTAGATTCCAGCTGTAATTTGGCCTGTGATTTCCCAAATCTTCCCTTAGTTTCCATGCTTTTTTTCGCACTTGCTTCTAATAATAGTGGCTAAAAGCTTAACCAATAGCAGATGTTGGAGTCAATCTCTTTAACGCACCTTCACATCCGACACCTTCATCCTGGTCCCTTCCTTGCCCACAAATATATCATCGATGTCCACCAGTATGAAGCGGTCCAGGGACAGGGACAGTCTCTTTGCAGTGAGGAAGGACAGTGCGTCCACGAACACCAGCTTGTGGAGCCAGAAGGAGAGGTTGTGTCCGAACAGAACCCTCTGGATCCCGTCGTGAAGCCCGAGATCTTGCACCACAGAGGAGTGCAGAAGAGCCCCGGGCCCAGCGCTCTCCGCAGAACGGGTTTTCGCCAGCAGAACCGGCTCGTAGGTGGAGTGATTGGACTTGAAGACGGTCCAATCATCCCCGGGAAGAGGACCGCGAACCACCTGACAGTCACAGAGAAGACATTTTCTAAGAGGAGTCCTCATTAGCGTGTGTCGGTGTTGTCGCAAGTGTTAGGCTACAGTATGTGGTATGTCGTTATGAATTTAGGCAAGGCAAATTAATTGTAGTTCCTAATATTAATTTAAAGCAACACTATGTAGCTTTTCAACCTTCATAATATATTTCCAAGACCCTTGAGATGGTACATCGACTTACAATAGGTTGAATGGCACGTCTGCCATAGCCTGACAATGTATCGCTTTTACTGGCACTATGTAACTTCGGGGTTCGGGTAGTAACCCGAGCTCAAAAAGAACTACAAAATTCGACTGATTTACGGCATACCTCACTTCCCCCACCACCCCCCACTTCCTCAAATTCTGACATGAGAGCCCAACTAGCGTTTGTTTGCCGTCTGTATGTTGTTGTCATGGCCGAAGCAGCATCTAAAAAGAAGGCAGCAAAGGTTTTGTCGGAGGAGACTAGAAAGAGAAAAAAGGGAGGGTGACAAAATAAAAGGCCGGACGAGGATCAATACTGGTCCAGCGTTCGCTCGCTGGCGTGAGCTAGAGGAGGAGGAGTAGGAGGGGTGCCCGACCGATGCTGGCCTGGTGTTACGGTACAAATGTATACTTTGTACAGCCTAATGTTTGAGTAGTGTATTACGATTACAAAAAAAATAAAAAAATAAAAAGAAAGCCTATGTCTAAACGGCGTGTACAAGTTTGGTAGGGGCTACATTCTTGCAAGTAAATAATACATGATTAGACGGAGAAAATAATCTTTCAGGATAACTATCCTAATGTCTGCAGGCTGATAGTTTTAGATTGTTTATTTATTTTCCTGGTGAAAGTGTCTTGCCTCAGGCTTTAATGCAAATCGATGTTTCAAATTTGCAGATTCATCTATGTTAGTTTGATATTATAATATTGACGATATATGGCTATTACCTACCACACAAAGATTGAATTGAATTAGCATATCCATTATGTAAAACAGTAGCCAATAGGCTACTATAATGACGCTAGCTTGTAAACGTGAGCTACGAGATCTTTTGGCGTTAAAAAATAATGACAAGCATATGACATGCTGAAATATATGCCAATGTACCTGGAATGAAGACATTTCACACGCAACGCTGTCAGTCTGCCCAAGACGTGAGAACTCGCGAGAACTCAAGGCGGTATCGGCTTGTCAACAAATGCACGTGTATCCCCTGGTGTAACCATGACAGATTTTACGACCGTAGTAGAAGACAATACTGTTTCCCAACTGTAGGGGGACCCCGAGAGCAAAAACGACATAGTGTTGGTTTAATAACAATACTAGCTTTATAATAATAATAATTGAATACATCAATCGTAAAACGAGTCAATTATCGTATTGATAAAGTCAAAGGCATCTCAGCGATATCTCTGACTATCGTCGATACACGATTCTATTGTCTATCAGCACAACCCTAGCTGAAGCCTCTCTGACCTGCTGTGCTCGAGTGACATGAAGCAGAGGTGATTTAGGGTTCACAGTGCAGTCCTTCAGTCCCAGGTTGGAGTGCAGGAACAGAGGAAATCCTTTCAGCTGCGCACTCAACAGACTGTTCTCATTGGCCTAACGGGACAGACAGGAAGTGACATCAGATGATCTCACGCTACTGATAGCAGATTTTGGAACATTACAATCAAGCATTAAAGGGTTAGTTCACCCAAAAATGAAAATTATGTCATTAATGACTCACCCTCATGATGTTCCAAGCCCGTAAGACCTCCGTTCATCTTCAGAACACAGTTTAAGATATTTTAGATTTAGTCCGAGAGCTTTCTGTCCCTCCATTGAAAATCTATGTACGGTATACTGTCCTTGTCCAGAAAGGCAATAAAGACATCATCAAAGTAGTCCATGTGACATCAGTGGGTTAGTTAGAATTTTTTGAAGCATCGAAAATACATTTTGTTCCAAAAATAACAAAAACGACGACTTTATTCAGCATTGTATTCTCTTCCGGTTCTGTTGTCAATCCGTGTTCATGAGTCCGCTGACGTAAGACGAGCTGACGTGTTATTTGGTGCGCCCGAGCTTCGTTTACAGTCTGAGGGAGACGCACATTGTAAACAAAACAATCTTCACAAACATGTCTAAGGATTTCGACACAGGGGAAGACTTGCATTTTTTTGCCCAGCCATATTTATTAGAACCCGAATACCAGATACACATCAGCAGCGTCTTACGTCAGCAGCGTCACTGCGGACTCGTGAACGCGGATCCCCAACAGAACCGGAAGACAATACAATGCTGAATAAAGTCGTAGTTTTTGTTATTTTTGGAACAAAATGTATTTTCGATGCTTCAAAAAATTCTAACTAACCCACTGATGTCACATGGACTACTTTGATGATGTCTTTATTTCCTTTCTGGACGAGGACAGTATACCGTACATAGATTTTCAATGGAGGGACAGAAAACTCTCGGACTAAATCTAAAATATCTTAAACTGTGTTCTGAAGATGAATGGAGGTCATACTGGCTTGGAACGACATGAGGGCGAGGCATTAATGACATAATTTTCATTTTTGAGTGAACTAACCCTTTAACACTTTTTATGTGTGTATATATACACATAACATTTAAAATGACAATAAACTAATAACTTGTTTTCATGACAGTTTGATTCAAACATATATTAAATAATCATGACATCACTAACAGGGTTAAGCAAAAAATATAATGAATATGTAATACTGTGAATATATTTAGCAAATGCTCTTCTCTAAAGTTATTTATCGAGCTAACTAATGAGTTTATGAAAATTGAATAGCTTTCTTGAGGTAAATGTAACATTAAGTGACAGTGTATGATCACTGTGTAAACACTGATTACATGAGAGAGGATTCATTTCAGTGAGTTGTATCTTTCAACATTTCCTCTGATGTTCACCCATGTTTATTTGGTGCTATAACCAGAAGAGATGATCAGCTCACGGGTGTTTGATCTGTGATCTGTCACGCTGTATTAAAGAGCCTCAAAACGACATTTATAGTTTGAATTTCACAGATTTTAAAGTTGAGACTTTGCTTTATATCAAAAGTAACAAAGCACAAAGCTTTTTGTAATTATTGGATGGTACGCTACAGATGTTTAGTGAAGTTTTGTTCATGCATCAACAGAAAACAGAACTGACTATAAGATTTTAGATCATTACCGATTCAAATCAAAAAATTAATATTGTCAATCCAGAGTTACTGTCCACACAGCTGACATGTTTAACTGTTTATCCACGTTGTGTGCTCGAAATAGACTCTGAACACTGTCAAAACGTGCCATTAGAGAAGTGCTAATTGAACATCTGTTTTAGTCACTGGTTTCAGCCCTCCTAAAAAATATATATATATTTCAGCCCGAAACCAAAAATAGCTGTTTCGACTGAAATTTTCAATAGCCTGTATCTTACATCTTATATCATATACTTAGATTTGTCTTGTCTGCCACCTGTAGCTTTAAAACTACTGATTCACTTTCTCCATGTATTTTAAATTCATGTTAAATTCATTAAATTCAATCACTGCTTACAACAATGCACTTTTCCAAGTAGGAGGTTGAAATGTATGGAATTCCAAAGCTGCCAAAATAATAAATACATACATAAATATAAATGAAAAAATAAATCAATGTTAAAAAATACTATTGTACATAAATAAGTAAATAAAAGTATAAATACTTATTATTGCTTTTTTTTACATTTATTCATATTTTATTATTTTGGCAGCTTTAGAATTCCATAGAAACGCTGATGAGCGAGTGTGTGAAACTGCTATAGAGTCGCTTACCTTAAAGAAGCCGATAATTCCAACTCCAAACTCGATACAGTATCTGTCCAGTAATTCCCTATTCCAGGCGTCCATGTTCACGTACTTCAGGATGTTTTCATACACAATCAGCACAAAGTGGCCCCGCTGTCCATCCGTTAACGTGGGCATGTCCCCTTTTCCAGGAGAAATTTCCGTCCGGTACCGGAATCGCGCAGATTCCAAGATGGCCACGATCTCCTGGCCGAGCTGCGAATACGGACTCTCCACGAACACCAACACGACCGGATCCGACCGATAGCCATCAGACGCCAACTCCCCGCCCACTCCAGCAAGAAAGGGGAGTGGTCGAGAAGAGGTCAAGTAGAGGTCATCCGCTGCATGCCCTCCTCCGACCGACGGTTCGAGCTCTCGTTTGACAGCGTACAGGAAGTAGGAAGAGAGAAACACACTGAGAACGCAGAGGAAGAAGAGGAAGATGAAGCTGGTCTGTAGCGGCACCTGGCGAACGAGACGGCGCAGGCGGAGCACGCTGGGCATCACACAAATAAACAAACAAACAGCTAAAAGGAGGAAAAATGAAGTTCGATCTACATGTTTACGTTCTTTTGGTGACGTAAAACGAGAGGAAAATGACACAGCAATGTCTCTGTGCTTCTATGTGACCATTGCTGAGGTGGAGAGAGGGGGCGGGGCTCTAAACTTGAGTGGATGTTTTGTCTGTCCATCATCAGACTGGCTCCGCCCTCTTGCTCACTCTGAGACTCTTGATTGGTCACGGACAGCTGACGGGGGCCGGCTCTGCTGTGATTCCTCGACAGTCATTGCTATGGTATCCCAATGGACACCTGCACACATAAAAGAAACAAAAATGTCAAGAAAAAAAAAAAATAAGAGAAAGAATCTTAATTTTGTAAAATGTAACTAGACTCAGGGCCAAACAATTAAAACAAAACCGAAATCAACTTAGTGAGATTATCAGATCACAAAGGCTGCATTTTAATTATTATATGCACTTTAAATATTATATGCATGCAGTTCATTGTACATGTGACCAGCTCATGATCCAGTGTTATCTCAGTAAACGCTGCTCCACATAGCTGTGCTGTAAAATCTAATTATTGAATGCTCATTTTATTTTACACTGAAATATTACAATAGTAATATTACTTTTGTTTCAATTTTAAATAATACTTATATCATTAATTATAATGATATTATATTAATAATAAATAATATTAACAGTAAAATAATATTACTATATTTATTTCTTATTTTGTTTAATATTCCATTAAATAAAAATACTCTAATTTTTCTTAAATACTAATTTTGTAATTTACAGCTAAATAATTACAATAATTAAATGTCTTATTTGTATTAATATTTAAATAATAATATTAATAATAAAACATTAAAATAATAATAACTAAACTTTTTTTTAAATTAATAATAATTGTATCAGGGACAAAACACAATTAGTATATATATATATATATATATACAGACACACACACGCATATATGTATATTTATATACCTGAATAAAAGGGAAAAACTGATTTTTGTGTGTCCAACTTGATGAGGAAGATTACCTCATTGAAAGATAAATCATATGTGTGTGTGTATTCCTCTCAGTAACTCAAACACACACATACACACCTCTGGTAGCGATGACACCGCTCAGGGCATGAGGAGGAATATCAGTCAGATTTCGAGACCGTGAGTTCAGACACACAGCAGGAGTGAAGCGGTTCTGGACGGCAGTGTGTCGCTGTGGACTGATGGGTTTGTTCTCGCCCGCTTTCAGGAACTATTTGGGCTGAATTTGCATAGATTTCACACTGTCTTTTGACAGGGCGTGCTTCAACGGGGCTGTGAAATTGTGTCCTGATTCTCACTGGGTTTAAAAATACCCATCAGATTCATCCACAAACTCAGAGAGAAGTTTCAGCTGCAGTCAGTCGATGAAAACAAATGATAAAGATGTACAAAAGCTGCATGTCAATGGATGAACGTGTTATGATCAGAAACAGAAGATGGCTTGAATTAGCTGGACGTGAGCTGCTCTAATAGTAAAAACAAATAAATATCCAATGTAATAAATTCATATGATATTTAAGTAAATTCATTTGATTGAAGAACGTCTAGGTGAATAAAACAAATTGGTGTGTTTCTTAAACCGAGGAGATTGGATCACATAAACTGTACCAGCCCATCAAGTTATGTTGACTATAAAAAGAGCAATTAATTTGTGATGTGTTGCAACTCGCCACACATGTCTGATGTGACTAGAAGTCTATATTAATTCTGTTTGATAAAAACTGCAGTGTATTTAGCACACAAGTAAGTGTGCTTACAGAGTTTGAAGCTTTTAATTTAATGTAATCAACAAAACAATAACAGCAAAATCCAACAAAAAACTAACATTTACAATAAGGCTCCATTTGCTAACATTAGTTAACTACATTACTAAAGATTAATAAAAGCTTTAGAAGTATTTTTCATGTTTACTAATGGCAATTTCATAATTGAATCAGTCTTTATTCAAATCAAAAGTTGTGTCTGTTAATATTATTTAATGGCCCTGAACTGACATGAACAGTTGTTTATGATTAGTATTAGCTAATGCATTCACTAACATTAACTAATGGGACCATATTGTAAAGTGTTACCAAATAAATCATGTGAACATGCATAATAAAATGCACATTAGAACTTTACAATTAATTCAATATCTCGGTTTAGCGTCGTAACCAATCACTGACATTTATTTTAAAATAAATATTTTGATGTAAATTATGATTTTTCTCATTCAGACCGATAGAAGAAAGATACAAGCGCACACACACACAGAACACAGAAGTTGTGTGGGGCTTGTTCTCATTTTGCAGCACTTGCATGTGTCAAACTCAAAGAACGGCCCCACTGGGCCTTTGATGTGAGTGTGTGAGAGTTTAAGAAGCATTGTTGGAGCCGCTGGCAGGAGAATGCATTTGATATACGAGTCTGGTAACAAAAGCAGCGCTGGGACTCTGGAACGGGTCAGCCCATTGTGAGAAGGGGCCAGCCGAACCCTTGGGTCACCAGGAATCCTCACGCAGCCCCACACTGACACTAACAAACGACGCTCCGTAGCAACCGCCAGGTCTCCATGGAAACGCTGCATGAAGGCTGTGGAAACGGTGTGACAGAATGGAGACCTTCGCTGGGTTTGCCGGACTCAATCGGCCTGGATTCAACCAGAGTTCACTGCGGGATTCTGATGAAATCTACAACTGCAGATGAGAAATCTAATTTGGAACTCCTGGCGAGAATTTTGGAACTCACAATATAAATTATAGAATTCATGATGAGAATTTTAGAACTGTGAATGAAAATTCTACTTTAATTACATGGGCTGGTTCATAACTCTGTTTTAGATTAGTCAGAACTTAGTAGTTCTAGAGACACAAAGTGGCTTAAGTTGTCAACTTTGACTCCTACCATTATTTTAGTATCATTTAGCTTCAGTGTGATGCACTTTTGTGAAACATTCCTCCAATAACCATCATTAAAATTGTGTGCCACAGTAGACCTTCTGTTGGCTAGCCTACATTCCCCTCGTGCGTCGACGAGCCTCGGGCGCCCAAGTCAACTATGACTTCAGCCATGATAAAAAATAAAAAAAACAGCAAAAGAGAACTCAAAAACTCGCAATTGTAGATCTCTTCAGAACTCTAGTTCTAGAGTTCCCTCAGCAGATTCCAACACTGGATCCTGAACAATTCCTGTTACCCTGCAATATCTCAATTCTTCTCGCTCTTCCCATTAAATATGAAATTAATAAACCTGTTTTGCTGAACATTACTATCTAACCCATATTCTACCTCATGACCTCATTCTGGAAACAGCATTTTTGATTGCGACGGATCCCTGACATAAAAGACTTCCATAATGAAGTGTGAAGTGGGATTGATGATGAAGCCGAACCCCAGAGAGCGGGCTCGAGAGGACGAGGTCATCAGACATCATCAGCGGGAACACAATCATGAGTGACACATCCATGATGAGAGAATTAACAGTAACACCTCAGGCCATGTACGACACACCTCACACAAACAACACGCTTAATCAACCCCATCGACACACACACAAACCCATATTTCACCAACACACACGTGTTTATTTTAACTGGATATGCTACAGGAACAAACAGCACAGATTCCCCTGGAGACAGCCAATGAGAGACCTGAAGGGCAGAGCGCCTGCTCATTTATCACGTTTGGCAGCTCCGGGGTTTGTGGGTTTCTCTGAACACAATGACGAGCCGGTTCGTTCAGCCCTGCATTAGCAGCAATCGCAATCCAGACTTCAGCCGCAATCACTACTGAGATCAGTCAATAATCACTTCAGTTGCTCTGAGCAGGTGTGACGGCGCTGGCCATGATGATAGAATTTGATTCTTACAGATAAAATATGTTCTTGAAGAGTGCTTTTATGTTGTTTATGACAATTTTTTTTCTAATTAGGGACATGTGAAATGATAAACATATGTAGCAAGCACTTTGAAGCATCTTGCTGGTAATGATCCACATCCCAGTTAGTTCTGCGCTGGCAAACACCACATGTGCCTCAGAAAATGCCACTTTTAAATCCAACCAAGGTCAAATGTATATTTTGAATAGATACATTTTATCTTTAAAATCTATCTCTACTTGAGTTTTACAGCGGTACAGTAAAGCATCTGAGCCGTTTTGATTCAGCGATCTGCAAGATGACTGATGCCATACATTCATCAGCAGCAAGACTGTTTTTTCCCGGTTAAAGCGTCAAAAAACTGGAAGAACATCAAACATGCGCAGAAAGGTAAGTTCTCATGAAAGATACTATAGAGATCTGGATCTCAGGAGTGAGTGTGGTCGTGTTTGAGGTCGCAGCTGGTCAGATTTTCCACTGACTGTAGTGACGATGATATGAGACCTGAACAGTTTTTATTCAGTGAATAAGGAAAGGAAACGAATGAGTCCAGGAGGCGAGACAACTGTCTGTACATGGAGTTTGATCCTACAGCAGATGGACATCAAGCACAAATCAATCCATAAATCATGTGACAAACACACATGAACACACAGACACGGTGGGTTTCCATGTTTTAAGAGGACTTTCCATAGACACAATGTTTTTTTTAATGCACAAACTGTATATTAGTCTCTCCCCCAACATAAGTTTATCCACATATATACATACATACAGTACGCTCATGTAAACTGCTATTTACTATACAGCAAATCTCATCTAGCTGATTGCTAGTATCGTCTCAAAATGTAACTTATTATCATATCAATCTGCAAAATGTGACTATTTAAGGCATGAAGTAAAGATATAATAGACATTAACACCATGAGTTTTAAGCTGCTTTGAAAAAGTGCTATAATTAAATTTGACTTGACTGATTTGAAATGCGAATGAACACCAGAGGAAAATAAAATATAAATATCCACAAAACTCTTTTTAATTGAGCAAAGATCCACTAGCAAGTTCTTCCACCTAGAACAGCCGACCCAGTTCAGAAGAACTAATTGAACAACTTTACAACTCAAATAACAAACATCTCTAAAGAATTCCTTAGGGATGCAGGTAAATTTAGGCCAACCAAAATATTCAGTTCAAAATGCTAGTTTTGCTTTCAGAAGAGAAAGAAAAGGTAATCTAAACAGAAATAATTTCTTCAGGATTTTTGGGATTAAATTAATTTCAGTGCATCACTAGAATCTATATATGAGTCTTTTAACAAAAAAAATTATTTTAAACCTTTCACTCGCACTCATATAAATGCAATTTTTGTAAGTTTTTATAAATGTAGGGAATTATTTTCTGTAGGAATCGATGTCACATATGCTGCTAATGGAGCATTTACCTTTAGATAATTCCTTAAATTCAGCTATTATTATTTACATATAATATTTGCAAATATTACATACAGTACATACCGGCGTTGAAATGTTCGGAGTGAGTACGATTTTTTAAAGGAATTAATAATTTTATTCAGCAAGGATGCATTTAAGTGATCAAAAGTGACTGTAAAGATTTTAAATTAACGCTGTTCTTTTAAATTTCTATAAATCAAAGAATCCCAAAATATAATTAAATAATGATGATAATAAAAAGACAGTAATAAGTTTCTTGAGCTGCAAATCAGCATATTA
The DNA here is from genome assembly GCF_051911475.1 of Siphateles boraxobius. Taxonomy (NCBI): domain Eukaryota; kingdom Metazoa; phylum Chordata; class Actinopteri; order Cypriniformes; family Leuciscidae; genus Siphateles; species Siphateles boraxobius. The sequence continues at coordinate 2,029,441 of NW_027508919.1, forward strand.
GAATGATTTCTGAAGGATCATGTGACTGAAGCTTTGCATCACAGGAATAAATAACATTTTAAAATATAGAGAAATCAGTCATTTTAAATTTTAATATTTCAAGAGATTACTGTATTTTTTAAAATCAAATAAAAGCAGACCTGGTGAGCAGAAGAGCCTTCTTTTAAAAACTTTTCTTTTTAAATGTACAGAGTCCAAAGTTTTGAACGGCATGCAATAAAAAAGCCAGTGAAGAACTCGGCCAAACGCTTTTTAAAGGTCTGTGCCTGTGGTCAAACACTTTCAGTAAGTGAAACCTCCTAACGAAGTGCTGTATGAGAGCCATTAAACAGACGCGCAGTAATGACCTCAGCTTAATATGAGATAATGAGCCCCGCTGAGACAGACGCCAGTGCTGCGCGTTATTACACGTGTTCACCCATGATTTTAGCCCAGGTCATTAAGAGCCCAAGAGCTCTGCGTTTGTGCTGAACAACAGCTTTGTTGGCACAATTTAGAGTTGAAAACTAAATCCTTCAGATGGAAAATGAGCTAGAACTGAACGACTCTTTAATTTCAAACCATGTGAGCAAATCTTTCCTAAACACACTTACAGAAGTGGCACCACAACAAAACAAATGGAAATATAAGCTGGTCAAATAAACATGCTGGAAAGAGAAAGAAATGTATTGATCATACATTATTTAACTCCTGTTGTGTTAAAAACTGGGTACAACTTGAATGTTGTTGGGTTAAATTAATCCCCATTGGTTTCTTTGCAATTCACCAAAAAGGAGCAAAGATCATCTATGATGTCTCACTTGATTTTGATATAAAGCCAATCAGAAATAGTGAAACATATAGTCTATTATTCCAGAGAGAGGATCAACCGGTCAGATCAGGCTTTTCTCTGCTGAGTCGACAACAATGTGTTTCAGGCTTGCAACAACTACATGATAATGAGTGTTTGCTCTATAAGCCGAGAGAAACGCAACGCGGCTCGCTCACACACACAGACACACACACACACACATTTTTTTTTTACATAATGTACACCTCAATTTATTTTCATGTATATTAAATGCAAGTGTTATTTTGGTATTTATATATAGAATTAATTTTAAATTAAGCTTCTGTTTATATTTTTGTTTTCATTTTAATTTGATTGCAAGTTTTTGTAATTTTATTGTTTTTTTTTTCATTTTTATTTGTTTGGGATGTTTTTTTAAATATATTTCTACATTCTTTTTTTATTTCAGTTTGTTTTAATAATTTAAGTATGTCAACTTAAACTTATTTCAGTTTCCAAGGACTTTTCCCATTTTTATGCAAGTTTTTCATGTAAGACTTATATTATATGTTTATATTTATATGTTATTATTGAAAACTTCTCTTGCTTCTCAGGAGTTTCTATGCAATCAAAAGTAAGAGATCTCACAATGAACTTAAACGTTTCTCATTAAATGCATCCAAGAGCAAACCATTTATAGCTTTTAGTCTTAGTGAATATGAGACAAAGTTGATACTTAATACATAAGTGAAACACCTCCTGAGTTATGAAAGAGAAACTTCTGAGCAAATACATTTTCAGGCAAATCTTTCATTTCTCATTCTCGCTGATGTTAGCTATGGTATAAATAAAAGCTTCATTACCAGGGTTATTATAGTTAACTAAAACTTAAATCATAAATCCATTTGTCACTTGAAATTAAAGAAACGTTAACTGAAATTAAATTGTGAAAAAGTATAAACCCATTTTATTTCATCTGGCAGCCAAGACAACTTTTCTCATCTTATAGTTTAATTTAATGTCCAAAAAATAACTAAACTGAAATAGTTAATACATAGACACATTGAAAAACAAAAACTAATAACGATGACAAAAACAACAAAATTACTAATTCTTAATCAGATTGAATAATTGTATTAATTTATTTATTAATTTATTAAAATGAAAACTACATGTTACAATAAAAACGAATTCAAAACTAAAGGAACTACATTTTGACATTTAAGGAACGTCAACAGGGGTCTGTCGAACACACGAGTCCATCAAGACGACTGACCTGACTGCTCTTTAAATGACAGGGCACGTGGGTAATGAGATCGACACACACTCGCTGGCTGGTGATTTGAGCCGGACAGTAGATGATTCTTGTGCCCTGTGACCTCTCACCTAAATATGATTCCAAGCCTGCATCTGGATTGGCCGAGAACTCATAACGGGTCAGATGATGTAACATGATCCTGAAAACTACAGTGTCGTCTGACGCCTCTGAGAGCAAGACAGTCTTGAGTAAAAGTGCACTTCATATTCCCTTCAGAAACATTTAAACATTTAAAGCCGGTAGCCTTTTCTTCTCTATTGTGACGTATAACCGAGTGAAACGGCAAGAAAAAAAATGTAATGCAGGGCTCGGTTGTGGTTTGCTATTGGTTAATCCCATGTGAGTGACAGGTTGCCCCGCCCTCACACCAATTTTTGTCTTTTGCTGACTACTAAAGTTCAAGTGTGGTGACCTCTGACCTGTGGGTCTGAAATTTCTTTGCTTACTCCAGGCTGTAGTGTCGCTGACTAAACACAACTTCAGTACCATTATTACTTTAAGTGACGGTAATGATATGTAAATATTCATAAGGGGCAAGTAAAACCTTTAGGTAAGAAACCCTGTATTATCAACAAATTGTCAATAATGGGTCTCTTACTTAAGTTGTTTGTTTCAACTGCTGTTGGTCTTCATGACAGGGATACAAATCTTTATCTTCCAGAAAAATGGATCAAAAATAATGATAGGGCTGCACTATTAATCGAATCACAGTATATGCAGCCGCATATGAAATCATCTAAGTTTGGGCTGCTTTAATGAGCATTTGGAAGAGCAACTTCCTAAACTTGTAATGAGAAGTGCTTATAAACGAACTGTTGGGGGCTTGATGGTTTAACATTTGAAAATGGACAAATGAATACAGCCAAAAATATTAATATTGTAATTTAACTTATTTTTAAGACAAACTAAAATCTATTGTCCATTTAAGGAAGTCTCTGAAATGTCCTCTCCTAACTTTATGTCTAAAGAGGGAATATGTCAACACAGGAACAGGAGAACTGGACTTATCAAGCCATTTAGTGCAGTATTTACAGGCCTTTAACAAAGCTATTTAAAATCATTTTCAAAACAACATCAATATCGACTCAAAACAGACTCACAGTGACACCGACAGGAATATATCAGAGGCAAATGTGTCAGTCAGGCAGAAGGAGTGAGAAAGAGAGATATCAGCCATCCGTGTGTAAGCGAGCGTGTAACGTCCTGCTCTCTGATGTGAGACGTACGACACACATAACCTCACATATCCCACAAGGCACTGCATGATGAATGAGCTCTGCAGAAGACACACATTTCCCATGATTCTCTCCTTCACTCCCGAGTCCCGACAGATTGATTAATGTCTGTTCTGTGCCGCTCCACAGACACATTACACGCAACCGACCAGTTTTTTAGTCTTCAAAATTGATAAAAATGAAATGAGTTATGCTGAAACAAGAATAAATATCTGTCAATGGTGTAAGAAAAAAAAAATCTAGTTTCCCTTTATTTTTTTGACCCCATTGGCAGATATTTCTTAAAGCAAATACTTGCTTTATTTTGATTAATTTTTCAGAAAACAAGTTTGCTTCTAAATTAAATGCATCTTGATTTAAGAATGTTTAGGTATTTGAACTGAGAAAACAAGACAACAATACTAAGGAACAACGTAATTTTTTGCACTGCAGACGTTCAGAATGACACACTGCATACATAGTAAAGTGTTAACTTCATGCCAAAAATCTGCAAAAACATGATCAAATGTCAAAGACATTTTACAATTTAAAAACTAAATCCACAGAAGACAGAACTTCAAATTTAAATTAAAAGGACGCAAAACAATGAAAGAAATCTCTCTATGAGCTCATACTGTGTGTATCTATTGTATATATATTTAGTATTCATACATGCACATTTCTCACTCCTTCAGCCTAATATATATATATATATTGTTAATGAAGATGATTATTTGCAATTACTCTGTCTTGATTAATGTCTGTTTTGTTTAGTAGTACTTTTATGTAACCCAAGTAGTGATGCTGCATGAAAATGTATCGGAACTTATATACAAAAACTAATACCAATTACTATGCATGTATACTTAACCTTATAAAAGTAGTAGATGTTTATATTAAGTAACTTAGAGTAGAGAGCATGTATGTATTAGATAGGAATTGCTTTTAAGAAAAATGTAATGCTGTAGATAAGGTATATTTTACAGACGAAGAAACGGAGAACCAAGAGAAAAAGAGCCAAGAAGAGAGAGGGCAGTCTACGTCGGAAACACCTTAAAAGGGTCATGGAAGACTTGGCAGCTCTCCAGTTGATGACAACAGAAGAGAGTTTGACTTCGGCAGTGAACTGTTTGAGTATAAAAGACTGATGAGAAGACTGAACAAGCAGATACTGATTTAGCGGTATCTCCCGACACCAGAAAACCAGCTGATTGTACCTTTGATTTATACCTTGCTTTATATTGTAACTTTGCTATTAGTTTTGGTTTAACTTTTATTTTTTGGAATATTAATAAATAACTATTATACTAATTGCAAGCAATTGTCTACCAGTATTGTTGTTAATAAACCTTAAGCAAGAACTAAACCACAGAGAAGTCTTCTGAATAAGTTGTAAGTACCATTTGAACGCTTATGAATTAGGTCAGATTTGACTTGCTCTACCTAACCTGAGGATAATAAATAATAAGGTTAAAGGTGTAAGGTTAAAGCACAAACCGTAAAACAATATATATATATATATATATATATATATATATATATATATATATATATGCACTAATATATATTATATTTACATTATTTTATCAATGAACATTTAATTTTTTTTTGGTATAAACCAGGAAATAAGCTTAGTTTTATTTATCAATATTACTATATGACTAATCAAATTAAAGTGAATGTATGTCACTGATCATGTGACTGTACAGATGTTCTTCCATCGGAGCTCAAAATGCTCAAATTAACCTTACACTCAGATTGTTTAGCTGATAATGCAATTTGCATGAACAAATAACTCTATTAAATCAGAAAGATGCTAAATTAATTGCCAACCAGACTTTTTGAAGGCTTCTGGCATCTTTTATGTAAATACACTGTTAAAAAAAAAGTTCCTGCCTTAAATTTTTTAAGTACAATCAACTTGAATGATTAAGTCATTTAAACTTAAATTACATTAAACCGACATTAAAAAAATGAGTTGAATCTTGTATAACTTAAAAAAAGTTGAACATTACTTAAATTATTTTGAGGAGTTAAAGCAATGTAAAAACATATGTTGTAATAACTTATTGATCAAATAATTTTTAACAGTGTAGGCATATACATATATGTGTGTGTGTGTGTGTGTGTGTGTGTAGGGGTTCCTCCTGCTCACCTTAAGGGCAAACAGTTTGGGTGTTGACGTCGTCCAAAATGAGACCCCACTGAGCAATGAAGATTTCAGAGTCAAATTACTCACAATCCATCACTCTCTGCCAAACGACAGCTGCCAACCTGCCTCTCCTCAGGACAAAATAAATAAACGCTTTGTTGTGTCCTGACAAATGCCAGTGTTTGTGTTTCAACACAGATGGTAACTCATTATAGCAGTGATTTAAAGGGTTAAAGAAGCTCACGATCTGCAGGACGATCATAATCCTGATTCACTGAATCTCCATCTCAAAGACATGAGATCCCCGACAGAGCAGACCTACAGAATGACTTTCTGAACATACACATTGTTGTTTTATGGGCCACTTTATCGTAAAGAGGAGACAAAACAATGATGAATTACATGCACAAAGTCATTCATTAAATTACCAACCCCCCAAAATTGTGTAATTAAATATAAAATGATGCCTAATTTGCACACTGCAGTCAGTTTAAATGGGGTTTTGTGCATTTTAATACAAAAAACTAAGGCTGCACAATTTAGGGAAAAAATCTAATTGCAATTTTTCTGATAAAAATTGTGATTTAAAATAGAATTTAAAAATAAATTCCAGGTTTGCCGTGCTTTTTTTTTTCAATATGGCAATACAAATTATAAATTATGATAAATACTAAATTACTACTAAAAGAATTGAATAAATTATTAAACAAATAAATGATTAAATTTCATTGTGAAATACATAAATCATAAAAAGGAAACAGACCGTGTGTTTGAATAATTTAAAATAAAAATAATGTTGTGAAAAATTAATTTCAGTGCTCTATTTCTGTGTCACTGATCATGTGACTCTTTGTACAGACAGTCAGATGTATAGCTTATATAAGAAAAATAATATCATAATAGTCAAATTAAATCCTTATTTTTATTTTATTTTCACGATATCGGTTTTATTTCAATTAATCATGCAGCCCTTTAGGAAAGTATCTGATTTGATTCAGACTGAATCTTTCTGACTCTGATGCCACTGGAAACACAATCAACTAATCAATGAGGACTTTCTTACGCTAAAGAGACAAATCCACAATAAGCCCTAACATCAGCTCTGAAGACCCCCCAAAAATTAGGAAAAGACACAACAGCCGTCAGTTCAGCTAAAAATAAACTTTACACTACACAACAGCTGTGAAGTGGATGGAGTTCATGGGTCACATGCAAACACACACACACACACACACACACACACACACACACACAGAAAAAGTATTCTCATCGCTTCATAACATTAACTTGAACTACTGTAGTCACAAGGACTATTTTAACTATGTTTTTTTTTTTTACTACCTTTCTGGGCCTTGAAAGTTTCAATGACGTTGCTGTCAATGGAGGGACTGAAAGCTCTCAGATTTCATCAAAAATATCTTCATTTGTGTTCCGAGGATGAACAAAAGTCTCACGGGTTTGGAACGACATGAGGGTGAGTAAATAATGACAGAATTTTCATTTTTGGTTGGACTAACCCTTTAAAATGAAGAACATGATTCAAGAGTCTTTCAAACAGAGAGGAGCTAAACATCCTCAAAATTCATTTTCCCATGTTTTACTTTTCTTCAAAGACTCTGCCCTCGCAAGTGTAAAGAAACCTGTAGACAAAGCACTTTTTACCAGAAGCCTTGCAGATTACATGAAACTGTGTCACATGGGTTTGATTTTTGAGTGTTTACAGACTGTAGATTCGATACACTCATAATTAAAAACAAAAAAATCAAAAAACATGCATTACTAAAGAGATTTCACAGTACGATCAGTGATCTTTATAACACTGATGAGCCATACAAGATCTTGAATAATAAAGTGTATGAAATCAGTTTTATATTTCCCCAAATTTCAGTTTTTTCCATTTAATTTTTTCTGTCATGCGATTGTCCCATGAATCTACTGTAAATCAGATTTCACACACAGTTCAATTAACCCCAATAAAGCAATGTACCCATCATGTGATGAATTATTCAATCAGGACTGTTTGAAGACACATGCATGCTTAAGATGTAGGCTACAGCTACGGTACAGTAAAACATCATACACCATACCACAGCTGAAATACATCACATACAGAAAGGGTGCAGAAAGTATTGTTTGGGTTACACAAATATCTGAGGGGAACTGACTTCATACATCCTCTAAAAATCACCAAACTACAGAACAACATATTAAATATGACTGTAAACATCCTGAACACTGATTGATGCACTAACAACAGGTGCGGTGTGAACCCATCACTGGTACAGTACAGTGACAAATACACATTGTCGTTATATAAGGCCGTTGTTTAGTGTCAGAACATGCAGCAGATATTCTCTCACCTGATTCACACACAGCAGAAGAAGAAGCGTTTCTGAACGCGTCCGACCGCGTGTCCTGCGTCACTCCTTCGCCGCTCACCCGGAGAAACGCTCGTTCTGTGACGCTGTTCTCAAGGTGTTCCGGTAAATGCGGCTGTCCGGTGACTCCGGTTAGTCCGGTTGTCCTCCGGCCCGGAGCGCGTCTCGAGCGCAGAGAGAAACCAGCTGAGTGAAACACATGTGCGCTGAACTGACGCCTTACAAGCATTCGCTAATAGAGGGCGACACACACACACACACACACAACACACACAACACACACAACACACACACACACACACACACACACACACACACACACACACACACACACACACACACACACACACACACACACACACACACACACACACACACAGTATTAATGGGTTATAGAGCGACGACTAATGGCCAGAGAGCGATAATACAATCTGGTGCCAAACTACCCAATAGGCTTTATGCACAGCTTCACTACTTCCTGAACTTCAGCCAGTCCTTTGTTTCCTGTCTGTCATTATTGGACAAACTGATTAGTCCAGGTGTGCCTGATTATTGTTACTGAGGCCAGGCACACCTGAATTAATCAGTTTGTCCAATAATGACAGACAGGAAACAAAGGGCTGGCTGAAGTTCAGGAAGTAGTGAAGCTGTGCATAAAGCCAATTGAATCTGTCTGCCAGAGCTTAAAGCTACAATATGTAAAATAAATAATAATAAAATGTCCAAAAATCACTTGCACAGTGTGATATATTTCCTGCAGTTGTGTACTTACAATATCCCAAAAGTCCACAAAGATTCAGAGAAATTCCAATTTTAAATTGCCCGTCCCGGAAAAAAATGTCGCCTGTCAATGACGCAATATCCGCGCTATCGTCGGTTTCCGCAATTTGCGTTTCCGTGGACAAATGCGGAAGTGGTGGTTATAGCTGTTGTGTACATCATGGATCACGATTACTCTTTGGCAAGTATTGACACTCCAAAAAAACGTAAGTGTCGATTTGGGACGACACACAGAATTTATGACAACCAGAGAAATAAAACAAGGATAAATATCGGCGTGGCGTTTTCGAGATGAAGAGAGCTTCACAACGAACTTGGGCTTGACAGAGACTCTGCTCTCGCGTGTATATAAATAGACAGGTAAGCAAATCTATGTATTTTTTTTTTTACATGTAACACGTGTCAATAATAATTAACAATGTGAGATACATATATGACATGACAGATCATAAAGCATATGTTGATTCACCTCAAAGACTGCCAAGTGATCGTTATGCTGATGAAATTTCACAGTTATATTGCTCCTTTGTACTTCGGTAATGCTTTTTATCACGTGTGGTGACCAAGATTATGGCAGTGCAATTAAATACAATAGGTTGTGTGTTAAAAAATATTTAGCCATTACTTGCAATACTGTGGGTTCGTTCAAATTTACTTTTAGTACGATTGTTTTGAACACGTAAAACAACACGGCAGTAACCATAAACACGTAAAACTGCGCAGCATTAACCGACCAAATCATTTGACAAATAGCTGTAAGAGGATAATATAGCATTACATTACTATTCATTGCATTTAATTCATTACAATGACATAAAATAGTGTGATCCCACGTACAGGTAATACAAAATCATGATTCGTTAAAGGGTCATTCTGCAACTCTAGCTATTTCTTCGCTGATTTTCACCTTTGTTGTCGCATGTTTTCTCAGCGAGCTCCCCCTACAGCTGTGAGGCGTATATTTTACAACAATGTCGTAAAAAAAACTCACTTGCGGCCCCTCCTCTATGGGGGCAGAATTGTTCCATTATTCCAAATAAATAGATTATGTTCCACAAATAAATGTAAAGAGATTCACAAAAATATATCAAATTCACAAATAAATAGATTAAGATCCATAAATAAATGTTAAGACTTTCACAAAAAATTATAAAACTCACAAATAAATAGAATGAGATTTGCAAATAAAAAATATATTTACAAATAGAGATGCTCCGATCAGCATTTTGGGGCCGATCACCGATTACCGATCACCAAAATCATGATCTGCCGATTGCCGATCACTGCCGATCACAGAATGGCAGGGGAATGGGAATCTTTTATCTATAATCTAGCAGAGTTTGCACCATTTGTAGAAATGTGTTTTTTTAATTGTATTTAGAAAATGTGATGTCTTAAGACTACTGTAGGCCAGCTTTCCCAAACAAGGCAGAGTAACATTAAATTATTCCAAACAAAGAGGGGTCAGGCAGACCAACACACATCAGATCAGCCTAATGGGAGGGGATCAAGTTACACTTAGGCATATTTGGAAATTGTAGCCTCTTAATACACCCACTACATTTACTAATTGGCAACAAAGTGTACAACTTGTTACACCAAAACTGGCTACTGATAAAAGGACAAAACTATGGCAAGATTTTTTCAGTTTTTAATATGAACGTCTGATGTAGTTGAGCAGAATGCTCTTTTATGAAGTTACTTCATTAAAGGACATATTTAATGAGATTATGCCTGAAAAGGTTTTGGATTTTTAAATATATATATATTGTATAAAATGACTTCTTGTTTATATTTGTTTTGTTTTATTGTATTTATATGATATTTGTATTTTTATAATTGAATTTTTGCCATGAAAATAGCTTTGAGTGCTGACATAGCATTAAATAAAATAATCTGAATCTGATGTAGTTGAGGAACCAACTACGTCAGATCAAAAAAAATTAAATACCACCACCACTTTTGAAACATCTCGCGGCACGAATGTACCAATACAAATAAATAAAAACATCTCCAGTTAAAGCTGCAGTAGGGAGTTTTGAGAAAATGTTGACTTAGCCTGAAAATTTGAAGAAGCACAACCTACAGGTCCAACCCCCTTGCTCTCTGCTGCGCTACAGCCCTCCCTCCACAGCTCCTCCCCCACAGCTCCTCCCCCACAGCTCCTCCCTCCACAGCTCCTCCCCCACAGCTCCTCCCTCCACAGCTCCTCCCCCACAGCTCCTCCCCCACAGCTCCTCACCCACAGCTCCTCCCTCCACAGCTCCTCCTCCACAGCTCCTCACCCACAGCTCCTCCCCCACAGCGGAGCCTGCCGTGAACGCGCAGGCTAGTAAGCAGGACCACCGATGATGGCGGATTATAAACAGTTATGGAACATTCACTAATAAACATCAACAATATGCTTTACATTGACTATGGCCTGCCCATACTTTGACTACAAACTTGGTCCTCAAATCATTATGTATTTTGAAATACATGTAACTTTATAAGGTTGCACTCTTTCTATAAGTTATAAATAGCTACTAAGATAACGTTAAAGGATTAGTTCACTTTAAAAAAAAACTTTTGCTGATAATTTACTCACCCCCATGTCATCCAAGATGTCCATGTCTTTCTTTCTTCAGTCGAAAAGAAATGAAGGTTTTTGATGAAAACATTCCAGGCTTTTTCTCCATATAATGGACTTCAATAGGACACAAACGTTTCAAGGACCAAATGACAGTTTCAGCGCAGCTTCAAAGGGCTTTAAAGGATACCAGACGATGAATAAGGGTCTTATCTAGCGAAACGATGAGTCATTTCAAAAATAAATAAAAAACTTTAAGTTTTATAAGCACAAATGCTTGCCTTGCTCTGTTCTGTGATGCACGTTCGTGATCCTGTTCGAACTCGTTCATCCAAATGAACAAATCTTTTTTCATTCAACGAACGAAATGACTCGAAAAAAGATTTGTTTCGTTTGGATGAACGAGTTCGAACAGGAAAGTCACGAACGAGCGTGATTGACACTGCTAAGACATTCCTCCTGGCTCTGATTGGTTGTTTCTGACCGGGAGCGGTGTATTTCTGCAAATGGCAGTAGGACCACAGGGAGGAGCCAGAGGAGCTTGATTTTTTTCACAGATTATCAGTCTCATATTCTACTTTCAGGACATAATGACAGTTTTAACAAATATTTGTTTACAAAAGCTACCTACTGGAGCTTTAACTCAGAGCATTAATTTTGTTCATTAGTTAAATAAGAGGCGATCTAGCGCTGAAATGTTTGTTTTTTTTATCAAGTGATCAAAGTGCTCGTTGCCGCAGCGATCTGTGGCGCAGATACCGCGTTCTGTTCTGGCTCGCGCGGTGCACGGTCTTCACTCGGACGCGCGCTTCAATCCGTTGGGAGACTCCCTATTCGTTCCGGTGAAGGAGAACTCATGTTGCCACTGCCAAGGTCCACTCTGCTGTTGTGTGCCCGTGCGCCACGCATGCATGTGGGAAAAAGTCGCGCGAGTAATTTACGTCACGTGATCGGCTTTTTTGATCGGCGCTTTTGGGGTTCGCCGATCAATCTTATTTTAGCCAATATCGGCCGATCATGATCGGCGTCCGATCAATCGGAGCATCCCTATTTACAAATGTTGTTTATACCACAAACACAACTCTGCCTGGCATTTATTTGTGAATTGGTTCCTGTGCATTTGTAAATCTCCTCACGCATCTGTGGATTTTGAAACACTTCTATGGGATCAAATTCCCGCCAAATGTATTGCGGCCACGGATCAAAATATAATAAGCGTGAATCAAAAAATAACAAGCATGAAAAAAAACTTTAAACACATTAAAAAATATTTTTTACAAAACTTAAACTTGTGTTCATGCTTTCTTTAAAATTATGTTTTCTTGGTTTTATTACTCTGTACTTTGCGCTCTCTTTCATTTTCTGCTCATAATTTATTTTTTTGTACGCTTGTGCTGTTTTTCTCTTCGCTCTTCTTTCCATGTTCTGCGCTTGCTCTTCCAAATGTTGCAGTTCGAGTTTCATGTAAATTAGGGCGGGCTTAAGCGTCACCATTGGTCCACTAGTTCTAGATTGACAGCTCCTCCTCTAGCCAATCAAACGAAGAGGGGAGTTGACGTCACTCCAATGCGACTCGCGCTACTGATGTTCTCTCGTAGCTACAGGTGAAGATAGCCATCAGCTCAGCTGGCAAAAATCTTTCCGTGGCAGGACACCGTTAAACTGTATGTGTGCCTGCAACTCGACCTGTTACGTCTACCTGGCGATCCGTTATCGTTAAATTCTTCACCCTAACGACGACGATCTGTTGTGTCGTCAGTTGACAGTTGTGCCTGTCTGACGATCCATCATATTCACCTTTAATGCCCTGGCCGAACCTTGCACTGTGAGCGTCGATCTCCTGCGAACCACACAACAGTGTTTCATTAAAGAATTCCTGATTTGAACGAGAAGTTTGAATGAATGTCTCACTCACTCACTCATAAAGACAGTAACTTGCCACCACCTACTGGCCGTTTTACTTTCATATTTAATCTATGACATGGAAGGGCAATGTTGGTCCTCCTGGGTGCAGAGTTTAGCTCCTCCAACCCTAATCAAACACACCTGAACCAGCTAATCATCATCTTTAGGATAATTAACACTGCTAGGTTTTTATCGGAGTTGACGCTAAACTCTGCAGGACAGCGGCAATCCAGAAACGACGTTACCTATCCCTGATCTTTTCAATAATTGTCATGTTGCTGTATTAAAAATTGAAGCTATATTTAAAACATTAATCCTAAAGTGATATGCAATTATGTAGCTATGTAAATGAACACAATAACTATAATAAATCACTTCATATCAAATCCACCTGGTTTCTGTAATCTCCTGTACACTATCACTTTCATTAATCTTTTGTCAAATGGTACATCTAGTCTAGAATTAATTTAACAGGCTACCTAGGCTATATGATCGCTTAACAACAACAATTAAGAACATATTTCAGGATGGCGTATTTAACTGTAACGGATCACCAGGTAGGCTGTGCGTTTTTTTCCCTTTTACAAAGGCTACAGGTTTATTTTAAATTTTAGTTGTTGTTGTTCTTTGTTTTACATACTCTGAACTGTACCACAAATGCCTTTGTATTTGTCTTGTACTTTCTGACCTGTATGCCTTGTCTGTAATGGAACTAAATAATATATATATATTTATATATATAGGTGCTGTGTGTAGCGTTGAAAGGTCAAAGTCCTAAATTCTTCAGACTTAATTTTTGCAAAGAAATGTAGTGTTTCAAAACTGCATGATGTCTTAGAGCTGCCTTAGCATATTAACATCATGAGCCAAGTATTGTTTAACACCAATTACCAGTGTGCGCATTAAAATGTAGGCTACCTCAAAAAAGAGGAATTTAATTATTTGTATATGTCCAGAGTTCAGATAGCTTTACTGCTTAAAAGTCCTTGTAAAGTTTAAAATAAACTGTTGTCTTCCCCTTTACGAGAGAGCATCAGTAGCGTGAGTCGCATTGGAGTGACGTCAACTCCCCTCTTCGATTGATTGGCTAGAGGAGGAGCTGTCAATCTAGAACTAGTGGACCAATGGTGACGCTTAAGCCCGCCCTAATTTACATGAAACTCGAACTGCAACATTTGGAAGAGCAAGCGCAGAACATGGAAAGAAGAGCGAAGAGAAAAACAGCACAAGCGTACAAAAAAATAAATTATGAGCAGAAAATGAAAGAGAGCGCAAAGTACAGAGTAATAAAACCAAGGAAAACAATTTTAAAGAAAGCATGAACACAAGTTAAAGTTTTGTGAAAAATATTTTTTAATGTGTTTAAAGTTTTTTATTCATGCTTGTTATTTTTTGATTCACGCTTATTATATTTTGATCCGTGGCCGCAATACATTTGGCGGGAATTTGATCCCATACACTTCTAGCGTCGACTTGCAGATAAATCCACAAATAAGAGACTCCACCCACCGTTTACTCAAGCCAATCAGATAACGGCCACATTCAACTGACCAATCGTAGCACGTTCTCTCTACAACCAATCACGTAGGCTTTACACTCGGGGTGGTCTTGCCCTGAAATAACTTTGCTCGTTCATCTGCATTGGCTCAAATAGGAAGTGTAGAAAGGGGTGTATTGCTTCAGTAAAATGTTTAAAATTTGGATTTCGTTAGAGTTAGACCATGAGACTGTGTATCAAGCCAAGACACATTTTTATGAGCCTTTGAAAATGCCAGAGAAACAGGGCCTTATGGGAACAATGCGTTATGGAAGCATCACGTTTTTCATGATAAAACAGAAAAGCATCAATACGTTGCTGACTAATGAATAACTGGATCCAACCGCGTGATACATAGGCGAGTTTGTGTAATATTGGGGAAATTACTGTCACAACAGCTTTCCCCACTTCTTCAGTCAAGTTTTAAATAGCAGGTCCGTGGATCTAATGATTAAATATAGGCTATAACATGCATTTAAAAATGAAATGCCCAGCAGAGAAGCGATTTGAATTTATACGTTAAAACGCTTGATCACACAAATAGTATTTCATATGAATCAGACTTAATAATTGTATTGTAAAAGTTACTTACAGCATCCAATATAAATGCAAATATGTATTTTTTTCAGCATTATCCACTCAAAAACGCTGTTACATCTTCAATGATGGTCATTTGGGCTGCTATTTTGTATTCTACATAATATTTTTCCTATAGCTAGCTATTTGTCACAACGACTGTGCTTTAAAAGACAAAATCGTCCGTTTTGTAATGTATTACATCGTGTCTACCCCATAGATATCATATAGAGACTAGATGCCCTATTGGCCGCTGTGGCGCAAGAAATGCGGCCGCCATATTAAGCAGGTCATACTCCTATTTGCGTTGCATAGCAGCAGTAGATTTCAGAGCACTGTGCAGTATATTCCTGCTCAAATCGGCGGACCATCACTCGGGGATTACTTTACACAAGTAAGATTTAACATTTAACATTACCGTACTATTAGTTGAATTTTGTGAACAAAATATTCAATGTGTCCTGTATCGTAGCTACGTGTATGACCTTTGCAGCAAAAAAACCCGCGTGAAAATCTGTTCGGTATTCAGTGAGATATGATTAATTAAATGCGCTGGCAGCTCATTGCACCTGCCAAACAGATTACACTGAGCGGAGCGGGTGACCGGTTTAAGATGGCGGCCCCACGGCTCGTCCGCGCCAATAGGCAGTAGCGGTCGATAGGGCGTCTATCTATATGATGTCTATGGTCTACCCCGTGCAAGGCTTTCTACATTGGACAAACAAAGGAGCAAATGTGCAAATGATGTGTCCTCCGTGTAGTTGCGTGTAGTAGCCGCTACAGAATAAGAATGGGCATCCGTTTACTATCAGTGATTCATCGTATCGCCCTGCGCCGCGTCCAGTAGACACTATCTCGAATTATGAATTTTCATGTAGCCAGCATAGTCAATAAAGAAGAATATACGTCATATATCTTCAGGTAAGAAAACAGACGTCATGGGCAAAATGTGTTAACATTGTAAACATGTTAGTTTTACATGAAGTGCAACTTCTACGGCAGGGAAGATAATCGGCTTTGCTTTTGACTCCAGTATAGAGGGGGTTATGATGCTCGGGATCTGTGATAATCATTTGTGTATAATCCTGAGTTAATAATAAAGAATAATAAATATAAAGAAGCCTTAAGCTCCAACAATCTTTTGGAAACGGGGTGTTTAAACCACACAAACAGCTCATTTGAATGAAGCTCCCATTACAGCTCTTTCAGGGGTGCAAATATCTGCAAAATTAATCAGATCCATTTCTCGCCCCGAGTGTAAAGCCTAACGTGATTGGTTGTAGAGAGAACGTGCTACGATTGGTCAGCACAATGTGGCCGTGATCTGATTGGCTTAGGTAAAGGGTGGGAGGAGTCCACTTATTTGTGGATTTTTCTGCACGTCGACGCTAGAAGTGTTTCAAAATCCACAAATGCATAGGGGATTTACAAATGGACAAAAAATGGTTCACAAATAAATGCCAGGCCAAGTTGTGTTTGTGGCATAAAACACATTTGTAAATATAGATTTTTATTCGCAAAGCTAATTTTATTTATTTGTGAGTTTTATATATTTTTATGTGAAACTCTTAAGTGTCGATCTTAATCTATTTATTTGTGAATTTTATATATTTTTGTGAATCTCTTTACATTTATTTGTGGATCATAATCTATTTATTTGGAATAATGGAACAAGATTCCCCCCCCTCAAGATTCACCTTTATTATTGTTTGTAAACTGCGCCCCCTTGCGGCGAAAAATCTTACATATTGTATCTTTAAGATGTATAGACATAACGAATTAAAGGGGTGGTTGATTGCGATTTCACATTTTTCATTTTGAATAGTAATGTTGCTGTTGGTGCAAGAACAGTATCTGCAAAGTTGCTGGGCTGAAAGTTCAATGTAATCAGAGATATCATCTTTTAAAAATCAGGAAGTTTGATATTACAAAAACGACTGGAATGGGAGTACAACGAGATACTCCCGGGTTTTATACGTAACTAACCCATAATCAACCCTCCCTCCGGAATAGGCAAAAAAGTGGGCATGGCCATATTTCTGCTGCTTTGTCTATGAGGAAGAGTTATAGTGGAGAGCTGTAGCCATGCTGTCGAAAGTGTGTTATTTTCACCCAGCTGTCAGGTCTTGTTCCGGCTTCCTACGGACGCTGTAGTTCTTCAACAATGGCTACAACTTATGTTTGATTATGTTCCAGAAAATTACAATCGTAATTTAGCTCTCTGTGCTGCACATTTTACGGAAGACAGCTTCCAGAATCTCCACAATTCAATGTCGGATTCAACAACAAACTGTTACTAAAGCATGAAGCAGTTCCAACTTTAAAACCAGAGGCAGCAGTTCTTGGGCCACAACCTGTAAGTAAGACTTAATAATTAAAAATGTATTTGCATGTATAATTTTAGACATAATGCTTTAGTTTTTATCAAGGACGTAAACAAATGCCAGCGCTGGCTTTAGTAGCCACTTAGTTATGCTATTTCGTGTGTCTATGACAAACGCGTACAAAAATTTTGGACCTGAATTTGAAATTATGTACTAATTTTGTAAATGTATTTTCCATGTATACGACGTAATTTTTCGATTTGATCAAGAACATAAACCAATGCCAACGCTTTTTGTAGCTAGTTCTTTCCTATTTTGTGTGTATAAGACAAACGTGTATAAAGTTCAAAAAATTATATGTCGCAACAGCAAACTTCAGCTGCTGTTATCAGATGTTTTCACGTTCTGTTGGCATTTTAAAACAGTTGCCAAGTACAGCTAAAGAAAACGACACACCGAGTAAACTAAGTTTTGTGAATAGATAAACGGTTGTTCATTATAACACAAAACAATAACTTTAAAAAACTGTATTACTCAGTCATTTATTCAGTTATATTAAACATTTAATCAGGAGAAAACCGTATCTCAAAAGCTAACAAGCAGTAGCATTTTCAAGTAACAGCATATCGAAATTCTTATATAATAATAGTAGAACAGAATAATACTAATGATTCAAAAATGTACCATTCAGAAACGTTTTGTAAGAGCCGTGTTTGGGGAGGTTCTGCTTGACTCTCTTCATTGCCTCTTTCTGGGTCTGATTCTGGCTCAAACTGATAAGGCAGAAGGCTATTGACACTATTTACATTTGACCGGAGCACATGCAGCTTTCGCCCGTAAAGGTAATGGGCGTGAAGTTTCCGGACTACGTACAATACGCAGTTTAGCCAATTAAAACACACCGGCCCAACTAACCAATCTGAGCTCATTGCCTGTTTCTGAGGGAGTGGTTTCATAGAATCAGGAAGTCAACCGGTCATTCAAATGACAGAGGAGAAAGCGGCTTACAATAAAGGTGAAATTTATGAAAATAAGGCTTTAAAAAAAAAAAACGAAAACATGTTATATTGCACCCCATAAACACAGTCATGCAAAGAAAAAAAGCAGTAAACCACCCTTTAAACCGAGGATGTGAGTGAGGGAAGTACAGTGCGTTCAATGGATTGATGCTCAGCTGACAAAACATCTTTCCAGAAACATTCATTATACAAAAACACCATAAAACAGTTTGGAAAGTTGTGAGTTTTGAAAATTATAGGACTATAGGACCTTTATACATTTATGTCACATTTTGTGTTTAAACATACCATTTCATAAAACTTGTAACACAAAACAAGTGTCTTTACTATGATTCATAATCTGTGTAAGGTCCTGTAATGTTACCAATGCAGACCATAACAAAAACTTGAATAACAAATGGGTAATTAACAGTGGGTTATATATGGTGGAATGTATCTACATTAATATAAACTTAATTAGGCTCTAAAGGAGGCTAGTTGTTATACTTTTTACAGTTAATATTTATCAGGTTCAATTTGATATGTAGACAATTTTGTGAAGCTTGAACTTGGTCACAGTGAAAACCTGCCACGAATTCTGAGTGAAAAGATTCTCAAAAATGTAGGGTGGGGTTTGATTATGTCCATCTTCTTCATGCAACCTAAAGTGTAATATTGGAAACTGAGAGGATCCGACATTGAGGAAGAAGAGAACAGGAAGCGACGAGGGAAAGTTCGGGCCGGTGATTTCATTGTCTGAGATGAACAATATGAGGATCTGCTACGTCTAGACCTGCATTAATCCGGATAGATTTGAGAACTGAGTTTTCATTTCAAAACGCTCTCCGTCCATTGTCCATAGCGTTTTCCTAACGATTTCTCGTCCACACCGAAACGTCAGGAAAACGCCGAATTCACTCCCATAAAAGCTCACTGAGATGATAAAAGACAGAACAAGACATAATCAAGTTATCACACAAATCCTCTGGCAGGATCATTTTACTTAGCAGAGTAGCACTCACTCACCATTATATTGGTGTAAAACACAACTGCACTTGCAGGACAGCAAATGCAGTGAATTTTCTCTCATCTTTGCAGGACTGTGATACGAAGAGTGTGCAAAGTAACATATTTTAGCAACAGTGAGAAATTGAATAGCACATATCAGGCACTATGCTGGTATAAACATCAATATCCATGGGTTCAATGTCACATGACTAAACATACGTCATTGTTTATACATACCTCCGAAACATATTAGTGTGGACAAGGCCTCAGGAAAAGTGTTTAGTGTCCTCAGCACTGCAGTTATGACGCTGATGATAACAGTGAATGTGAAAGAAATGAGAAGATGTGATGGTAACACTTAGAATACTGTTCTGTCATTAATGAATAACTGCAGGAACAAATGAATAGCGCATTATTAATGTAGTAACTAGACTAGTTTTAATTAACAAGAATCTTTGATTAATAATTTAGAAGTGTTCACTTGAATGTGGTTCTCTAATCAATAAACACTATTTTTATACCTCCCAGAGGACTACTATACATAATATACATAATAATGCATAATAGAGTTAACAATTAAAGTGAAGAATGACTCGTGTTACCAAATCCATCGGAAATAATTATCCAAAACCTTACAAAACCCTCAAATGCTTGCTCTGACTTCAGTTGTATATGTATTTCTGATGTTGCCTGAATTATGTGTCTGATGGAGACAGTGAGAACAAGATTATTATATGAGGGAGGATAAATGTGTTTGTTTGTTTGTTTGTTTACGAATGTGTGTTTTTTTTACAGTTTATGACCAGGAGCGTTCACTGTTTGTACAGTAACAGTTACAGAACACACTTTCGATTGTGTTTATGTGCCTTTCAGTCATCTTTAAAATTATGAAATGCATTCCTTGTTGGGTTCTTCTGAATTCAGTCTTCTCTCTCATGTGACATCAGTAAATCTGAATTCAACTACTGTTTTGTTCCTCTCTCTTTATAAAATATTAAGATATTTAGATAATTAGTTCTCATTAACTGTGAAGTTCGATTTATATTATAATTAATCAAAAATAAAAGTGAAAGTATTGTATGCAGATATTGTTGTCTTCCTCTGCTTCCTTGAAACAAAACTAAATCTTTTGCAAATCTTTTGACATTGTTTTGTGTTTATTTTTAGTGTGTCCCTACTAGATCTGACATCTCCATTTGGGAAATATATTAATAAAGTAGAGATTTTTTTTATTTTATATTATGCAAATATTTTGTGCATTTTAAGAGTATGTGTATATTGATGATTTCATTTGATATAGCCATCATAATCATAAATGTTTCTTGAGCATCAAATAATCATATTATACTGATTTCTGAAGGATCATGTGACACTGAAGACTGGAGTAATGATGCTGAAAATTCAGCTTTGATCACAGGAATAAATTACACTTTACTATATATTCACATAGAAAACAGCTGTTTTTAATTGAAATAATATTTCACAATATTACTGGGTTTGTTTTGTATTTTTAATCAAATCAATGCAGCCTTGGTGAGCAGAAGAGACTTCTTTTAAAAACATAAAAAATCTTACCGACCTATATATATATATAGTCAGCCTTCATATGATCTGCTTTAGTGATCCTTAAACTGAGATTTGACTTAACTGTGTTTGGAAATCTCATCATTTGATTATGTACAGATTACCCAAAAATCACCTATTTTTGCTTATATTAAACACCATTTTTTGTAAGACACAACACAACACAACACAACACGGCTTCCACAACACATTTCTGATAAATCAGAGTTTTAGTTTGCAAAAGTCAAGCCATAGATCTAAAGATCATACTCTCTGATTTCACTTCATGTTGGACATTTTTCTTGGAAAGGATGGTGATTCTTGATTCTTTATTTCTCAGTTCTGTGTTTTAGAAAAAACGTTTCTGCAAATGGAATGTTGTTTGTCATGTTTTGTTCTGCGTGTCCAATCGGAGAAACTGGATGCATGAATCAGTTGTATCTTGGCAGAACCTGCACTAATTCACTCTAATTTTACCATGTTTATGTGTTTATTTCACCATGATGTTGCCTGCAACATTTTATAGCCCTGCAAATACTGTTATAAAAATGTATAATAACTTGCATCACTTAGCCTATAAAGCTTTACTCATTATGCAGTTTACATAAAAAGGACAACATATGTGTGTCCTTTTTATGTTATTTAAGTTGAAATGACTTAAACATCCGAGTTGATAATTTAATGCAGCAGCTTTTTTAAAGTGTATGTATGCTTTGATATACATTAATGTGAATTTAAAAAAGGCTATAGTAATATAATAGGCTATACAAGACAAAAAGATAGAATTATAAATGTCACACTTTGATGCATATTTTTTCATATGGACCTGAATGCATTTAATCTAAACATCTTTATAGTGATTTAATGGAATTATTAGAAAGTGTAACCCTATTGATGTCAAATCCCTCTCTGAAATATTTGATAATTTTGCTCAAAAAATGAAAGTGGAATATTTATGTTCAGTGTTTTGTTTTGATCAAGCACTTTCTCATGGCCATATATTAGTTGAAGTTTCAGTCTCTCCATCAACTAATGACGCTGCTCTCATCAGCCAATCACATTTCAGATGTGAAGATGCCCGAATCAGGTTCAGGTTCACATCTGTAGAATCAGGGGCTTTCCGCCACATACATCCTGAAAAGCGGGTTTCGGTGCTGCATAAAACCTTCTGGAGGACACCGTGACTTTCATTCGGAATAAACACTCACTCACTCACTCACTGACAGTAGAAACAGCAGTGATGGAAGATCATCAAAACGATGCGCTGATTCAGCGCGTGCCGAGCCAAGAGACCATCCTGAGCCGCGGACCAACACGGTAATGTTTATTTGTTTGTTTGTTTATATGTTTGTGGGACATAGTAAAATAATTTGTTAGTTTCCGTTTATATTATTAATTGCATTAGTGCATGATAGCAATTATAATATTGCATTTGTGAGGGTAAATGTTCAAGAATGCATGCTTTGAATGATCCGTGGAACTTTTTCTTGTATGCAAAACTCCAGTATTGTGCGTGTAAATTTAAAAGCATTAATTTTGAATGACAATGAATCATATTACAATAATTCCTTGGCTCAAAAAGGACGCAACAAGTCTAAACTCATTTTGGTTGCTACATATCTTACTTGGGATATGTACTGTAAAATTCCCAAAAGAGACGAAGATTGAAATGAAACTCTGCCTCACTACCCGTGACGTCACACGCGCTGTCGTTATTGATTGGTTGTTTATTTATTGGACAAGTTTTTTATAAACAAATTCTTAATAATTTGTGATACATTTTTGTCCTCTTGATTTCGATTTAATACATCCTAATCATATAGACTTAACGTGATGAACTGTTGACAAATAACATGGACATTTCAAGATTTTCTTTTTTAATGGAATTTTTAAAGGAGTTGTATTGTTTTAATCACTTGTTTTGCCTAAAGTAGTTCATTTAAAAAAAAGACCTGCGGTGTGATTAATTTTTAATATTACAAATATTATGAATGTAATGTGCTAATTATAAAATAATTAGGCCTAATAAAAAACTAGCAAAAAATACCCAAACAAATCATATCATAATATCATATATCATATCATATCAAATGTTCATTTAAATTCGCAGTAGTTTGGTTTGGTCATTTTATACATGGGCATATATATTTTTTAATTTATTCAAACGATTTAGTTATGCTTAAAATGTGTCTTTATGGTTTGTATTAAATTGTTTCAGATTTAGTTTTTTTGTTTGTTTTGTTTTTAAATATTGCCTTGGGAACTTGGTGAAATGGAAAAAAAGTTTACATTTATATATTTTATTTGATTTTAGTTAATGTTTTATTTATTTCAAGCAACTAAAATATAATTTTTTTGTCATTTGAATTTGAATTTAAGTTCTGACTAACTAAAATATCCATGCATCGGAAATTCATTAATTTATTTATTCTCAGTCTTTCTGAAAACCTGAATCAGTCAATCTTATTTTTAGTTAAGAATTTAAACCATCTAGATTTGCATCTATTGATTTAGCGGACTCAAAAGTGACTTACAAAAGAGGAGCAGGATTTGTTTCTCCCTCTTTTTTTTAACAAAAAAAAAAGGAAGTAAATTACCCACAAAAAAATTCCCAGGATCTCAAATGATTCAAAAATATTGGTGTGAATCATAGAAATATTCCCTTTTACTTGAAGGGGAATACACTTTTGTTGGCGGACAGAGATGGTGTTATTACAGATAAACACCCACAGCAGTGACCGTCAGTGTGGAAACTCCCCTGTAATGGTGTGTGTGTGTGTGTGCTGTCCTGTGTCTCCGTCTGCAGGAACCCCAATGGAAAGGCCCTGAAGGTGGCCGGACTCACGGTTCTGGCCTGTCTTCTGCTGGCGGGTCAGGCTCTGACCGCTTACTTCGTCTGGGGTCAGAAGGAACACATCACTGCTCTGACCAGCGGCCAGGAGAAGCTGAAGACTGAGCTGACCCGAAAGATGTCAGGTATATATAACCAGTGCATCAGAAACATTTATCAAACAAGCTATTCATTTACAGCATCAAATCATTCATGCATATATCCCGGGCCTATAAATCCCTGTTCTCATAAAATAAAGGGCTCACACTTTTCTAAAATGAAAGTGTGGGACTGATATGCATATCATGTTCATCTTTCGTCTGTCAGCTGGTCCTCCAAAAGTGATGCACCTTCCCATGAACAGCATGTCCCTGCTGAAAGACTTCTCTGACGAAACCTCTGACAAGAAAAAGAGCACTCCCCTCATGGTCAGGAAAAACAGAAACTGATAATAGTTGTCAATAGTGTTGCTTGGGTTTTTGTTCGATCAATTCTGAATATCTGTTTCTTATTCTTTTCTGTAGAAACTGCAGCCAGTTTTCACAAACCACAGAGAGGGCAGCGGACAACTGGACGGTACAGTCACCAACACACACAACACAAGAGACAAATAAATAAATAATATGAAAAATAAATGTAAAGCAATACATTATTTATATATTAAATATATAAGTTCATATATTATAAAGGAATATAAAATATAATCATTTTTATAATAAAAATTTTTGCTTATTTAAATAAAGCTGAAATAAAATAAAAAATAATAGATGAAAAACTTTAAAAAATGTTTCCTTTGTAACTTACTGAAATAAAATATGTTGAAGTTTCAAAAAGAAATTTTAATATATTAAAATATTTAAAAAAATGAAAAAGCACATAAAACCATTAAAACTTAAACTAAAATGAAAAAAAGAGATGGATAAATAATGTGAAAAATAAATACATCATATAATAATATATTACATTATTTATATTTAAGTTAATATTGTAAACAATTGTATAAATATAAAATATATTATACAGAATATATAATTAAATTAATAAATATATAAAAAGCTGAAATGAAATAAAATATAAATATTAGATGGAAAAACTTTTTAAAAAAACGTTGGAAATGTTCTCTTTGCAACTAACTGAAATTAATTATGTTTTACTTTATGTACTAAATTTTTAAATAAAAATATAATTGAATTAAAGCTAAATATAAATATTAATATTAAATATTAAAAATATATTATACATTATAATTATTTATAATAATATTGAATATATAAAAAACAGAAGCACATACAATTAAATAAACCAAAATTTAATTAATTAAACTAAAAACTGAAAAATAAAAACATGTTTGAAAATCGGCAATGCAATCACCAACACAATTACTACAGAACAAAAGAAAACTAATAAATAAATAATATAAAAAATATGTGTAATATATTACATTATTTATATATTAAAAATGTAAAAATTAAAACGATTTAAAAATATAAATAAAATGATATATATATATATATATATATATATATATATATATATATATATATATATATATAGCATTTTTGAAATAAAGTCTTAGATGCTATTAGATGAAAAAATAAACTGAAAAACTGAAATAAAATGTTGAAGTTGATGTATTAAA
>NW_027508919.1:2065000-2082500 GCF_051911475.1 Siphateles boraxobius
A
Source organism: Siphateles boraxobius (assembly GCF_051911475.1). Taxonomy (NCBI): domain Eukaryota; kingdom Metazoa; phylum Chordata; class Actinopteri; order Cypriniformes; family Leuciscidae; genus Siphateles; species Siphateles boraxobius. The sequence continues at coordinate 2,065,002 of NW_027508919.1, forward strand.
GAGGAGGGTGTCCGAGAGCAGGTACAGGGCTCTTCTCATAGACACCATCCAGGACGCTGTTCACCTGTCCTCACAAAACCTGCAGCTCCAGGAGGAAGTTCAGCAGCTCCGGAAAACTCAGACTCACACTCAGTGACACCGCTGATACAACATTTTACCCAATAAATAACTGTGAAAGGTCAAATCAAGCTTTTTCAGTGATTGTAAAAGGAAATCATTTCATAATTGATGAGCTGAACTGAAACACTGAACTGACTCGAGCTGAATAATGACACTATTGACTTTTTAGTTTGAATTTGTCTCATTTTTGATGAAGTTTGCATTGTTGATTCTGTTATTTTCCTGTTTATTACTGGGAAGCTGCTTTGAAACTATCTGAATTGTATAAAGCGCTAATAAAGGAGGCATGACATGAAATTTTCAACTTAATGTCCATGGAGGGCTTCAGTGAGTAAAAACTAACCAGAATAACATGTCAAGCAGTTTGTGTGTCCATAGTGAAATCAGGAGATGTCGATGAAAACTTTACAGTATAAATTCAGTTAATTACATATAATTTGGTAGTAAAATGTAAAGTGTTACATATTTAGTGCAGAAAACACTCGTGAGAAAAAAATGAAATAAGATAATATAAAGGGCAGAGCCCAAAATAGCTAAACACTAAGCTTTTATTTCTCTCAACCACAAATCTTGTAAACTACTTGTAAAAGCCATTGCTGTCTCAGATAAACATCACAGACAGAATTAAGTTTTTGGCAGAATATGGGAAGTTTTATTTGGCCGGTTCAACAAAGTGATGAATCGCAATGAAACACGAGTTGGTGATGCTCCAGAGCGGTGTCTAGAAGATCTGGAGATACACATAATAATAAATGCATCTCGACCACAGTGAAGCACGGAGGAAGAGTGTCATTGTTAACTGCTGGTATTGGTGAGCTACTTTACTGTGAAAAGTCATTTAATGCTTTGGAATATAGGAGAATATTACAGAATGGCTTGCTTAAAGGAAAGTTATCATCTAGGAATGATCAGATGTTATTTTTCAACAAGACAATGCTCCTGTCCAAAGATCAAGTCCATCAAGCTCATGTTTTGACCTGGTCAGAGTCCAGATTTGAACCGTATAGTGAATATTTGGTCTCACATTAAACTCAAACGAACTGCGAGACATTTTTTAACTACCAATAAACTGATTGAAGACACACAGTTTACAAACAGTTCTTCCTGTTAAAGGCTCTCTGCGAGTTTAAATATTAAAAAAAAACAAATGGGAAGGCTAATCCATGCTAAACTACTTTATCTACAGTATTTGTGCGATTCTTGCTAATTTCCTGACCAGTGATTTGTGATTAAAAGGGTTAAAACCATTACAAGCCATTTTTGGCTGTTTTTTTTGCCCAGTATGTATTTTGCAAAATGAAAAAGTCTAAAATTGAAAGTATATATATTTACAAGTAAAACAGACATGTTAATCACTTACCAAGTCCATATATATTTATTTGCATAAATCAGTCTTAAATATGAGCGCTGTACAATTCGTATTCATTTCAACACATTTAATCAAAATAAATATTGACATATGCATATAAATAAAAACAACAACAAATCAGTCTCACACATTCAGTCTTCATGAGATGATGTCCATTCACAGTAAGATGCACTTCTAGAATGAGGACAAAGGCAACGGAGATATTTTAGGGCACCTGCTGAGAAAATAATAATTTAAAAAAACAGTAGAAGGAAATGAAATGATGAGAGAGAAGCTGTGGTTCATACATAAAGAACGATAAAAAAGCAAATGCAATGATATACGTTATGCAATGAAGTCTTTCGTGGTTGTCCTCAGTGGCGTACACTCTACTTATTTCTTTTTTTTTTTACAAAATCCACAATATGTTACTGAAGCATGTTTAAAAATTTTACACATATTTTTTTAACATTTTAAATAAAATTATTTGTGGGACGTGTTAATCTCAGATATACTGTCAACTTAATAAAATTACATATCTTGCAAAAAAATATTTAAACAATTTGTTTTTAGTATAGTGACAATGTAAAGGCTATTTATTTCATTTTGTAGTTGGTGTCGTCCGCTCTACCTGTAATACAGGTACACAGCCCATCCAATCAGCACAACAGGAAACAGGAAGTAAGGTGTGAGCTGTATTCCCAGAAGCCCCCAAGAAAACACACCATTTACCAGCATGGCAGAAGATATGACAAAGAGCCGTGTGATTCCCGTTCCATGTTTCATGACGACGGACATAAGGAGCCCGTTAGCAGCCTGTCCCGCGATAATGAGCCAAACGAGTGCGGAGAAACCCTCCAAAAAGCCCTGCCGCCCGCCGCTGGAGAGATGCGACGCCAGATTGATGGCCACGCCGAAGACGTACAGAAACAAATTCTGAAGACTCAAAGGCAGACGTTGTGTTTTCAGCACCCGCTCGGTGTAGACGGCGGCCAATCCTGAGATAAAACAGTACACAAGGACCAACAGCAAACCCCAGGAAGTGATGTGAAGCCTGCCGGTGGACTCGTCCTCTGATGCTTCCCGATCTAAACCGGAGTAGCTGTGAGAAACGCCGGCGGCCACGAGCATCCCGAGAGCGAACCACTGCCCACGCCGGAGACGTTTTCCCAGGCAGGACGAGTAGAGGAGAGCGGTGGACACGATTTTCAGGTTACTGAGCACTTGGAAGGAGCTGGGATCCATGTAGGCTTGCATGAACACCACCAGGTTGTTGTTGAAAGCGTAGAGCACAGCGGGAACGGCGTACGGCGCAACAGTCATCACAGACACCGACACTTTGAGGGCGGAAAGATTCCCAGACGCCAACAGGGAGGCGAATGAGACCAGAAGCTTGGAGAACTCGATCAGAACCACACATGACGACGGGCTGAAGGGAACGTGACCGTCGACTTGGGTGAGCGAGATGAGTGGAGCGTGGGAACCGTAAATAAGAACCAGGAGAAGCAGGAGAACGACCCACCGTCTACTGAGAGGAGGTTCTGGTTCAGGAGAACCAACATTATCTACCGCAATCATGCTCAAGATCTGCTTTTGAAAGTAGCCTACAAAAAAAAAAAAAGCACTAGGACGAACTCGATTCTTGAACAGCAAAGTATAAAACAAAATAGACATGATGTTAGGGCTGCATGACTTTGGAAAAATGTTCGGTTTGCGATTTTACTGCTGAAAAATTGGAATTGCAATTTAAAATGTGATTTAAAAAAACTTTTTGAGGTTTGCTGTGCTTGTTTGTAGGGCTGCACAATTTGCCTAAAGATTTAGTAACTATATAGCAATATAATTATTAAATAATAATAATTATTAAATAAAAGTATTAAACAAGAAACGTTACTATTGTAATATTTCACGGTAAAATAAAAAATTCGTTTTTAAGAAAAATAATATAGTAATTTTACAGTACAACTAGAAAAGTAAGTACAACTGTAAAATTAAAATACTAACATTTTTGACGAATATTATTAAATAAAAAACAACTGTAATATTTTACTGTGAGAAATTAAGAATTTAAGAAAAATAATATTTTTTTTTTACAGTACAACTATAAAAATAGGTACAACTGTAAAATTACAATCCTAATATTTATGTCTGTCTTCATTTTCAAACGTTAAACCATCAAACTTGTATTTTGGCAAAAAACAACAACCATAAAGCTTCTCTTTTACACAAAGATGCAAGACTGTGAATCGTGCAGCGAACACCGGTGTGTGTAAATAAACACAGTGCTGCGCTTCGCTCTGAAACACACAGAGCATATATTTATTTTGTTAAATCACAACCTTTGCCATATCGTGCAGCCCTACATGATGCCCATTATAACAGTCTTCATTATCCACACTCACATATAGACCTCAAAACACAGTTTTTTCTAAATCAGTTTTGTTCATGAGGGAAGGAGCTCTGATGTGACGTTGAATGACACGCTCTCCTCTTCAGTCTGAACTCAGTCCACTTCTAATCACTGGGTCCTTTCTTCAGAGAGTTCAGGAAGTCTCGTACGGTCTCCTCAATGTTGGGCACCTGATAGTTCTGAACAGCGCAGATTCCCGTCAGCGTTCCCAAAGCGACTCCTAAGATGGCAGACGAACGCATTTTGGAAACCACATACCCAGCCAGGAATCCTTTCAGGAAAGGAGACTCTAATAATGACCCACCCTAAGAAACACAAACAGGACAGACAGTTTCAGCTGCAGTCATTGAGCTGTCAATATTACAGTATATAAAGAGCAACACCTATATAACACTATAACATACAATCTTTGCTTACAAGCCCACTTTTAACCACTAGGACAGGGGTTTCAAACGGAGATGTTCGGTAATTTATTTTCTTTTCACAAAATTCACTAAAGGCATTAATGAAGTATGTATAACGTATATATTTTTTTGAAAAATTAGTTATTTAATTTTGCTTTCTAAAGACTGGTCAAAAATCATGGCGTTAATTTAAAATACAAATATTTGTGGTAAAATATGCAATAAAGGTAAAAACATTTTTTGAAAAACAGAAATGATGTTAATTTGTTTTATTATAATAATAATGAAAAGGAAATTATTTAATATTGGAATATAATATATATATATATATATATATATACATACTGTATATATATATATATATATATATATATCAGCACCATATTTACATCAGCCATAATTAATTACATTTAATTCAAATTAAAATAACTCCATCTTTCCGATTCAAACACACACTCTTCTTCTATGGCAGGTTTCAAACCTTTCCTAATTTATATTATAATGTTTTAATAAATCATTTAATTTGAATAATGTTACATGAATTTAATTTAGTGTGAGTATTTTCTGTTTAAGAACAGGCAAAACCCGAATAGATTTATAATAACATATTTATTATCGGCTAAAGTTAAACTAATGAACAGCACAGAACCGGAAGTTTCTGTACGTGTTCCTCAGTATGTTAGGACCGGGCCGGATCAGTCGTGGATCTGGTTCTGTGGTACCTGTGGGATTCCAGCTTGAACCTCATTCTCCACCTTCTTCTGGATCTCCTCCAGTTGGTCTTTGAGTTGAGCCAGATCCTTCAGTCGGGTCACTGGATCCTGAAACACATCAGATCACATGAGACCACTGACACATCCAGATCAATGCACTAAAACAACATGCTGTTATCAGAGAAATAAGCCCTAAGAAGCTGTGGCGGGATTTACTGTGGCATCACATGGCTTATTGCTTTCATAAAACAGTTATTCCACATACCTGCAAGGTTTCATAAAATAAACACACTGACACCAAAATCTAATGTTATTGATAAAAAAAACATTACTCTTCCACCAAGCAATGTAGTTCAGAAGCAGGATGTTTGCCAAGCAACACACAGTAATGCAGTCACAAGAGTGTTTGTATATTCATTTAAAATGACTTTGAACACAGCTCAACCAATCGGAATCAAGGACTGGAACAATCCATTTTTTAATTACGTTTCATTGACAGATGAACTCCATTTTCTCAATTTCTAATCACTTTCAATCTGATTAAAGAAATCTTTTTTTTTTTTTTTAAATTAACTTTCAGAAAACATGCAAAGACTCTTAACATCAGACAATAGAGGAGGCCATTTTTGTATGTCATGTCATAATTAATTTATTACTTTTAATTAAAGAAAAAAATAATAATTACATATTTCCAATTCAAACACATACTCTTTATCTTTGGCAGGTTTAAAATCTAATAGTTTTATTTCCTTATATTATAATGTTTTAATAAATCATTTGACTTGAATAATGTTACATGAATGCAATTTAGTTGATGTATTTTCTGTTTAAGAACAGTAATAGACAGACAGTATAGACTTATAATATCAACATATTTATTGATATTGTAAATCACATAAATTACACATTATTTTATCCTGATCAATTTACATATTTTCTTGTATCGCACAAGGAAAACATTAAACTCTACAGATTACATTTTTCTAAATAAGAGGTGTTTCTATACATTTCTTGTTATTTCTAGTAATGGCAGGTAATCAGATCCATCAGATCTTTCAAGTGTGATGCTTTTCTTTCTATGACAGGAGTTCAGAAAGGCAGCAGTGACTTTACATTACTCCAATAAAGCGTCACAACAGCTCTAATAAACAAACAGCAGGGTGGCATTGATAGCACAATACTTAATTATACACGACATACCCGATTTGTTCCTATCAGTACATTAATTCATTATAAAAAAGCGTTGATTTATTTAGACAGACCGTTGTTTCTCACCTTGTCTTCCGCCATACTGCAGAAATGATAAGCGATTCAAAGTGCGCTCGACTCATCTGGCCTGAATGAATGACGATTCGCTCGAACACAACTACTCACGCTGTTTTATTTTTAGTACAATGGCTCGAAATAATAAATATGACATTTTAAATGCATATTTTCCACTAAATGTTTATTCAAGTTTCTTACCATCGTGATTCAGGTGTAAATAATTGCCCAGACCGATCTGGGGTAAACGATAAACGGCAATGTCACGTGCTACCTGTTACTTTCCTCATCGCTATTTATGATTGACCAAACACTGCCGTTCTTCATTACGTTATCAGTTTTGTGTTATCAACGTTGTAGGGGTTGATTTCTATTTGCGTCTTATTAAAACATGCCTGTAATGGAAAGACTTAAATGATATTAATTTTTTTTACGACAAAAACATCCTGAGATTTGAATACGGCTAAACGGATTATTCGGCTCCATGAGCTGAGTAATATGTCACCTGAGAAATAAATATTATTAATGTATAAATTAATCTCTTATTCTTTTTCCTCATATCTTTCTTATTTACCATTTTCTGTCGTTAGCAAATTGTTAACTAATTGTATTTTTGCATTAATAAAAACGGTTGAGAGAACGAATAAATATATTGTTTGGAATTTATTTTTTAACTGATGAAAAATTAGTAATCGGTAATTATTAATTGTTAAAGAAGTATACAAACCGTCAAAAAACGTTGTCTCCTGGGACACAGATATTTACCAACAACTAAACACTGCAAAAAAAAAAAAAAAATCAACATCTATTCAAATTTCTCAATGTTATTTTTCAGAACGACGGTTGTCACGTGCTAACTGTTACTTTTCTAAACGCTGTTCATGATAGACCAATCACTGTCGTTCCTCTTTACGGCACGATGCAGTTTTGTGTTATCATTCTATATAGATTGTAGGGGCTGGTTTCTATTTGCGTCTTAGTTTTTGCATATATGTATCAGAACTGAAATAGTGTAAAAATAAATATCGCTTAAACACAAGAGCAAAATAAAGCTCGTACTCTATTCAGTTGGAAGCGCTGCAGATCAAACTCTCATTGGGCCTCCAGTCGTTCATCTGATCTCTCTTCCGCCATTTTTACGGCAGTATTTTGCAGGAAAGACACGCTAAAACACCGGCTCAGCTCTGAGCTCTCACACCACACACACACATGATCCAGATCCCCGATCCCGCGGCTTTACCGGTGTTATGCTGAGAAATTCGGGTAGATTTGGACCGATCCTGCGCTCATTCAGGTAAGGCTTCAATAAGACACGCGCTCATTGGCCGCAGACAGTCAGTATCAGCACTCAACAACAACCGACATCACACACACTCACACACACGGCGACGGGAGGGAATAAAACACACTCTGACATGTCTGCATACACTCTTTGCGCTTTAGATGTGGCTTCATGTAAATAAACTGCAGGTAAAATCATATATGCGTATTGCGTATATATTTTTGAAGCTGTTGAGGAGTGTCACGTGATATTGTTCAAACGTTTTTGTTGTTTAACGTTAACGTTACCTGCATCTGTTCCAGCTGTGTAAAAAAACAGTGCTTAGCCTATACAAGTACCGTGGTAGCACCATGCTATGTATATGTACTATAGTAATACTATAGTATTTTCTGAAGTCCGTTAGTATTCATGTAAGGAATGTCAGTATACCCGTAAAGAAGAGCATGCAAACATGGATATTTCACCCCAAAAATGAAAAATAAAACTAAAGAAAATATATTTTGCAGAAAGAAAAATGCCAATGATTGTCTTTTTTTAATTAGAGATTTATTTATATTATGTCTATTTTGTCTATTTATAGGCATGGTGCAAACACATTTCCAACCAAAAAAAGGTTGGCAATAAAACACTGATTCCTGAAGGCTGATAATGAAAATATCCTTACAGATGAGTTCTGCTTCTGTTTTATTTCCATGACCGTCTCACACTAGCCTAATCATTATAACATATAATTATATAAGTTCACTACACACCTTCAATTGCATAATTCATATTAATTCAATTTGAATTATTTAAATTGGAGATAAACACAAGAATAATAATAGAAGAATAAAAAGAAATAAAGAAAACATACAAATGGGATAATTCAATTCAAATTTATTTGTATAGCGCTTTTCACAATACATATTGTTTCAAAGCAGCTTTACAGAAAGTGCATTTCAGAAATGTACATAGAAAAATACAGTTAGTTAATAATGTATTAATTAGGGGATAACATATCGCCGGCGTTGAGTCGTCTCTTCACAGGCGTTTAGTCATCTCATCACAGGTGTTGGGGCATCTGAAGTCTCCGTGAGAGGCTGGATACAAACTGGAGCTGACGAACGCTATTTACCTCGAGACTAGCGTCCCGAGATAACAGCAGAAAAGCAGATGGAAAATAATTAGCATAGCTGATGTTCATAATATTAATGCATTCGATCTGATTCAACAGTAGTATAAAAGGTAAGCATTATGTGAATGCTTGGCTAAAGAGATGCATCTTTAATCTAGTTTTAAACTGGGACAGCGAGTCTGAGCTCGAACAATATCAGGAAGGCTATTCCAGAGTTTAGGAGCTAAATGCGAGAACGCCCTCCCTCCTTTAGTGGACTTAGATATCCTAGGAATGACCAGAAGCCTCGAATTTAGTGATCTTAAAGAGCGCGATGGATTGTAGGGCGATAGAAGGTCCATTAAATACACAGGAGCTAAACCATTTAGGGCTTTATTGGTCAGTAGTAATACTTTGTAAATGATACGGAACTTAATAGGTAACCAGTGTAGAGATGACACAATTGGTGTTATATGATCTTGATGAGCAAATAACATACATGTTGTGCATTGTCAAATAATCAATCGGTCAAAGGATAGATTTAAGGCTTTGCAGCAATTTAAAGTCTTTATTGTGTTATTTCTTGTTGCTGTTAATGAAGGTAGTGACCTATTTTTATTTTAAAATAGGTAAAAGAGTTTTTTTTGTGATGCCTACTTACATTAGCTGATAAAGAATTTTCCATAATACATACATTTATTATATCCCACATTTTAAATTCAACATCAATATCATAAAAACAATATTTTTTTTTCCCAGAGTTGGATTTAACAAAAAAAAGTAAAATCACACCAAAATATTAAATAAAATCATAAAATAAATGTACAGTGCTATGTTTTCCTCCTTTCAAAAAAAAGTCAAAAGTCTTGCAATCACCAGTCGTACAGGATAAATCTGGTGAACAGTTTTAAATGATACCTCTCTAATTTGATTGGTAATACAAAAAAACACTGTTAAAGGCTTGAATTGAAACATTTTGACATTTTTCTTTCATTCTCTTTCTCTATTTCTCTTAGAGATGGAGGCCATTTATGGAGAGATGGAGGTGGAGAGCTGCTACACACTTCTGGAACTTCCTTCGCCCAAGAAGAAACGCAAGAGCAAAAGCAGCATGGAGAACTCCGACAAACCCAAGAAGCCCAGGTAGACATTCATGGAGAAACCTGAACGCGCGAGAAGCGTTAACTTCTGTAGTTGTTTGAGCTGCACTAACAGCCTGTCTGCTGTCACAGGTCAGCGTACCTGCTCTACTACTTTGACGTGCATCAGAGCGTTCAGCAGGAGCATCCCGATCTGCCCCAGTCTGAGATCAACAAGTGCATCAGCGACAGCTGGAAGAGGCTGAACGTGGCGGATCGCGGTTATTACCTGGAGAGAGCGCGCATGGAGAAAGACGGTGTCGACCCTGTAAGTCTGTCTCTTTGAGAAGACCAATGTAAATGTATGGATGTCTTTTCTTCCCTATTATGACGTATGAAAACACAGGTTTTTTTTGTCAAGTCAAGTCACCTTCATTTATACAGCGCTTTTAATTTGATACAGTACAGTGATAATAGGAAATTAAAGTAACAGGTTGTTTTGGCTTTACAGCAGCTCTAGAATAAAGTTATTGTCCAGCTAAAGTTAGTTTTGATTGATTCACTTCCGTCGCAATGATCATTAGTTATTAACTTAGGGGCCGCTAACACGTCACCGTTCCAACAGAAAATTCTTTAATGCGTTCCGGCCGCTCATTTGCATAAAAGCGTGCCTGGTGGCTCTGAGAATTTTGTATCGCTTCCACGTAGCCACGTGAATCTGAATTATCCCGACAACGTTATATCAGTACAGAGGTGAAAGGGAAGGAGGCCTTCACAGGGGAGAGACTAGTGACACTTCAGGACTTTGTCCGTGGGGAATTGATTGGATGGTTTGCTATTGGTGGATCTCATGTGAGTGACAGGTTGCCCCGCCCTCGTGTCAGTAAACGCATCATCAGTGAAAAGAAGAGATGCTGCAAGAGGGAGTGGAAGTTATTTTGATTCAAGATTAGTAGGCGCATTAATTACAAAAATAATAATAATTGACAGATCATTTATAAAAAATACTGCAGTGTTCCATAAAAAAATCAGAATGATCCATTTTGATTTCATGGTGACTTTAAGTGCTTCATTCTGTTAATTCTCCTTATAATAAGAAGAAAATCATCAATTCAACAAATTGTTTTAACTAAAGTATTTATTGAAAATTAGGCCTATTGGTAAAACTTAATTAGATTAGATTCAACTTAATTGTCATTGTGCATTTGTGCGTATAGACTATATCATTTCTAGATTTATAATACATTTTTAAGTGTGTGTACATATATATATATATATATATATTATGTATAGAGAGAGATATTTATATATATATATAAATATATATAATTTATAAATATTATATATATAATACAAATATAAAGAATTTTTTTTTTTAAATTAAAAGTCTCTTTTCACAGAGCAGCCAATCAGCAGCTGCGTCGTCTCAGGACATCCCAGGTTTCCGCAAGATCCTCCCGAGGGCAAATTATGTGCTCCTGCCCAAGACTTCGGGAGGAGAGCGGGCCGAGGGCGAGAGCGACATGGATGCCCTCACGGACGGGGCGGTGGATGGAGCCCCTCGGGCCCCCGCTCAGGAACCTCTGGTGTCCCCCATGACTCTGGGCAGTGAGGTGGAGCTCTCGGAGCAGTGCATCGCCATCGAGGCGCTCAGTGAGGACACAACCACGTCCCACAATCCCAGTGACAGACTGACGAGTCTCGGGCAGGACGGTCACAGAGCTGTTACTCTGCTTATGAAGAGGGAGGAGTCTCGAGTATCTTATGGTAATGTTGCCATAGCGATAGAGAATGGAATGGAAGGCGGGGCTTTGATGCCTCAGATCAAAGCAGATGCCACTCATCTAGTTGCCATAATACCTAATCAGGTGGGCTGTCAATCATTACTGCAACATTCACATTAAAACATAAAGCACACGAATGGAGCCTTGATTAATTAAACTAATGAATGTGCAGCTTTAGTTTTTCACTTTTTCAAAATTATTCAGTTTTATTCTGTGCCATGTGTTTCTCAGGGCCTCGAGAATAAAGTGATCAGCACGGCCAGCCCAATAATGATGTTTCCATTAATGAGCGCTATGAAATCAGAACCCAAACCCTCCTTTAAACTGGTCAGTAAAAACCTGCAGAGATGTGATGTCTCCGTATTCATACAGATTTCCGTATTTTCGTACCCGAGGAGTAATAAAAGGGAAAAAATAGCTTTTTCAAATGCATTTAAAATACATTTCTTTCATGCATGCATTGCTTGCTTCCAGTTTGTGTTTCCAGGGCTCGTGTAAATGCTTCTTCACACAAACTTCATCTCTGCCTCTGTTCTGAGTTTGAGTGGCTGATAATGTGTATTTGAAAATGCACCATGCATAATGAGAATCATTCATAAATCTGTTGTTGACTAAAGAGAAGTTTTTCTACAAAATAAAGGCTGGATGGTTTAATATGGACTGACATAAATCTTAGTATTGTAATGTTACTGTTGTTCAGTAAATTAAAATGATTATTATTAAATAAATAAAAAATGTTACAGTAATAGTATTAGTACAATAGCAATATATTTCTTCATTGATTTTTATTGTAATTTTAATTATAAAATTATCATTTTAATAATAATACATATAATTATTATTATATTTTATTATATTATGTTACAGTAATAATATTAATGCAATGGTAAAATATTGCTTTATTTATTTAATTTTTATAATTTAAATGATAAAAACAAAAAATAAGCAAATAATGAAAATAATAATGTTTTCCAATCTTGCAGTAATAGTATTAATACAATAGTAATATATTTATTTATTGATTTATTTTGTACAATTTAAATGAATCAAATAAAAACTAAAATTAATAATAAATAAATAAACAATTATAATAATTTAAAAAATGCTTGTTTGTTGTTGTTGTGTTTTTCCTTTATTGCCCTTAGCTGATCACATTACTGCATCAGCAAAAACAATAAGTAATATAATGTTTATACAAAACTACAAACTCTTCCGCACAAGCATTATATTAATCCACTGCCTTTTAAACACATGTTTTGTTCATATATTATAAACCCGCATTTCAGTTTTCTGTGCACAATGCATGAAAAGGTCAGTTTATGTTCTGTAACTCACACATGTGTTCTGTTTTTAGCCCATCAAATACACACGGAGAGGACGGGGCAACTGCACCACACCCGGGTGTGTGTTCTCATACGTCACCCGTCACAAACCGCCCCAGTGCCCTGACTGTGGACAACACCTTGGGGGGAAGTGGGTCGCAGCAGTGAGTCCTCAAACCTGTGCTCCCTTCAGCCTGTGTTCCTAAGTCAAGCTTAGTCCTGGCCGATACTCGTTCAAATGAATTCATACAATAGATGATCAAAGCAAAGCGTACAGTTAAAAATCCTAAACATCCATATTGTGGTTCTCATGAAGGAAGGAACCATCTTTCCATGCATTTTCTACTTCTTGAAAACATGTATTGTTGACTTTTAATGTATCTTACGCTCACTTACGCTGCATTTATACAGCAAAAATGTGAATATATTTAAAAAAAAAAAATTTATTCCTGTGATCAAAGCTGAATTTTCTGCATCATTACTCCAGTCTTCAGTGTCACATGATCCTTCAGAAATCATTCTAGTGATGATTTGTTGCTCAAACATTTTTTATGCATCCTTGCTGAATAAAATAATTTCTATTACTTACCCCAAACTTCTCAAGTCAAGTCAAGTCATACTCATTTATATAGCGCTTTTAACAATGTAGATTGTTTCAAAGCAGCTTTACAGAGATAAACATATAATTTAAGGTAACAGAGATTGGTTTGGTTTTATAGTGGTTCTTGAAAAAAAAAATTTCCAGCTAAAGTTAGTTTTAATTGATTCACTTCCATCTAAATGATCATTTGTTATTAAATAAGGGGCCGCTAAGACGACACCGTTCTCTCTAAACAGACTTTAAACGTGAACCTGTGATAGACGCTGATGGCGTTCACATGCGCATTAAGAATTGATTCTATAGTTATGTGCGTTTGAATAAATGTGCGCAGGTTTGTAATTCCTTACAAACCATGCCTAAACAAACTACTTGTCTTGTCTATAAATTTTGATGCTGCAATTTTTATTTTATCTTATCACTTCGGGTAGGTACGCGAACCGAAAAATTCCACAACGCTTTATCTGTAGAGTGGTATAGGGATCCTCCATAGGGAGAGGCTAGTTGGCACTTCAGCACTGCATTGTCATCGGGTCCAGGCGAAAGTCCTTCGTCAGATCTGGAAACGGCCTGGATCCGGCAGGCTGCGGGAAAACCTCGGGATAAACAAAGACACTAAAATTAGCGTAGATGCCATTCTTCTTATGATGTAACGAGTACATCAGGATATGAGGGAAGTGTTCCCAGTTCCGGCTGACCTAATCTAAGCAGCCTAATATTGAATTATAGAAGTCTATAGAGTATTATGTGTATGCTAGGTCAAAGAGATGTGTTTTTAGTCTAGCTTTGAACTGACAGACTGTGTCTGCTTCCCGGACAATGTTAGGAAGATTGTTCCAAAGTGTAGGTGCTAAATAGGAAAAAGATCTACCGGCAGCAGTCGATTTAGATATTCTAGGTATTATCAGCTGGCCGGAGTTTTGAGATCGCAATAGACGTGAAGGACTATAATGCGTTAAGAGCTCGCTCAAGTACAGGGGAGCTAAACCATTTAGTGCTTTGTAAGTAATCAGCATTATTTTAAAATTTATACGATGTTTAATAGGGAGCCAATGCTGTGTTGACAGAACCGGGCTAATATGGTCGTACTTCCTGGTTCTGGTAAGAACTCTAGCCGCTGCGTTTTGAACTAGCTGTAGTTTGTTTATTAAGTGTGCAGGGCAACCACCCAGTAGAGCATTACAATAATCTAGCCTTGATGTCATGAACGCATGGACTAGTTGTTCCGCATTTGTCAATGAGAGCATATGACATAATTTAGATATATTTTTAAGATGGAAAAATGAGGTTTTACAGACACTAGACACGTGACTTTCAATGGTAGTGTCTCACAGTTTCTACAAAAATATAAGGCAGCACAACTGTTTTCAACATTGATAATAATCACAAAAGGTTTCTTGAGCAGCATATCAGCGTATTAGAATGATTTCTGAAGGATCATGTGATACTGAAGACTGGAGTAATGATGCTGGAATTTCAGCTTTGATCAAAAGAATACATTACATTTTAAAAGATAGAAGAAAAGAAAACAGAAGTTCTTCTAAACTTCCTGAATTGAAATATGTGGCCTTTGTGCTTAAATATGCATTTCTTATTATCATCCTAAAAATAGAGGAATATAAAACAAGTTGTATTTTCCTGTTTTACAGGCTAAGAGAAGCTCAGTTAAAAGAGACCCGTCATCAGCAAAACAGTGTGACGACTCCAAGCCTGCAGATCACGTGACGCACCCTGGCGAGACTTCGCCCAAAGACACAGAACAGACGAGCGATCCCGTTATTCCTCAGAAAAGCTCTTCAGATAAAGCTCAGGATGGCAGGACCGCTGCCCGCAGGGTGAGCCGGAGAAAGACGGAGCGGACGAATGCAGTGTCAGCTCCTCAAACACCTGACGGCAACAGATCTGATGCTGAACACACTGCTGTCCTGTAAGAAACTCAATCACACACTAGTAACTGCAGAATACCTGGATGTTTACAACATTATTTATATACTTTATATATCTGAGTGATTTTGTTGTGCTTTTGTCATTTCTATTAGTTTTTAAAATGTCTATTTAGCTTGAATTGATTTAATTTTTTAATTATATGATTTAGACTTACTAAATTGATTTCAGTTTTAGTTTTTTAATCATTTTAATCCTTCAACGTAAATAATTTATTTCTAAATGCGTTTTTCATCTAATATTTGTTTTATTTTATTTCTGCTTCATTGCAATTACCGAAAACACATTTCAGTTTAAATTTTAAGTGTGACATGAAAATTAGCATCTCTTTCTTGACTCATTAGTTAATCAAGGAACATGCGATATAATGAGATGATTTGAATACAGTGTAGCATATTACTGTATGAAATGCATATCATTGCATACTGTGTACTGTTTGCATACTATGTGTACTGCACAATATGCATGAAGTAATGCATGAAGTGATCTTTGTCCTCCTCATTCTCCTGCGACTCTCTAATGTGTCTGTTTGGTGTCGTGTACTTCAGAGCATTGGCTGGTGGGCATATTCAGGTTGGCACGAGAGAAAAAAACAGCAGTGTAGTACAGAAACGCCGGATACGAGCAATTCTTCCAGCACCCGCCCAGAATAGTGAGTCCGCCGTTATTTAAAAGCACTAATGAAAGTGTAAATGAACTGCATCTGATGTTTACATGTAGCCTGTTCCTCATAGATGCGTCTGGCCAGTCCGCAGTGGTGCAGTGGGTCACCGTTCCCCCCGATAAAGTCAAAACTGACACGAATATCATCAGAGCTGGTGAGTCAAACACCAAGGAGTGATCTAATAATATATCTGTTGGGTTTCATTCATCTTATCTTCATTGTTGACTCTCTTAGTTGTGATATGTTGTGTTTCCAGTGAAACCGTCACACAGTGAACACATGACCGGTCTGAAGCCCAGCACCCTCAAACAGCTGGGTCACATGATCACACCCAGTGCTTTAGAACAGGTGAGATTACTGCACCCAACACTCTGAGATGAGAACAATAATAGTAATAAATATTATTATTGTAATAATAGTCATAACAATAATAACTATAGTAATGTTCACAATAATAATAATAATCTGAGAGAATAATAAAGTAATAAAAACAACAAGGAAAATAATAAAAATAACATAATAATAAAATTAATACAAAATACAACAAAACTATACAAAATAATAATACAAATATTAAGACAGCATAAAGTAATAAAAACAATAAGAACAAGAATAAATAATAATCTGAGAAAGAGAAAAATATTAACAATAATAACAACAGTAACATTACAAAATAGTAATAATAATATAAACAATAAGAAGAAAAACAATCTGAGAGAAGAAAAAATATTATAGTAATATTAGTAATAATAATAATAAATTAATAGTTGTGGTTGTTATTATTATAATGATTTTAATAACAATACAGAATACAATACAAAATATTAATAAAAATAAAGTAATAAAAACAACAACAATAACAAGAAAAACAAGGATAAATAATAATCTGAGACAAATAAAAATATGAACAATAATAATAACAACAGTAGCATTAAAAATAATAATAATAATAATAGTAAAATAACAACAATAAAATAACCTGTAAGAAAACAAAAAACAATAATAATAATAATAATCTAAGATTATTCTTTTTAATCTATAATAATAAAAATAGCAATAATGATAGTAACAATTCCATAATAAACAAAAATAATAATAATAATAAAACAAAACAATAACAACAATAAAATAACCTGTAAGAAGAAAACAAAAAATAATAGAGATAATTCTTTTTAATCTATAATAATAAAAATAGCAATAATGATAGTAACAATTCCATAATTAACAACAAAAATGATAATAATAAAAACAAAACAATAATAATAATAGTAAAATACACAATAATAAAAATAATGTGAGAATAATAAAGTAATAAAAACAACACTAACAAGAAAAAATTTATCAGAGAAGAAGAAAAATAACAAAAGTAATAATAATAGTAACCATACAAAATAATAATTAAAATATTCTAAGATAATAATAATAAAAACAACTACAGCTGAAAGATTAATAATAATCTGACATGATGATGATAA